>NC_139826.1:41686913-41696913 GCF_963691815.1 Echiichthys vipera | reverse complement strand
CACCAAGCACGCTCACCGGCCAATCAGCACCAAGCATGCTCACCGGCCAATCAGCACTAAGCACGCTCACCGGCCAATCAGCACCAAGCACGCTCACCGGCCAATCAGCACCAAGCACGCTCACCGGCCAATCAGCACCAAGAGAGTGGGGTGGGGGTCCTGCTACAGGTGGGTGGGGGTCCGGCTGCAGGTGGGGGTCCTGCTGCAGGTGGGGGTCCTGCTGCAGGTGGGGGTCCTGCTGCAGGTGGGGGTCCTGCTGCAGGTGGGGGTCCTGCTGCAGGTGGGTGGGGGTCCTGCTGCAGGTGGGTGGGGGTCCTGCTGCAGGTGGGTGGGGGTCCTGCTGCAGGTGGGTGGGGGTCCTGCTGCAGGTGGGGGTAATGAAACGTTGATGAACTGCTGCTGCTGCTGAGCTGCAGGTTCACCGGTGCATCATGGGAAATCTGCTGAGCTGCAGGTTCACTGGTGCATCATGGGAAATCTGCTGAGCTGCAGGTTCACTGGTGCATCATGGGAAATCTGCTGAGCTGCAGGTTCACTGGTGCATCATGGGAAATCTGCTGAGCTGCAGGTTCACTGGTGCATCATGGGAAATCTGCTGAGCTGCAGGTTCACTGGTGCATCATGGGAAATCTGCTGAGCTGCAGGTTCACTGGTGCATCATGGGAAATCTGTGCCAGTGAAAATACTCAGGAACAAGATCAAAGACTCAACGATAAAAGCGTTGGGGGGGGGGCTTTAAGGGGCCCCTGGGGGGTCGGCTTTGAACCCACACCTCTGAGGCGTCCCCCAGGGTCCTCAGGGTCCCCCAGGGTCCTCAGGGTCCCCAAGACCTGAACCCGACCCTTGACCCCCCTGCTCAGAACCTGCTGCTTTACACCCATAGACATATAAAGAGTAGATGCCGCATCGAACGTTGGGCCGCGAGAAATGCGGCCGCCATCTTGGATCGGTCCTTCTCCCAGATCAGTTCTATGAGTGACTCGTTGAGCCTCTGAGTTGAGCAGCAGAAGGAACAAGATGCCAGAGCACTGTGCAGCGTATTCCTGCTCTAATCTAATATTACAATATTACAATTCATAATCAGTACGGTACAGTACAATTTTAAACAATTATACATAAATCCATGCATTTTTGAATGTTATAGTGAGTCCCTCAGGCTGTGGCAGGTAGATACATATTTAGCTGCCAGAGGAGCTGCTGTCCCTTATTTTATTATTATTATTATCTTGTCACAGTAGAGGCGTGGAAATTAGGAGATTAGCCTCTGTGGGAATGTTAGTTAATTTACCCCCGGCCAGGTGTGTGTGTGTGTGTGTGTGTGTGTGTGTGTGTGTGTGTGTGTGTGTGTGTGTGTGTGTGTGTGTGTGTGTGTGTGTGTGTGTGTGTGTGTGTGTGTGTGTGTGTGTGTGTGTGTGTGTGTGTGTGTGTGTGTGTGTGTGTGTGTGTGTGTGTGTGTGTGTGTGTGTGTGTGTGTGTGTGTGTGTGTGTGTGTGTGTGTGTGTGTGTGTGTGTGTGTGTGTGTGTGTGTGTGTGTGTGTGTGTGTGTGTGTGTGTGTGTGTGTGTGTGTGTGTGTGTGTGTGTGTGCATGCCTGTGTAGATATGAAAGGAGAAGCAGGGAGGAGAGGGGTTGTCGTACATGTGGTCTAGTGTAAATGGTTGCACATTTCCAGCAGTAGGTCAGCGGAGGATGTGCTGTGGTTTCATGAGAGGAAGACACTTCAGAGACAGTTCATCTCAGGTCACCTCAGATATTCTCAGTTTTGTTTTTTTAAATATTGAACATGACATTGAGATGAATTATGAGATAATTTTTCATGTCATGTCACTTTTTTTTTTAAAGTTTAGACTCAAAGGAGAAGTGACAGAATCTGATCAACATCCTTTGCTGTGAAACTGTTTCATCAAACAGGAGCAACATGATGTGGGCTTTATTATAAAGAATGAATCAGAGATTTAACATGTATTTCCACTCTGTGCCCGATATTCTCACCGCTGAACTAAATGTCCCACACATGTTTACTTGGTTCTCCACATCTCCACTTAAAGCAGCACGAACGTCACATGTTTGTAAACCAGAGCTGATGAGTCCAGGCTGTTTTAGTTCAGTTGTACCACAGGAGTTAAAAAAATCATACATTTATTTAACTAAGGAAAAATCTTAAATGGTTTGTATAATTTAAAATGGATATTACTGAACTATGCCCCGTGTTTTTGTTTGCACATTAAATACAATTACTACATAATTAAAATATGTAATAAAGAAGACATTCACATAATTAGACCTTGCCTAAAAACAAAGACACAGTCATTTTAGATACTATACAAAGTACTCCTCCAACATCACTGTCTTTACCAATTAGAGCTACACTCTCATTGGTAACTGTGCAAGAACAAAACAGTGTGAAAATGATCGATTTAACAAAAGGTTATATATATTTTTATACCACACACACTCGCTCCCTCTCCTCTCCACTACCACGACTATGCGACTGGCAGAGCATGGATCATTTCTGAATATTCATAAACATATAGGGTTCGGCTCTTGTTTTTTTTAGTGCTTTAAATGAAAGTGTGTCTGTTTGACTTGTATTTAGATGTGTCCAAAATGTCATCTCTCTCTCTCTGACCTAATTGTATTGATACTCTTGATTTATATGTATTTTAATTTTCTCTGAGTGTGTGTGTGTGCTTGCGTGTGTTTGTGTGTGTGTGTGTGTGTGTGTGTGTGTGTGTGTGAGAGAGAGAGAAAGAGAGAGAGTGAGTGAGAGAGAGATTTATGTATTCATGTATGAAATACAGCCTATTAATACTCTATAAATGATTTCTCTTGTTGTGTTTATATTTATAGTGTTTGCAAAACACCTATCATACATCACATATATCATATATCAGAATATTCTATTACTGTTAATCCCACTGTGAATATTAAAATACGCTGAACCGTGTCCTGTCCTTACACTGAGTGGAGCGGGCGACCGGGCCAAGATGGCGGCTCCACCGCTCGTCAGCGCCAATAGGCCCAACGTTCGATGAGGCGTCTACTCTTTATGTCTATGCTTTACACCGACCATGATTATGAAGAGAGGAGACAGATATATGCCGATACAGATAAACACACAGATATAGACCGATACAGATAAACACACAGATATAGACCGATACAGATAAAAACACAGATATAGACCGATACAGATAAACACACAGATATAGACCGATACAGATACAAACACAGATATAGACCGATACAGATAAAAACACAGATATAGACCGATACAGATAAAAACACAGATATAGACCGATACAGATAAACACACAGATATAGACCGATACAGATACAAACACAGATATAGACCGATACAGATACAAACACAGATATAGACCGATACAGATAAAAACACAGATATAGACCGATATAGATAAAAACACAGATATAGACCGATACAGATAAACACACAGATATAGACCGATACAGATAAAAACACAGATATAGACCGATACAGATAAAAACACAGATATAGACCGATACAGATAAAAACACAGATATAGACCGATACAGATAAAAACACAGATATAGACCGATACAGATAAAAACACAGATATAGACCGATACAGATAAAAACACAGATATAGACCGATATAGATAAAAACACAGATATAGACCGATACAGATAAAAACACAGATATAGGCTGATACAGATAAAAACACAGATATAGACCGATACAGATAAAAACACAGATATAGGCCGATACAGATAAAAACACAGATATAGACCGATACAGATAAAAACACAGATATAGGCCGATACAGATAAAAACACAGATATAGACCGATACAGATAAAAACACAGATATAGACCGATACAGATAAACACACAGATATATGCCGATACAGATAAACACACAGATATAGACCGATACAGATACAAACACAGATATAGACCGATACAGATAAACACACAGATATAGACCGATACAGATAAAACACAGATATAGACCGATACAGATACAAACACAGATATAGGCCGATACAGATACAAACACAGATATAGACCGATACAGATAAAAACACAGATATAGACCGATACAGATAAAAACACAGATATAGACCGATACAGATAAAAACACAGATATAGACCGATACAGATACAAACACAGATATAGACCGATACAGATAAACACACAGATATAGGCCGATACAGATAAAAACACAGATATAGACCGATACAGATAAAAACACAGATATAGACCGATACAGATAAACACACAGATATAGACCGATACAGATAAACACACAGATATAGACCGATACAGATAAAAACACAGATATAGGCCGATACAGGTAAACACACAGATATAGACCGATACAGATAAAAACACAGATATAGACCGATACAGATAAAAACACAGATATAGACCGATACAGATAAAAACACAGATATAGACCGATACAGATAAAAACACAGATATAGACCGATGCAGATAAACACACAGATATAGACCGATACAGATAAAAACACAGATATAGGCCGATACAGATAAAAACACAGATATAGGCCGATACAGATAAAAACACAGATATAGACCGATACAGATAAAAACACAGATATAGACCGATACAGATAAAAACACAGATATAGACCGATACAGATAAAAACACAGATATAGACCGACACAGATAAAAACACAGATATAGACCGATACAGATAAAAACACAGATATAGACCGATACAGATACAAACACAGATATAGACAGATACAGATAAAAACACAGATATAGACAGATACAGATAAACACACAGATATAGACCGATACAGATAAAAACACAGATATAGACAGATACAGATAAAAACACAGATATAGACCGACACAGATAAAAACACAGATATAGACCGATACAGATAAACACACAGATATAGACCGATACAGATAAAAACACAGATATAGACCGATACAGATAAAAACACAGATATAGACCGATACAGATAAAAACACAGATATAGACCGATACAGATAAAAACACAAATAGACCGATACAGATAAACACACAGATATAGACCGATACAGATAAAAACACAGATATAGACCGATACAGATACAAACACAGATATAGACCGATACAGATAAAAACACAGATATAGACCGATACAGATAAAAACACAGATATAGACCGATACAGATACAAACACAGATATAGACCGATACAGATAAAAACACAGATATAGACCGATACAGATAAAAACACAGATATAGACCGATACAGATAAAAACACAGATATAGACCGATACAGATAAAAACACAGATATAGACCGATACAGATAAAAACACAGATATAGACCGATACAGATACAAACACAGATATAGACCGATACAGATAAACACACAGATATAGACCGATACAGATAAAAACACAGATATAGACCGATACAGATAAAAACACAGATATAGACCGATACAGATAAAAACACAAATATAGACCGATACAGATAAACACACAGATATAGACCGATACAGATAAAAACACAGATATAGACCGATACAGATACAAACACAGATATAGACCGATACAGATAAAAACACAGATATAGACCGATACAGATAAAAACACAGATATAGACCGATACAGATAAAAACACAGATATAGACCGATACAGATAAAAACACAGATATAGACCGATACAGATAAAAACACAGATATAGACCGATACAGATAAAAACACAGATATAGACCGATACAGATAAAAACACAGATATAGACCGATACAGATAAAAACACAGATATAGACCGATACAGATACAAACACAGATATAGACCGATACAGATAAAAACACAGATATAGACCGATACAGATGAAAACACAGATATAGACCGATACAGATAAAAACACAGATATAGACCGATACAGATAAAAACACAGATATAGACCGATACAGATAAAAACACAGATATAGACCGATACAGATAAAAACACAGATATAGACCGATACAGATAAAACACAGATATAGACCGATACAGATAAAAACACAGATATAGACCGATACAGATAAAAACACTGATATAGGCCGATACAGATAAACACACAGATATAGACCGATACAGATAAAAACACAGATATAGACCGATACAGATAAAAACACAGATATAGACCGATACAGATAAAAAACACAGATATAGACCGATACAGATAAACACACAGATATAGACCGATACAGATAAAAACACAGATATAGACCGATACAGATAAAAACACAGATATAGACCGATACAGATAAAAACACTGATATAGACCGATACAGATACAAACACAGATATAGACCGATACAGATAAACACACAGATATAGACCGATACAGATTAAAACACAGATATAGACCGATACAGATTAAAACACAGATATAGGCCGATACAGATAAAAACACAGATACAGATACAAACACAGATATAGGCCGATACAATAATGAATAATAAATGAATTATTATTTCACTTGAACTTAAAACCTGATGTTAATAATAATAAAGAGTTTGTTGTTGTTTGAAAACAGTAAAGTTTAATCTTCAGCTGATGAAGCTAAAGTTAAACCGTTAAAATACCCGGTTAATAATCATCACAGCAGTTATTAAAGTTATTAAACAGTTATTAAAGTTATTAAACAGTTATTAATAACATTAAGTTATTAAACAGTTATTAAACAGTTATTAATAACATTAAGTTATTAAACAGTTATTAAACAGTTATTAAAGTTATTAATAACAGACATAAAGAGATTTATCACAGTTAATAATCAGTTCTTTAACGGACTCACCGGTAAAAACCGCCCTGGACTCCGTTACCGGCCCGTTACCGACCAGAGAAACTGCTAACGGCTAACGGCTAACTGCTAACAGCTAACAGCTAACAGCTAACGGCTAACGGCTAACAGCTAACAGCTAACAGCTAACAGCTAACGACTAGCCCCAACCGTTACTCATCAACACGATGCTAACGTTAAATAACTAGCTTTAACGCGGTAGCATTAGCATGATATTAGCATTCAAACATCAACACGGACTCACCGACGGTTCCCCCTCTGTCCCGGTGATCCGCCGGTGACGGTGACGGTGACGGTTAGAGTAACGGTCACGGTGACGGTAATGACCGTGCTGTGATGCTAATGTGGCTAAGCTAACACACACTCAGCAGAACGGGAGCGAAAGTGAAGCTGTGCAGGTGTTTGTGTGCGCGCGCACCTGCTCTCCTCAGCACACTGTAAAAGATAAACAGATAAATTTATATATTTATATATCTAATATTTATATAAATATATAAATATAGAAATATATTAATATCCTATTTAACAGATGTGTTTTTATAACAACTGATATTTTCATACGAAAGTTTTATGTTTACTGAAACAAGGACGCGTCACTTCCGGCCGCCATCTTTGTTTGTTTATTATTAGAAGAAGAAGAAGAAGAAGAAGAATTCCTGTATTTGTTCCGTAATCGGGGAAATTCATACAAATCGTGATTTTTCCAGCGTGTTTTACTCGTTTTGCCTCAAAATACTCGAGTGAAATAGTTTCAAAATGTCTGAAAATTAAAAAAATAAATATATAAATAAAATAAAATAAAAAGTGCAACATCAGTGTAAAAGTGATGAGTCAGGTTTGATCCTGTGTGAACATTCATATTTATATAAAACATAAAACATTTATATTTATATAAAAGATAAAACACATATAGATTTATGTTTTTCATGTATTTTTATTTCAGCTGTAAAACAGAAAAAGTGACTGAATCATGATTTTTTTACTCTCTTCACAAACGTCGACTTCACGTTTCTGCTTTTTTAAATAATTTCATCTTTACTTTGATTCTTTCAACTTTATGAAAACAACAAAAACTTTCTCATCTTTGACTTTTTCCCTAAAACAAACGTTTTTCTCTTTTCCAGTGCTTCACTTTCTCTCATGTTCTGTGTGTGTCCTGTTCTTTTGTCTGCCTCAGAAAACATGTTTTATTTCTTTTCTGTTGTTGTTCTGGGGGCGGGCGGCGCGCTGGTGTGGTGGGAAGCACCGCCGCCTCACTGGTTCGAATCCTGTTCTCCCCATATCTGTGTGGTTTCTCTCTGCTTCTCCGGTTCCTTCCTCCCACAGTCCAAAGACGTGCAGGTGTTCAGTTCAGTGATGACACTCAGGGCGCCCTCCCACTGTTCCTCCGTGCCGTGCCCCAGCACGTGTCACGGCTAAAGTCTGGTTCCTTTGACCAGTGTGAGTGCAACCGTACCACGTCTAGGAGCGGCACGCTTGCCGTCCACGGCCCGTTTGGGAGAGGTGGGCTTTAGTAAAGCACGTTTGCACGTGTACGAGCACGAGGCCTACGGCGGCTCTGAGGTCATTTCCTGTGCGCCTGTTGGGACGTAGAAAAAAGAAGGAGGGACCATGCGCGGACATTTCAAACAATGGCGGTGAAAGGTTCACGTTGGTGTGATGCGGAGGTGGAGTGTTTACTGCAGATTTGGTCGATGAAAAGATTCAAAAACAGTCGACAAGACGCACAAAAACTCCGAGGTCTACGGAAAGATCTGGAAACAAAGCGACAAGACGCACAAAAACTCCGAGGTCTACGGAAAGATCTGGAAACAAAGCCACGCATCGCCATGACGTCATCAATGCGTGTGACGTGTTACGGCGTGATGACGTATAGGCAGCAAGAAGCATTCTCCGAGGCCCAGGTAGTGTGAGTACAAACGGGCCTGGAGGGGGGGACAAGGACCCTAAAGCACGGGGCACGGGACGGAGGCACAGTGGGAGGGCGCTCTAACCTGTGACGGAGGAACAGTGGGAGGGCGCTCTAACCTGTGACGGAGGCACAGTGGGAGGGCTCTCTAAATTGCCCGTAGTGTGAATTGTCTATGTGTCCTGTGACAGACTGGCGTCCTGTCCAGGATGAACCCGCCTCACGCCTGACGTCAGCTGGGACCAGAGGCTGCAGACAGACGGACGTTCTGGGGCCTGAACGTTCTCATGTGTCCTCAAAGCAACTTCAGTCACAAGCAGCTGGACTTCAGGAGTTCATGCAACATCCGACCACCTACTGTTCTTCTGTTTATATAGATATTATATATTATATATTTTATATCCTGTATCCTCTTTCTGACTGTAAGAAATGCTAATACAAATAAGCTCAGTTCTTGTATTTCTCACTCTGCATTAATAAAGCAGCTGCAGTAAAGACAGTGGACAGCGGTCGGAGCCGTCGCCCGGCGTGCAGATAAAAACAGAACGCTTAAAAAAGAAAGAGAGTCGAGGAGTTCACTGAGAAAGAGGCTTTAATGGTCTCTGACACTTTAATGGTCTCTGACGCTGACAGAAGCGGGTGTTTGGCAGAAAGACGCATTGATTTCATCTGATTTCCACACGACATCAGAATCACAGAAGCAACACACGGTGATTTAGAGCGACTACAGGCGTGACACTGGTCTGGAGTCAGGCTGTGAGCAGCAAAGGCCTCTGTGCAGGTGATCACAGTCACTGACAGACATCATCATCATCATCATCATCATCATCATCACCATCATCATCATCATCATCATCATCATCATCATCATCATCATCATCATCATCACCATCATCATCATCACCATCATCATCATCACCATCATCACCATCATCATCACCATCATCATCATCATCACCATCATCACCATCATCATCACCATCATCACCATCATCATCACCATCACCATCATCATCATCATCATCATCATCATCATCATCATCATCATCATCATCATCACCATCATCATCACCATCATCATCATCATCACCATCATCATCATCACCATCATCATCACCATCATCATCATCATCATCATCATCATCATCATCATCATCATCATCATCACCATCATCACCATCATCATCACCATCATCACCATCATCATCACCATCATCACCATCATCATCATCATCATCATCATCATCAGCACAGACGCAGGTGAAGCTGCAGAGCTGCAGC
>NC_139826.1:41676913-41681913 GCF_963691815.1 Echiichthys vipera | reverse complement strand
TGCAGCCCCTCCCCACCACCACTACGCCTCCATATCCTGTCCATGAAAACCACAAACAGGATTGGGGACAGAGTGCCCCCCTGGAGGAGGCCGACCCCACCGGGAACCACTCCGACTTACTGCCCAGGATCCGGACTCAGCTCTCTCTTTGGGGGTACAGAGACTGGACCCCCTCAGAAGTGACCCCCTCACCCCAGACTCCCACAGCACCTCCCACAGTATCTCCAGGGACCCGGTCATGGGCCTTCTCCAGATCCACAAAGCACATGTAGACCGGATGGGCCCACTCCCAGACCCCCTCCAGGATCCTGGAGAGTGCAGAGCTGGTCCTGGTCCAGGTCCAGGACTGGATCCACCTGGTTCCTCTTCACTCTGAGGTTCTACAGGACCAACCTCCTTTCCAGCACCTTGGAGTCGACTTCACCAGGGAGGCTGAGGAGTGTGATCCCCCTGGAACTGGCTCACACCCTCTGGTCCCCCTTTCTGAACAGGAACCACCACCCCGGTCTGCCACTCCCTCTGCTCTGTCCCAGACTTCCACCAGTGTGTCAGAGACGTGTGGACCAGGACCAGGACCAGGACCAGGACCAGGACCAGGACGGCCCCAAACATGGTGTTTGTTAAAGAGGATCCAGGACCAGCACACAAGTCTAACACCAGACGCTGGGGTTCAGATCAGGGAGGCCGTTCCTCCCAATCAGCCTCTCCAGGTGTCTCCATCGTTGCCCACGTGGGCGTTGAAGTCTCCCAGCAGGACTCTGGAGTCCCCTACTGGAGCCCCATGCAGGACTCCATTCAGGGTCTCCAAGAAGGCCCCAGACTCTGAACTGCTGTTCGCTGCATCTGCACCAACAACAGTCAGAGTCCCCCCCCACCACCCGCAGGCGTAAGGAGGCCACCCTCTGGTCCACCGGGGTCAACTCCAACACCGCGGCGCTCAGCCGGGGGTTTGAGAGTCTTTAGTCCTACACGTGTCTTTAGTCCTACACGTGTCTTTAGTCCCACACGTGTCTTCAGTCCTACACGTGTCTTCAGTCCTACACGTGTGAGTTGCGGTCGTGTCTCGTGTGCGTGGTACTCACTCTTGTCGTGCCAGCTGACGTTGCGTCTCGGTTTGTCGCTGCCGTCCTCCTTCACGTCGGATCCTCGCCGCTGTAATAAAGATGTTTATGTGTTTATTTATAAAGATAAACAAGAACGTGATAAACAACTGTTTACCTGTGAAGAGTAAACATGATAAACAGCTGTTGACGTGTGAAGAGTAAACATGATAAACAGCTGTTGACGTGTGAAGAGTAAACATGATAAACAGCTGTTGACGTGTGCGTGTGCGGCGTAAACATGATAAACAGCTGTTGACGTGTGAGGAGTAAACATGATAAACAGTTGTTGACGTGTGTGTGTGCGGCGTAAACATGATAAACAGCTGTTGACGTGTGAAGAGTAAACATGATAAACAGCTGTTGACGTGTGCGGAGTAAACATGATAAACAGCTGTTGACGTGTGCGTGTGAAGAGTAAACATGATAAACAGTTGTTGACGTGTGCGTGTGCGGCGTAAACATGATAAACAGCTGTTGACGTGTGTGTGTGAAGAGTAAACATGATAAACAGTTGTTGACGTGTGCGTGTGTGGCGTAAACATGATAAACAGCTGTTGACGTGTGCGTGTGCGGCGTAAACATTATAAACAGTTGTTGACGTGTGTGTGTGCGGAGTAAACATGATAAACAGCTGTTGACGTGTGTGTGTGTGGCGTAAACATGATAAACAGCTGTTGACGTGTGCGTGTGCGGCGTAAACATTATAAACAGTTGTTGACGTGTGTGTGTGCGGAGTAAACATGATAAACAGCTGTTGACGTGTGAAGAGTAAACATGATAAACAGCTGTTGACGTGTGTGTGTGTGGCGTAAACATGATAAACAGCTGTTGACGTGTGCGTGTGCGGCGTAAACATGATAAACAGTTGTTGACTTGTGTGTGTGCGGAGTAAACATGATAAACAGTTGTTGACGTGTGTGTGTGCGGCGTAAACATGATAAACAGTTGTTGACTTGTGTGTGTGCGGAGTAAACATGATAAACAGCTGTTGACGTGTGTGTGTGCGGCGTAAACATGATAAACAGTTGTTGACGTGTGTGTGTGCGGCGTAAACATGATAAACAGTTGTTGACTTGTGTGTGTGCGGAGTAAACATGATAAACAGCTGTTGACGTGTGTGTGTGCGGCGTAAACATGATAAACAGTTGTTGACTTGTGTGTGTGCGGAGTAAACATGATAAACAGCTGTTGACGTGTGTGTGTGCGGCGTAAACATGATAAACAGTTGTTGACGTGTGTGTGTGCGGCGTAAACATGATAAACAGTTGTTGACGTGTGTGTGTGCGGCGTAAACATGATAAACAGCTGTTGACTTGTGTGTGTGCGGAGTAAACATGATAAACAGTTGTTGACGTGTGTGTGTGCGGCGTAAACATGATAAACAGTTGTTGACGTGTGTGTGTGCGGCGTAAACATGATAAACAGCTGTTGACTTGTGTGTGTGCGGCGTAAACATGATAAACAGTTGTTGACGTGTGTGTGTGCGGCGTAAACATGATAAACAGCTGTTGACGTGTGTGTGTGCGGCGTAAACATGATAAACAGTTGTTGACGTGTGTGTGTGCGGAGTAAACATGATAAACACATGTTTACCCGTGTGTGTGTGCGGCGTAAACACACCTTCTTGACGCTGCGCTCCTTCTTGTGGCGTTTGTGGCGGCTGCTCTTGAACGTCTCCATGCGGCTCCTCATGTTCCTCTGGAACACCTCACGGTCCTGACGCTCCTTCTCCCCCACAGGCATGAAGTGACGGCTGTAGTGGGACTGGTACTGCCCCCCCCCCCCCGACAACAACAACAACAACAACAACATCAACAACAACAATGTTATCAACAACAACCACAACAACAACAACAACAACATCAACAACAACAATGTTATCATCAACAACCACAACAACAACGTTATCAACAGTGTGTGTGTGTGTGTGTGTGTGTGTGTGTGTGTGTGTGTGTGTGTCTCTGTGTGTGTGTGTGTGTGTGTGTGTGCGTCTGTGTGTGTGTGTGTGTGTGTGTGTGTGTGTGTGTGTGTGTGTGTGTGTGTGTGTGTGTGTGTCTGTGTGTGTGTCTGTCTGTGTGTGTGTGTGTGTGTGTGTGTCTCTGTGTGTCTCTGTGTGTGTGTGAGTGTGTGTGTGTGTGTGTCTGTGTGTGTGTGTGTGTGTGTGTGTCTCTGTGTGTGTGTGTCTCTGTGTGTGTGTGTGTGTGTGTGTGTGTGTGTGTGTGTGTGTGTGTGTGTGTCCCTCTGTGTGTGTGTGTGTGTGTGTGTGTGTGTGTCCCTCTGTGTGTGTCTGTGTGTGTGTGTGTGTCTCTGTGTGTGTGTGTGTGTGTGTGTGTGTGTGTGTGTGTGTGTGTGTCCCTCTGTGTGTGTGTGTGTGTGTGTGTGTGTGTGTCCCTCTGTGTGTGTCTGTGTGTGTGTGTGTGTCTCTGTGTGTGTGTGTGTGTGTGTGTGTGTGTGTGTGTGTGTGTGTGTGTGTGTGAGTGTGTGTGTGTGTGTGTGTTACCCGTCTCCGTGGTTTGTACAGGTTTCCTGTCAGGAAATGATGCGTTTCTGTATCTTCTTCCACTTTTGCTCCGGGAACGTTATCGATCACCTGCAGGTCCAGACACACGCCGCTGCCGTTCTCACGCCTGGAGCACGCCATCAACACGTTAGCAACACGCCGACAACACGTTAGCAACACGCCAACAACACGTTAGCAACACGCCGACAACACGTTAGCAACACTAACGTGTTGTTGGCGTGTTGCCTAACGTTGTTGTCGGCGTGTTGCTAACGTGTTGATGGCGTTGCTCCAGGCGTGAGAACGGCAGCGGCGTGTGTCTGGACCTGCAGGTGATCGATAACGTTCCCGGAGCAAAAGTGGAAGAAGATACAGAAACGCATCATTTCCTGACAGGGAACACCTGTACAACACGGAGACCGGGTCACACACACCACCTACACACACACACACACACACACACACGCACACACACACACAACCACACACACACACACACACACACACACACACACACACACAGACACACACAGACACACACACGCACAGACACACACACACACACACACACACACACACACACACACACACACACACTATTTTTATAATAGAATCATTAAAGGTTAAATAGAGAGCTAGCTATAGCAGCTAGGAGAGCTAGCTACAGCGGCTAGGAGAGCTAGCTACAGCAGCTAGTAAAGCTAGCTACAGCAGCTAGGAGAGCTAGCTATAGCAGCTAGGAGAGCTAGCTACAGCGGCTAGGAGAGCTAGCTACAGCAGCTAGTAAAGCTAGCTACAGCAGCTAGGAGAGCTAGCTATAGCAGCTAGGAGAGCTAGCTACAGCGGCTAGGAGAGCTAGCTACAGCAGCTAGTAAAGCTAGCTACAGCAGATGGAGAGCTAGCTACAGCAGATGGAGAGCTAGCTACAGCAGATGGAGAGCTAGCTACAGCAGATGGAGAGCTAGCTACAGCAGATGGAGAGCTAGCTACAGCGGCTAGGAGAGCTAGCTACAGCGGCTAGGAGAGCTAGCTCCAGCTGACCTGGTCGATGACGCTGATGGCGTCGCGGATGTTGATCTTCTGGTACGCCTCCCACAGCTCGCTCTTCCTGTACACGGACTTCCTCAGCAGCACTTTACTCAGGTAGTTCTTATCAAACTGCTCCCACCTGAGGACGGGGGATAAACATGAGGACGGGGGGATAAACATGAGGACGGGGGACACTCGTGAGGACAGGGGACACTCGTGAGGACGGGGGGACACTCGTGAGGACGGGGGATAAACATGAGGACGGGGGACACTCGTGTCTCTTTGTGGTTGTTTTGTGTCTCTTTGTAGTTGTTTTGTGTCTCTTTGTAGTTGTTTTGTGTCTCTTTGTGGTTGTTTTGTGTCTCTTT
>NC_139826.1:41664413-41671913 GCF_963691815.1 Echiichthys vipera | reverse complement strand
CGTACGGCCTCAGACAGGGGCGCTCTTCATGAGGTCACGGTTTGAGTCCCTGCTGTTGGAGCAGCAGAGAGTTGCTTCCTCGACATCGTTGTCAAAAGTAAAGCTGCATTAAAACAACAGTCAAAGTAGAAAAGCTTCTCTTCTGATGACGGATCCCGTTCAGGCGCCTCAGACTGGAGGGAGACGCCACTGCAGTGATGGCGGCTCGCCGGATTGGTGTGTACACATTAGTGATTTGGTTTGTTAGGCTACATTAGAGCTCGGTATCTTTTAAAGAATTAAAACTTTAGTTCCCTTAAAGTGATATGGACACCTATAAACCGTGGTTCTATTCAACGCTCTGTGAAAAGTCCCTTAAGAGACGTTTTCTCAAACCTTCGATCAGCGGTAAAGTCTAGACCCCACAACGACTCCGTTACTCCTGAAGTAAAGACGGAGGAGACGGAGGACGAGACAGACCTGCAGCTCTGAAGACGAAGATGAAGACCAGTGTGCAGGACACGAGGCCGGTGTCCCACGCCCACTTGGACTTGTCCACCGCAGAGATCCCCAGGAAGATGAAGATGATGGTCTCGGCGATGCTGGCCAGAGTCTTCATCGTGTACTTCACCGTGGTCCGAGACTTCTGGGAGATGTTGGCCTCCACGTACTTATTGGCACCGATACCACAGAAGGTCATTCTGAGGAGGCAGAGAGGAGGACAAAGAGGGTACTTAGTTAGTAGGGTTTGAGGTGGTTCTGGTCGGAGGACTTGTTGGGTCAGTGTATCTTTGAGGTTCTGGTCGGAGGACTTGTTGGGTCAGTTTATCTTTGAGGTTCTGGTCGGAGGACTTGTTGGGTCAGTGTATCTTTGAGGTGGTTCTGGTCGGAGGACTTGTTGGGACAGTTTATCTTTGAGGTTCTGGTCGGAGGACTTGTTGGGACAGTTTATCTTTGAGGTGGTTCTGGTCGGAGGACTTGTTGGGTCAGTTTATCTTTGAGGTTCTGGTCGGAGGACTTGTTGGGACAGTATCTTTGAGGTGGTTCTGGTCGGAGGACTTGTTGGGTCAGTTTATCTTTGAGGTTCTGGTCGGAGGACTTGTTGGGTCAGTGTATCTTTGAGGTGGTTCTGGTCGGAGGACTTGTTGGGACAATATCTTTGAGGTGGTTCTGGTCGGAGGACTTGTTGGGACAGTGTATCTTTGAGGTTCTGGTCGGAGGACTTGTTGGGTCAGTATCTTTGAGGTGGTTCTGGTCGGAGGACTTGTTGGGTCAGTGTATCTTTGAGGTTCTGGTCGGAGGACTTGTTGGGTCAGTATCTTTGAGGTTCTGGTCGGAGGACTTGTTGGGTCAGTTTATCTTTGAGGTTCTGGTCGGAGGACTTGTTGGGACAGTTTATCTTTGAGGTGGTTCTGGTCGGAGGACTTGTTGGGACAGTTTATCTTTGAGCTGGTTCTGGTCGGAGGACTTGTTGGGTCAGTATCTTTGAGGTGGTTCTGGTCAGAGGACTTGTTGGGACAGTGTATCTTTGAGGTGGTTCTGGTCAGAGGACTTGTTGGGTCAGTTTATCTTTGAGGTGGTTCTGGTCAGAGGACTTGTTGGGACAGTTTATCTTTGAGGTTCTGGTCAGAGGACTTGTTGGGACAGTTTATCTTTGAGGTTCTGGTCGGAGGACTTGTTGGGACAGTTTATCTTTGAGGTGGTTCTGGTCAGAGGACTTGTTGGGACAGTTTATCTTTGAGGTGGTTCTGGTCAGAGGACTTGTTGGGACAGTTTATCTTTGAGGTGGTTCTGGTTGGAGGACTTGTTGGGACAGTTTATCTTTGAGGTGGTTCTGGTCGGAGGACTTGTTGGACAGTTTATCTCTGAGGTGGTCTGGTCGGAGGACTTGTTGGGACAGTTTATCTTGAGGTTCTGGTCGGGAGGACTTGTTGGGACAGTATCTTTGAGGTGGTTCTGTCGGAGGACTTGTTGGGACGGTTTATCTTTGAGGTTCTGGTCGGAGGACTTGTTGGGACAGTTTATCTTTGAGGTTCTGGTCGGAGGACTTGTTGGGTCAGTTTATCTTTGAGGTGGTTCTGGTCGGAGGACTTGTTGGACGGTGTATCTTTGAGGTTCTGGTCAGAGGACTTGTTGGGACAGTGTATCTTTGAGGTTCTGGTCGGAGGACTTGTTGGGACAGTTTATCTTTGAGGTTCTGGTCAGAGGACTTGTTGGGACAGTGTATCTTTGAGGTTCTGGTCGGAGGACTTGTTGGGTCAGTGTATCTTTGAGGTTCTGGTCGGAGGACTTGTTGGGTCAGTGTATCTTTGAGGTTCTGGTCGGAGGACTTGTTGGGACAGTTTATCTTTGAGGTTCTGGTCGGAGGACTTGTTGGGTCAGTATCTTTGAGCTGGTTCTGGTCGGAGGACTTGTTGGGACAGTTTATCTTTGAGCTGGTTCTGGTCGGAGGACTTGTTGGGACAGTTTCTTTGAGGTTCTGGTCGGAGGACTTGTTGGGTCAGTGTCTTTGAGCTGGTTCTGGTCGGAGGACTTGTTGGGACAGTTTATCTTTGAGCTGGTTCTGGTCGGAGGACTTGTTGGGTCAGTTTATCTTTGAGGTTCTGGTCGGAGGACTTGTTGGGACAGTTTATCTTTGAGGTTCTGGTCGGAGGACTTGTTGGGTCAGTGTCTTTGAGCTGGTTCTGGTCGGAGGACTTGTTGGGTCTTGTCAGGAGACTTACGACAGAATGGCAGACAGGGAGAAGAGCTCCGCGGTCAGGTAGGCCAGGTAGACCAGCAGGAAGACGAAGAGCGGCTCGATGATGCGAACCTTCTTGGTGAAGCCAGTGATGAAGCTGAGGATGACGGCGAACACCAGACCCACCAGAGTGCCCCCCACACTGACGATGAGGAAGGAGGCTGCGGAGGAAGAGGGAGGTCAGGAGGAGTCAGGAGGAGTCAGGAGGAGTCAGGAGGAGTCAGGAGGAGTCAGGGGGAGGAGTCAGGAGGAGTCAGGAGGAGTCAGGGGGAGTCAGGGGAGGAGTCAGGAGGAGTCAGGAGGAGTCAGGAGGAGTCAGGAGGAGTCAGGGGGAGTCAGGAGGAGTCAGGAGGAGTCAGGGGGAGTCAGGGGGAGGAGTCAGGAGGAGTCAGGAGGAGTCAGGAGGAGTCAGGGGGAGTCAGGAGGAGTCAGGAGGAGTCAGGGGGAGGAGTCAGGAGGAGTCAGGAGGAGTCAGGAGGAGTCAGGGGGAGGAGTCAGGGGGAGTCAGGAGGAGTCAGGGGGAGGAGTCAGGAGGAGTCAGGAGGAGTCAGGAGGAGTCAGGGGGAGGAGTCAGGAGGAGTCAGGAGGAGTCAGGAGGAGTCAGGGGGAGGAGTCAGGGGAGTCAGGGGGAGTCAGGAGGAGTCAGGAGGGGTCAGGGGGAGTCAGGAGCAGTCAGGAGGAGTCAGGAGGAGGAGTCAGGAGGAGTCAGGAGGAGTCAGGAGGAGTCAGGGGGAGGAGTCAGGGGGAGTCAGGAGGAGTCAGGGGGAGGAGTCAGGAGGAGTCAGGAGGAGTCAGGAGGAGTCAGGGGGAGGAGTCAGGAGGAGTCAGAGGAGTCAGGAGGAGTCAGGGGGAGGAGTCAGGGGGAGTCAGGGGGAGTCAGGGGGAGGAGTCAGGAGGAGTCAGGAGGAGTCAGGAGGAGTCAGCAGGAGTCAGGGGGAGGAGTCAGGAGGAGTCAGGAGGAGTCAGGAGGAGCCAGGAGGAGTCAGGAGGAGTCAGGGGGAGGAGTCAGGGGGAGTCAGGAGGAGTCAGGAGGAGTCAGGGGGAGGAGTCAGGAGGAGTCAGGAGGAGTCAGGGGGAGTCAGGAGGAGTCAGGGGGAGGAGTCAGGAGGAGTCAGGGGGAGTCAGGAGGAGTCAGGAGGAGTCAGGGGGAGTCAGGGGGAATCAGGAGGAGTCAGGAGGAGGAGTCAGGAGCAGTCAGGAGGAGTCAGGAGGAATCAGGAGGAGTCAGGAGGAGTCAGGGGGAGGAGTCAGGAGGAGTCAGGAGGAGTCAGGGGGAGTCAGGAGGAGTCAGGAGGGGTCAGGGGGAGTCAGGAGCAGTCAGGAGGAGTCAGGAGGAGGAGTCAGGAGGAGTCAGGAGGAGTCAGGAGGAGTCAGGGGGAGGAGTCAGGAGGAGTCAGGAGGAGTCAGGGGGAGTCAGGAGGAGTCAGGAGGAGGAGTCAGGAGCAGTCAGGAGGAGTCAGGAGGAGTCAGGAGGAGTCAGGAGGAGTCAGGGGGAGGAGTCAGGAGGAGTCAGGAGGAGTCAGGGGGGAATCAGGAGGAGTCAGGAGGAGGAGTCAGGAGGAGTCAGGAGGAGTCAGGAGGAATCAGGAGGAGTCAGGAGGAGTCAGGGGGAGGAGTCAGGAGGAGGTATCAGGAGGAGGAGTCAGGAGGAGTCGGGAGGAGTCAGGGGGAGTCAGGGGGAGTCAGGAGGAGTCAGGGGAGTCAGGAGGAGTCAGGAGGAGGCAGGAGGAGTCAGGAGGAGTCAGGAGGAGTCAGGGGGAGTCAGGGTGAGTCAGGAGGAGTCAGGGGGAGGAGTCAGGAGGAGTCAGGAGGAGTCAGGGGGAGTCAGGAGGAGTCAGGAGGAGTCAGGAGGAGTCAGGGGCAGGAGTCAGGAGGAGTCAGGAGGAGTCAGGAGGAGTCAGGAGGAGTCAGGGGGAGTCAGGGGGAGTCAGGAGGAGTCAGGAGGAGTCAGGAGGAGTCAGGAGGAGTCAGGAGGAGTCAGGGGGAGTCAGGAGGAGTCAGGGGGAGTCAGGGGAGTCAGGAGGAGTCAGGAGGAGTCAGGAGGAGTCAGGAGGAGTCAGGGGGAGTCAGGAGGAGTCAGGGGGAGTCAGGGGGAGTCAGGGGGAGTCAGGAGGAGTCAGGGGAGGAGTCAGGAGGAGTCAGGAGGAGTCAGGGGGAGGAGTCAGGGGGAGGAGTCAGGAGGAGTCAGGAGGAGTCAGGAGGAGGAGTCAGGAGGAGTCAGGAGGAATCAGGAGGAGTCAGGAGGAGTCAGGAGGAGTCAGGGGGAGTCAGGGGGAGTCAGGAGGAGTCAGGGGGAGGAGTCAGGAGGAGTCAGGAGGAGTCAGGAGGAGTCAGGAGGAGTCAGGAGGAGTCAGGGGGAGTCAGGGGGAGTCAGGAGGAGTCAGGGGGAGGAGTCAGGAGGAGTCAGGAGGAGTCAGGAGGAGTCAGGAGGAGTCAGGAGGAGTCAGGGGGAGGAGTCAGGGGGAGTCTCTGAGGACTCACCGACGCCTTTGAAGTAATCTGCCGTCTGCACGTTCTCCGCTCCCACTTCCACAAAGGAAATGTAGACTTTATATAAAACCTGCAGACAGAGAGGAGCTCCAGGTCAGGGTCAGAGTTCAGCTCAGGGTCAGAGTTCAGCTCAGGGTCAGGGTCAGAGTTCAGGTCAGGGTCAGAGTTCAGCTCAGGGTCAAAGTTCAGCTCAGGGTCAGAGTTCAGGTCAGGGTCAGAGTTCAGGTCAGGGTCAGAGTTCAGCTCAGGGTCAAAGTTCAGCTCAGGGTCAGAGTTCAGCTCAGGATCAGAGTTCAGCTCAGGGTCAGAGTTCAGCTCAGGGTCAGAGTTCAGGTCAGGGTCAGAGTTCAGCTCAGGGTCAGAGTTCAGCTCAGGGTCAAAGTTCAGCTCAGGGTCAGAGTTCAGCTCAGGGTCAGAGTCAGCTCAGGGTCAGAGTTCAGCTCAGGGTCAGAGTTCAGCTCAGGGTCAGAGTTCAGATCAGGGTCAGAGTCAGCTCAGGTCAGAGTTCAGCTCAGGGTCAGAGTTCAGCTCAGGGTCAAGTTCAGCTCAGGGTCAGAGTTCAGCTCAGGGTCAGAGTTCAGCTCAGGGTCAGAGTTCAGCTCAGGGTCAGAGTTCAGCTCAGGGTCAGAGTTCAGACGTTTGGACGTGTGTGTGTGTGTGTGTGTGTTTCTCCGACGCTCTGATGTCATGCAGCAGAATCTTGAGTCCGTATCGGTAAAAACAAATCGGCATCGACCCTAAAAACTCCACCGGTTCGATCCCTGGTCCTGAGGAAAACGGTTTTTCTGCTGAAACTGAAACTGAACTCTGTGCGACCTCCTGTTCTGGCCTCGTCGTGTGCACATGAACCTGAGACAGAGCCGGGTCGACCACAGCGTCTCACACAGACACACACACACACAGACACACACAGACACACACTCACACAGACACAGACACAGACACAGACACACAACACACACACGTGTCTCTGTTCCCACACTCCTCTCTCTCTCTCTCTCTCTCTCTCTCTCTCTCTCTCTCTCTCTCTCTCTCTCTCTCTCTCTCCTCTCTCTCTCTCTCTCGGCTCTCTCTCTCTCTCTCTCTCTCTCTCGACTCTCTCCTCTCCTCTCTCTCCTCTCTCTCTCTCTCTCTCTCTCTCTCTCTCTCTCTCTCTCTCTCTCTCTCTCTCTCTCTCTCTCTCTCTCTCTCTCTCTCTCTCTCTCTCTCTCTCTCTCTCTCTCTCTCTCTCTCTCTCTCTCTCTCTCTCTCTCTCTCTCTCTCTCTCTCTCTCTCTCTCTCCTCTCTCTCTCTCTCTCTCTCCTGGGGGGATTATCTGGTGTTGTGCTGCTGAGGATTAGAAGAGTTAATCTGCTCCTCGTTAATCTCAGCGTCTCAAACTCCACATGTTACAGAGTAAATGTGCAGCTCCGGCATCGAACGCCGGGTGTCTCTCTGCGAGGGACACCTGCGCTCGGGCCGCAGCGCCCCCGTGCACGCTCCTGCTCCACGCACAGGAAGCGTGTGTCCTGCAGCGCCACCATCAGGACGATCACACACTGTGACTCTGAGACGGGCCTCAAACACACGTCCTGTGGTCATTTAGTGTGTGTGTGTGTGTGTGTGTGTGTGTGTGTCTGAGAGTGTGTGTGTGTGTATGTGTGTGTGTGTGTGTCTGTGTGTGTGTGTCCCTGTGTGTGTGTGTGCGTGTGTGTGTGCGTGTGCGTGTGTGTGTGGTGCGTGTGTGTGTGTGTCTGTGTGTGTGTCTGTGTGTGTGTGTGTCTGAGTGTGTGTGTTGTGTGTGTGTGTGTGTGCGCGTGCTTGTGTGTCTGTGTGTGTGTGTGTGCGCGTGTGTCCCTGTGTGTGTGTGTGTGTGAGTGTGTGTGTGTGCGTGTGTATGTGTGTATGTGTGTGTGTGTGTGTCCCTGTGTGTGTGTGTGTGTGAGTGTGTGTGTGTGCGTGTGTATGTGTGTATGTGTGTGTGTGTGTCCCTGTGTGTGTGAGTGTGTGTGTCTCACCACGGTGACGGCGTCGTTGACCAGCGACTCCCCGAACACGATGATGAAGAGCGTGTCGTTGACGTGGACTTCCTCAAACACGGCGAGCACGGCCACGGGTCGACGGCCGAGATCAGAGCGCCGAACAACAGGAAGTCCATGAGGTCGGCCTGCACACGCTCGTCTACACACACACACACACACACACACACACACACACACACACACACACACAGACACACACACACACACACGCACACACACAGACACAGACACACAGACACACGCACACACACACACACACACACACACACA
>NC_139826.1:41656913-41659413 GCF_963691815.1 Echiichthys vipera | reverse complement strand
GTGCTAAAGTGTCCTCTAGGAGCATAAACGTGTGTTAAAGTGTCCTCTAGGAGCATAAACGTGTGCTAAAGTGTCCTCTAGGAGCATAAACGTGTGCTAAAGTGTCCTCTAGGAGCATAAACGTGTGTTAAAGTGTCCTCTAGGAGCATTAACGTGTGTTAAAGTGTCCTCTAGGAGCATAAACGTGTGCTAAAGTGTCCTCTAGGAGCATAAACGTGTGCTAAAGTGTCCTCTAGGAGCATAAACGTGTGTTAAAGTGTCCTCTAGGAGCATAAACGTGTGCTAAAGTGTCCTCTAGGAGCATAAACGTGTGCTAAAGTGTCCTCTAGGAGCATAAACGTGTGTTAAAGTGTCCTCTAGGAGCATTAACGTGTGTTAAAGTGTCCTCTAGGAGCATAAACGTGTGCTAAAGTGTCCTCTAGGAGCATAAACGTGTGTTAAAGTGTCCTCTAGGAGCATAAACGTGTGTTAAAGTGTCCTCTAGGAGCATAAACGTGTGCTAAAGTGTCCTCTAGGAGCATAAACGTGTGCTAAAGTGTCCTCTAGGAGCATAAACGTGTGCTAAAGTGTCCTCTAGGAGCATAAACGTGTGTTAAAGTGTCCTCTAGGAGCATAAACGTGTGCTAAAGTGTCCTCTAGGAGCATAAACGTGTGCTAAAGTGTCCTCTAGGAGCATAAACGTGTGCTAAAGTGTCCTCTAGGAGCATAAACGTGTGTTAAAGTGTCCTCTAGGAGCATTAACGTGTGTTAAAGTGTCCTCTAGGAGCATAAACGTGTGCTAAAGTGTCCTCTAGGAGCATAAACGTGTGTTAAAGTGTCCTCTAGGAGCATAAACGTGTGTTAAAGTGTCCTCTAGGAGCATAAACGTGTGCTAAAGTGTCCTCTAGGAGCATAAACGTGTGCTAAAGTGTCCTCTAGGAGCATAAACGTGTGCTAAAGTGTCCTCTAGGAGCATAAACGTGTGCTAAAGTGTCCTCTAGGAGCATAAACGTGTGTTAAAGTGTCCTCTAGGAGCATAAACGTGTGCTAAAGTGTCCTCTAGGAGCATAAACGTGTGCTAAAGTGTCCTCTAGGAGCATAAACGTGTGTTAAAGTGTCCTCTAGGAGCATAAACGTGTGCTAAAGTGTCCTCTAGGAGCATAGACGTGTGTGCTTCTCTGTCTCTGAACAAAAACCCTTGAAGAAATGAAAACAGATGAAACAAATTCAGAAACTTTATATAAATATGAATCACATCATCCTGGTTCTGCTGACCTCAGTTCTGGCTCCAGTGAGACCAGAACCAGAACTTTTTAAAGACTTCTTTCATCAAACATCACATCTGATCAAACACACACAGACACACACACACACACACACACTCGGGACTCACGGATCTTGGCCACACTCGCCACCAGGAGCCAGGTGGCGATGATGAACGGGGTCTGGACGTAGCTCCACTCCCACTGGACCACCCGGTACCCTCCGCCGCCGTGATGGTGAGGCTGCTCCCCGCCCTGCTCCTCTCCGGGGCCGGACGGTTCCTCCGCCGCGGACCGGGCCGAGGCTACACCGGGAGCCCCGTACTCCTGCCGGGGCTGCGGGAGGAGGAGGAGGGGCGGCGGGGCGGAGGGAGAGGCGGGGACCGGCGGAGAGAAGCCGAGTCCCGGCCCCCGGAGCGGCGGAGCGGCCGAGCCCGGCAGGTCGGCGGCAGCGGCCGGCAGCAGCAGCAGCATCACACCGAGCAGCAGCATCTTCACCCGGAGGACATCCCCCTCCTCCTCCTTATATACACACCGACACACAGACACACACACAGCCGAGCAGGGAGGCCGGAGCCCGGCATCAACACACCTACACACACACTCAGGCTCCGGTAACACGGAGGAGGAGACACCGGGGCTGGGACCCGCCCAGTCCGCTTTAAAGAGACACCGGAGACATGAACACATGAGGACATGAACACATGAGGACATGAACACATGAACATATGAGGACATGAACACATTAGGACATGAACACATGAGGACACGAACACATGAGGACATGAACACATGATGACGAGGACATGAACACACGAGGACATGAACACATGAGGACATGAACACATGAAGACATGAGGACATGAACACATGAGGACATGAACACACGAGGACATGAAGACATGAACACATGAGGACATGAACACATGAGGACACTGGAGACATGAGGACATGAACACATGAAGACGTGAATACATGAGGACATGAACACATGAGGACATGAACACATGAAGACACCGGAGACATGAGGACATGAACACATGAAGACAAGAGGACATGAACACATGAGGACCTGAAGACATGAACACACAAGGGCATAAACACATGAGGACATGAACACATGAGGACGAGGACATGAAC
Source organism: Echiichthys vipera (assembly GCF_963691815.1). Classification (NCBI taxonomy): domain Eukaryota; kingdom Metazoa; phylum Chordata; class Actinopteri; order Perciformes; family Trachinidae; genus Echiichthys; species Echiichthys vipera. The sequence goes on along the minus strand of NC_139826.1, from coordinate 41,657,032 downwards.
ACACGAGGACATGAACACATGAGGACGAGGACATGAACACACGAGGACATGAACACATGAGGACGAGGACATGAACACACGAGGACATAAATACATGAGGACATGAACACATGAACACA
>NC_139826.1:41641913-41651913 GCF_963691815.1 Echiichthys vipera | reverse complement strand
TGACGGACTTGACCAGGCGGTCCATGATCATGTCGGTGGGGTCGTCCTGGGAGCTGGCCCCGTCTTCTTTGGCCACGGACATCTGAGACGGGCTCACCGTGCCGAAACCTGAGGACCAGGAGCAGAACCAGAACCACAATCAGAACCAGGAGCAGAACCAGAACCAGAACCAGAACCACAATCAGAACCAGAACTGGACTGACACACAGTTCTGACGCCTCAGTCCAGAAGAACTTCAGGTTCTCAAACAACAACAGAAGCAACTACGACTGTTTCCATGACGACTGCCTCTCCTAAAGTCACATGATCCTCGGTAAAACTCTTTCCTCTAGCACCAATGTAGCGTTGTTAGCACCAATGTAGCTGCGTTAGCACCAATGAGGAAAAACTTCTCGTTTGTGTCGGAGTTTCCCGAACTCTTTAACGTTCCATTGAAGTCGTTTCAGGATCAGAAGGAAACGTAAAGATGGAGGTTTAGCAGCTAACGGTTGCTACGATGCTAACACTGTGCCGGGCCTCGCAACAACATCACGACGAGCTCAGCAACTTTACATTATTGTGTTTGATCGAGTGTTTTTACAGACGATGACTCAGCTGCTGTTGCCTAGCGACGCTGAGCCTCGCTGGTCACTGATCATGTGACGGCACCTTTACGTGTCTCTGGCTAACGTTAGCTCGTTGTGTCATAAACACGCCTTCTTCCATAACGACGTTCTTAAATCTCACATCTGCACCAGTGTAGAACCTTTCCTGTTAGCTCGTGTTAGCTAACGCTAAGCTAGGCTACATGAAGACGCGTTAGCATTGATGTTAAAAACATGTTTGTAGGAGGGAAGCTAACGTGGCTAACGCTACTCTCTTTCATGTGAAGCGTGTGTAAATGAGGGCGTGTCTCACTGCGGACGCCTCTGGAGCGCCTCAGGCCGCGCTGCTCGGACGTCACACTGATCAGCAGGTTCTTCATGTTCTCATGCTCCTCCTCCTGACCAGGCTCCGCCTCCAACGCCACCGACACCGGCGAGGAGCCGTCCTCGTGAGGCACCGCCCCCGAGAACTTCTCGGTGTCAGTGATCATCTTCCCCCTCGTCTTGGTGCGCTCGCGGTGAGCGGCGCGTTTGCGTTTGAGGGTGAGGACGCGCTCTCGGGTCGTCCGGTACTCCAGAGAGAACTCGCTGATGATGCGACAGAACGTGGTCACTCTGATGTCACGCACCGAGGACGACGGCTGACCCAGGAACAGCAGGAAGGAGTGGAACCTACAGGGGGACGAGGACAGGGGACAGGTGAGTCACAGGTGTGTGTCAGGTGTGTGTCAGGTGTGTCTCAGGTGTGTCTCAGGTGTGTCTCAGGTGTGTGTCAGGTGTGTGTCAGGTGTGTCTCAGGTGTGTCTCAGGTGTGTCTCAGGTGTGTCTCAGGTGAGTCTCAGGTGAGTCTCAGGTGAGTCTCAGGTGTGTCTCAGGTGTTTCAGGTGTGTCTCAGGTGTCTCAGGTGTGTCTCAGGTGAGTCTCAGGTGTGTGTCTCAGGTGTGTGTCTCAGGTGTGTCTCAGGTGTGTCAGGTGAGTCTCAGGTGTGTCACAGGTGTGTGTCAGGTGTCTCAGGTGTGTCTCAGGTGTGTGTCAGGTGTGTGTCAGGTGTGTCTCAGGTGTGTCTCAGGTGTGTCTCAGGTGTGTCTCAGGTGAGTCTCAGGTGAGTCTCAGGTGAGTCTCAGGTGAGTCTCAGGTGAGTCTCAGGTGAGTCTCAGGTGTTTCAGGTGTGTCTCAGGTGTCTCAGGTGTGTCTCAGGTGAGTCTCAGGTGTGTGTCTCAGGTGTGTGTCTCAGGTGTGTCTCAGGTGTGTCTCAGGTGTGTCTCAGGTGTGTCAGGTGAGTCTCAGGTGTGTCACAGGTGTGTCTCAGGTGTCTCAGGTGTGTCTCAGGTGTGTCAGGTGTGTCTCAGGTGTGTCTCAGGTGAGTCTCAGGTGAGTCTCAGGTGTGTCTCAGGTGAGTCTCAGGTGTGTCAGGTGTGTCTCAGGTGTGTCTCAGGTGTCTCAGGTGTGTCTCAGGTGAGTCTCAGGTGTGTCTCAGGTGAGTCTCAGGTGAGTCTCAGGTGAGTCTCAGGTGTGTGTCTCAGGTGTGTCTCAGGTGTGTGTCTCAGGTGTGTCTCAGGTGTGTCTCAGGTGTGTCTCAGGTGAGTCTCAGGTGTCTCAGGTGAGTCTCAGGTGTCTCAGGTGCGTCTCAGGTGCGTCTCAGGTGTGTCTCAGGTGAGTCTCAGGTGAGTCTCAGGTGTCTCAGGTGCGTCTCAGGTGCGTCTCAGGTGTGTCTCAGGTGAGTCTCAGGTGAGTCTCAGGTGTCTCAGGTGCGTCTCAGGTGTGTCTCAGGTGTGTCTCAGGTGCGTCTCAGGTGTCTCAGGTGCGTCTCAGGTGTGTCTCAGGTGAGTCTCAGGTGAGTCTCAGGTGAGTCTCAGGTGAGTCTCAGGTGCGTCTCAGGTGTCTCAGGTGCGTCTCAGGTGCGTCTCAGGTGCGTCTCAGGTGTGTCACAGGTGTGTCTCAGGTGTGTCTCAGGTGTGTGTGTCTCAGGTGTGTCTCAGGTGAGTCTCAGGTGTGTCTCAGGTGTGTCTCAGGTGTGTCTCAGGTGTGTCTCAGGTGAGTCTCAGGTGAGTCTCAGGTGTGTCTCAGGTGTGTCTCACCTGTTGATGACCCTCCTGTGGACGACCTTCAGGATGATGATCCTCTGCGTGCAGTCCTTCAGGAACTCCGTCATCTTGTTCTTCAGCACCGCCTTCGTCTCGTGCTTGGCGACCACCTTCAGGTTGTCCCATGATGCTTTGCAGCGTCTCTCCAGCTGCACCAGGTTCTCCGACAGCAGCTCGAAGTCCACCTGGAGGAGGGACAGGTGAGCGGGGCGGCAGACGGGCCGCGGGGCAGCGGGCATGAGCGCGGGGCAGGAGGAAGCTTACCTTGGCGGAGCGCGTGATGGCGGGGACCTCGGAGTAGATGTCTGAGGATTCTGGGTAATTTTCCAGCACCAGGCTGCAGGTGTGATGCAGCAGAGACTGACGGTGCACCGTGTCCTTCACCTCCACCACCTTCTCCAGGTAACCCAGCTCAAAGCCTTTAGCCTGGACACACACACACACACACACACGCACACACACAGAGACACACACACACACACACACACACACACAGACACACACACACACACACACACACACACACACACACACACACACACACACACAGAGACACACACACACACACACACACACAGACACACAGAGACACACACACACACACACACACACAGAGACACACACACACACACACACACACACACACACACAGACACACACACACACACACACACACAGAGACACACACACACACACACACACACACACACAGACACACACACACACACAGACACACACACACAGACACACACACACACACACACACACACACACACACACACACACACACACACGCAGCGTGTTTATGTTTTGTTATCAACTTGTAATTTTTTTATAAATATTCAGTCAGGAGACGAACTGCTGCAGATAACACTGATGCTACAACACAGAGATTACCTGTGTGCGTGCCTGCGTGTGTGTGTGTGTGTGAAGGTCACCGAGCTGCAGCGCCGCACACACAGGAAGTGAGTCTGTGTCGTCAGATTTTCAAATTAAAGGAGCCGCTGAATATTAACCGTTGAAATGTTGAAATGTTGTGATGTTGATGTTTCGACGGTTCATGAATTCAAAGTTCAAACATTCAACGGCTCCGTTTGTTATTTTGATATTATTGTTTTTGGCAGTTTAAGCCTTTTATTTTGTAGGACCGACAGGAAATGGGGCGTGTGTGTGTGTGTCTCTGTGTGTGTGTGTCTTTGTGTGTGTGTGTGTGTGTCTGTGTGTGTGTGTGTGTGTCTTTGTGTGTCTGTGTGTGTCTGTGTGTGTGTGTGTCTGTGTGTGTGTGTGTCTGTGTGTGTGTGTGTGTGTGTCTGTGTGTGTGTGTGTGTGTCTTTGTGTGTGTGTGTGTGTCTGTGTGTGTGTGTGTCTGTGTGTTGTGTGTGTGTGTGTGTGTCTTTGTGTGTCTGTGTGTGTGTGTGTGTGTCTCTGTGTGTGTGTGTGTGTGTGTCTCTTGTGTCTCACGTTGGAGCCGTTGAGGAAGTTCCCGATGGCGAGCAGCGTGGCGAGGATTCTCCTGAAGGTCTGATTGGACGCCAGCTGCTCCATGCCCAGCTTCAGGTCGAAGAGCGGCTCTGCGATCTCCTGCAGGACGCACACACACACACACACACACACACGCACGCACGCACGCACACACACACACACACACACACACACACACACACACACACACACACACACACACACACACACACACACACACACACACACACAGAGTCACACACACACACACACACACACACACACACACACACACACACACACAGAGACACACACACACACACACAGACACACACACACAGACACACACACACACACACAGACACACACACACAGAGACATACACACACACACACACACACACATACAGACACACACACACACACACACACACACACACACACACACACACACACACAGAGACGCACACACACACACACACACACACACACACACACACACACACACACAGACACACAAAGACACACACACACACACAGACACACACACACACACACACACACAGACACACACACACACACACACAGACACACACACACACACACACACACACACACGCACACACGCACACACACACACGCACACACAGAGAGACACACACACACACACACACACACACACACACACACACACACACACACACACACGCACAGAGACATACACGCACACACACCCACACACACACACACACACACACACACACGCGCACGCACAGAGACATACACGCACACACACACACACATGCACACACGCACGCGCACACACACAGACACACACACACACACACACGCACGCATGCGCACACAAACATACACACATACACACACACAGTCAGACACACACACACACACACACACACACACACACACACAGAGACATACACACACACACACACACACACACACAGACACACACACACACACACACACACACACAGACACATGGTCAGTCTGAAGTAATGTTACAGTAACATTAATAATAATAATATTAATAATATTGTTATTAATAATAAGGGGCGGCACCTTCTCCAGGGCCTCGTAGTTCAGCTTGAAGGCCCAGAGCTGCAGTCGGGGGGTCAGGGCGCTGATGGAGGCCAGGCTCAACAGGAACTGCTCCGCGGGGCCCAGGGGGACCTCAGGACTCGCCAGCTGGGCCTCCTGGATCCTCTGCTTCTCCTCCTCTGAGGGGGTCATGGTCAGGATCTTCTGCTCGGGACACAGAGGGTCAGGGTCAGTCTGGGGTCAGTCCAGTCTGGGGTCAGTCTGGTCTGGGGTCAGTCCAGTCTGGGTCTGTCCGGTCTGGGGTCAGTCCAGTCTGGGTCTGTCCGGTCTGGGGTCAGTCCAGTCTGGGTCAGTCCAGTCTGGGTCTGTCCGGTCTGGGGTCAGTCCAGTCTGGGGTCAGTCCGGTCTGGGGTCAGTCCAGTCTGGGTCTGTCCGGTCTGGGTCTGTCCGGTCTGGGGTCAGTCCAGTCTGGGTCTGTCCGGTCTGGGGTCAGTCCGGTCTGGGGTCAGTCCGGTCTGGGGTCAGTCTGGTCTGGGGTCAGTCCGGTCTGGGGTCAGTCTGGTCTGGGGTCAGTCCGGTCTGGGGTCAGTCTGGTCTGGGGTCAGTCCGGTCTGGGGTCAGTCCGGTCTGGGGTCAGTCCAGTCTGGGGTCAGTCCGGTCTGGGGTCAGGGTCAGTCCAGTCTGGGGTCAGTCCGGTCTGGGGTCAGTCCGGTCTGGGTCAGTCCAGTCTGGGGTCAGTCCGGTCTGGGGTCAGTCCGGTCTGGGGTCAGTCTGGTCTGGGGTCAGTCTGGTCTGGGGTCAGTCCAGTCTGGGGTCAGTCCGGTCTGGGGTCAATCCGGTCTGGGGTCAGTCCGGTCTGGGGTCAATCTGGTCTGGGGTCAGTCTGGTCTGGGGTCAGTCTGGTCTGGGGTCAGTCCGGTCTGGGGTCAGTCTGGTCTGGGGTCAGTCCGGTCTGGGGTCAGTCCAGTCTGGGGTCAGCTGAGTCTGGGGTCAGTCCGGTCTGGGGTCAGTCTGGTCTGGGGTCAGTCCAGTCTGGGGTCAGTCCGGTCTGGGGTCAGGGTCAGTCCAGTCTGGGGTCAGTCCGGTCTGGGGTCAGTCCGGTCTGGGTCAGTCCAGTCTGGGGTCAGTCCGGTCTGGGGTCAGGGTCAGTCCAGTCTGGGGTCAGTCCAGTCTGGGGTCAGTCTGGTCTGGGTCAGTCCAGTCTGGGGTCAGTCTGGTCTGGGGTCAGTCCGCTCTGGGTCAGTCCAGTCTGGGGTCAATCCGGTCTGGGGTCAGTCCGGTCTGGGTCAGTCCAGTCTGGGGTCAGTCCAGTCTGGGGTCAGTCTGGTCTGGGGTCAGTCCAGTCTGGGGTCAGTCCGGTCTGGGGTCAATCCGGTCTGGGGTCAGTCCGGTCTGGGTCAGTCCAGTCTGGGGTCAGTCCAGTCTGGGGTCAGTCCAGTCTGGGGTCAGTCCGGTCTGGGGTCAGTCCGGTCTGGGGTCAGTCTGGTCTGGGGTCAGTCCGGTCTGGGGTCAGTCCGGTCTGGGGTCAGTCTGGTCTGGGGTCAGTCTGGTCTGGGTCAGTCCAGTCTGGGGTCAGTCCGGTCTGGGGTCAGTCCAGTCTGGGGTCAGTCCGGTCTGGGGTCAGCTGAGTCTGGGGTCAGTCTGGGGTCAGCTCAGTCTGGGGTCAGTCTGGTCTGGGGTCAGTCCAGTCTGGGGTCAGTCCAGTCTGGGGTCAGTCCGGTCTGGGGTCAGTCCAGTCTGGGGTCAGTCCAGTCTGGGGTCAGTCCAGTCTGGGGTCAGTCCGGTCTGGGGTCAGTCCAGTCTGGGGTCAGTCCGGTCTGGGGTCAGCTGAGTCTGGGGTCAGTCCAGTCTGGGGTCAGCTCAGTCTGGGGTCAGTCTGGTCTGGGGTCAGTCCAGTCTGGGGTCAGTCCAGTCTGGGGTCAGTCCGGTCTGGGGTCAGTCCAGTCTGGGGTCAGTCCAGTCTGGGGTCAGCTCAGTCTGGGGTCAGTCCAGTCTGGGGTCAGTCCGGTCTGGGGTCAGTCCGGTCTGGGGTCAGTCTGGGGTCAGTCTAACTCTATCTATAGCGGTCTACTTTAACACCCTCATGATATCTGGCCGTCACGGCGCCGCCTGCTACTTCACGGCACCTGCTGACAGGAAGTTGTGGTTGTGCTGACAGGAAGTTGTAGTTGTGCTGACAGGAAGTTGTAGTTGTGCTGACAGGAAGTACTTTACCTCGATGCCCTCCTTGCTGATGGCGAACTCGTCGAAGTTGAGGATGGCGGTCTTGATGACGTGCACGGCCGGCAGCACCGTCATCCCGATGTTGATGGCGTTGCTCCTCTTCGGGTCCAGAACCAGAATCTCAGACTTCTTGGTCTCCGGTCCTTTCTGCACAAACACGAGAATCAGCCACTGCTCCTGTTTCTGCTGCAGCCTCTCCCACAATGCATCTGCACACCTGTTACCTTGGCGACGGGCAGCTCCTTGGCCTTGGACTCAAACAGGTGTTCGAGTCGGGACGTGTCCAGCGCCACTTTGTCCAGCGACGCCCACACGCTCCCGCGCCCGAAGCGGCACTTCTGCGGCGCCTCGGCCGTCTTCAGCTCCTTCCAGAACAACTTCACCGTCTTCTTCTTCCGCACGCACGCCGCCGAGGACGAGAAGGGGGGCGGAGGGGCGCCCGGGGGAGGAGGGGGGCGGGGGAGGGGCCAGACCTCCTGGTAGAGGAGGAGGAGGTGGGGGAGGGGCCAGACCTCCTGGTAGAGGAGGAGGAGGCGGCGGGGGAGGAGGACCCATCCCCGGGGGGGGGAGGGGGAGGCGGAGGGACGCCGGAGCGGCAGGACGGCGGCGCGGCGTCGCAGGTGTCCATGTCCAGGACGTCGATGTCCTCCTCGTCCAGCAGGTCGGAGAAGTCCAGGTCTTTGATGCGCAGGGCGGCGGCGCTCGGCTGCAGCTGGTCCCAGGCGTCGGCGGCGCCCCCGGGGCCCAGCGGGGTCATCTGGGTGGTCTCCAGGCGGCGGGCGGCGCCCTCCACGTCGATGCTGCTCTGCTGACGGAGCTGACGGTGCTGACGGAGCACGAGCAGGAGGACAAAGGTCAGACGCACACACACACAGACACGCACACGCACACACACACACAGAGACACACACACACACACACACACAGAGACACACACACACACACAGACACACACACACACACACACACACACACACACACACACACACACACACACACACACACACACACACACACACACACACACACACACACACACACACACACACACACACACACACACACACTGTACCGACCTGCTGCTCCTCAGCCAGCCGGGTCAGCGCCGCCTGGGCCGAGCCCTCCAGCCCCTCCAGCTCCGCCCTGAGGGGGGCGCTGCTGCCGCCGGGGCTGCACGGCTCCACTGAGCGCGCTCTGAAGCTGGAGAGACGCGCCAGGACACGACCACGACCACGAGCGCCAGCGCCCGCGTCTGCAGCTGAGAGGGGAACAGAGTGTAACCGTTAATAACAATAATAATAATATTAATATTGATAATCTCAGTTTAAAGAGCAGAAAGACTTCTGTTCTCACCGGGCAGCAGGTTCCCTTCTTCTTCGGTGGTGTCGGGCGCAGCGGCGGCGGTGGGGCTCAGAGGGACGGGGCTCAGGGGGGCGGGGCCTGAGCTCTTAGAGTAGAGCATGTCCAACAGGAACTTCCTGTCGTCGGACAGCGTGCTGAGCTGCCGCTGCACTGACGGGCCTGGAGCCGCTGACTCACCGGGGTCGCTCTGGGGGTCGGAGGGTCCGTTTGAGTCCGAACTGCTGCACGAGGAGGCTACGGACACACACACCACAGAAGAAGAAGATCAACAACAACAACAACAACAACAACAACGTTACGGTGTCACCAGACGGACGCGCGGGTGCTGTTTCCATGACCTTACACTTTATTTTGGAGCTGTTAAAACATGGACTTTTATTGTGAAGGACTGAAGTTTGGACAACATTGATGTGCTTTTATTGTGAAGGAGCAGCAGCTCCAGTGTTAACGGAGAGCAGATCTAAAGGGTTAGCACACGGCTAACTCAGCGTGTTAGCGTGTTAGCATGTTAGCGTCCTGGTTCAAACAAAGACAAATGAAAACAATAGAAATGTACAAAGAGAAGAAGTGAGACGTTAGTTTTCTGATGAAAGAACATGAAGTCTTTTACTTTGGCGGGGCAGCTCTGCGGGCTGCAGGCTCGGGGTGATGACATCATCATGCGTGGACAGCTGTTTACTCCGTCTCTTCTTCTCCCACTGAGTGGCTGCCAGGCTGCGCAGGAAGGTGTCTCTGCGGGGGGGAAAGAGGGTGAGAGGGCGCCAACATGGCCGCCAACATGGCCGCCATGCCGCCTTCGGGCGTAAACGAGGACGGTCTGACGTGTTCGAAAACAGCGCCATATTCAAATCAGCTGAATCAGCGCGACGGAATTCACTGTAAACCTGATTAAACTCCAGCGATTAGACTGCACCCAATCAATCACAACTATAACACACCAGCGATTAGACTGCACCCAACAATCACAACTATAACACCAGCGATTAGACTGCACCCAATCAATCACAACTATAACACACCAGGGATTAGACTGCACCCATCAATCACAACTATAACACACCAGCAATTAGACTGCACCCATCAATCACAACTATAACACACCAGCGATTAGACTGCACCCAATCAATCACAACTATAACACCAGCGATTAGACTGCACCTAACAGTCAAAACTTAACCTTTAGGACTAGATTAATAACACACCAGGGATTAGACTGCACCGAACA
>NC_139826.1:41604413-41631913 GCF_963691815.1 Echiichthys vipera | reverse complement strand
TGTCTCACCCCTGAGGACATGTCTCACCCCTGAGGACTTGTCTCACCCCTGAGGACGTGTCTCACCCCTGAGGACTTGTCTCACCCCTGAGGACTTGTCTCACCCCTGAGGACGTGTCTCACCCCTGAGGACATGTCTCACCCCTGAGGACTTGTCTCACCCCTGAGGACGTGTCTCACCCCTGAGGACTTGTCTCACCCCTAAGGACTTGTCTCACCCCTGAGGACGTGTCTCACCCCTGAGGACGTGTCTCACCCCTGAGGACTTGTCTCACCCCTGAGGACTTGTCTCACCCCTAAGGACTTGTCTCACCCCTGAGGACGTGTCTCACCCCTGAGGACGTGTCTCACCCCTGAGGACGTGTCTCACCCCTGAGGACGTGTCTCACCCCTGGGGACGTGTCTCACCCCTGAGGACGTGTCTCACCCCTGAGGACGTGTCTCACCTCTCAGGATGTAGTTCTGGTAGTTGTGATCGGCTTCTGCTCCGACTTTAATGAAACACGTCAAACCTTCAGACGCCACGAACTCTGGGACCAGGTCTTTATCGTCCTGCGGGAACAGAAGAGAGACAGACAGGTGAGACAGACAGGTGAGACAGGTGAGACACCAGGAGACAGGTGAGACAGGTTAGACAGGTGCAGATATGTGAGACAGGTGCAGACAGGTGCAGACAGGTGAGACAGGTCAGACAGGTGAGACAGGTGAGACAGGTGAGACAGGTGCAGACAGGTGAGACAGGTGAGACAGGTGCAGATATGTGAGACAGGTGCAGACAGGTGAGACAGGTGCAGATATGTGAGACAGGTGCAGACAGGTGAGACAGGTGCAGAAAGGTTAGACAGGTGCAGACACCAGGAGACAGGTTAGACAGGTGCAGACAGGTGAGACAGGTGCAGACACCAGGAGACAGGTTAGACAGGTGCAGACAGGTGAGACAGGTGCAGACAGGTGCAGACAGGTGAGACAGGTGAGACAGGTGCAGACAGGTGAGACAGGTGAGACAGGTGAGGGCTCGTACCTGGAACAGCTGTTTGAGGGAGAAGAGCGAGCGTCTCAGTTCTGGACCATGAGAGTTAAACAGTTTCTCTGAAAACACAAGAGACAAGAGGAGTCTTTACCACCTGAGTCCACAAGAGGGCAGCACCTCCACACTCCATAGGTGTCCTCTAGGAGCATAAACGTGTGCTAAAGTGTCCTCTAGGAGCATAAACGTGTGCTAAAGTGTCCTCTAGGAGCATAAACGTGTGCTAAAGTGTCCTCTAGGAGCATAAACGTGTGTTAAAGTGTCCTCTAGGAGCATAAACGTGTGTTAAAGTGTCCTCTAGGAGATAGACGTGTGTTAAAGTGTCCTCTAGGAGTATATACGTGTGTTAAAGTGTCCTCTAGGAGCATAAACGTGTGCTAAAGTGTCCTCTAGGAGCATAAACATGTGCTAAAGTGTCCTCTAGGAGCATAAACGTGTGTTAAAGTGTCCTCTAGGAGCATAAACGTGTGCTAAAGTGTCCTCTAGGAGCATAAACGTGTGTTAAAGTGTCCTCTAGGAGCATAAACGTGTGTTAAAGTGTCCTCTAGGAGCATAAACGTGTGTTAAAGTGTCCTCTAGGAGCATAAACGTGTGCTAAAGTGTCCTCTAGGAGCATAAACGTGTGTTAAAGTGTCCTCTAGGAGCATAAACGTGTGTTAAAGTGTCCTCTAGGAGCATAAACGTGTGCTAAAGTGTCCTCTAGGAGCATAAACGTGTGCTAAAGTGTCCTCTAGGAGCATAAACATGTGCTAAAGTGTCCTCTAGGAGCATAAACGTGTGCTAAAGTGTCCTCTAGGAGCATAAACGTGTGCTAAAGTGTCCTCTAGGAGCATAAACGTGTGCTAAAGTGTCCTCTAGGAGCATAAACGTGTGCTAAAGTGTCCTCTAGGAGCATAAACGTGTGCTAAAGTGTCCTCTAGGAGCATAAACGTGTGTTAAAGTGTCCTCTAGGAGCATAAACGTGTGCTAAAGTGTCCTCTAGGAGCATAAACGTGTGTTAAAGTGTCCTCTAGGAGCACAAACGTGTGTTAAAGTGTCCTCTAGGAGCATAAACGTGTGCTAAAGTGTCCTCTAGGAGCATAAACGTGTGCTAAAGTGTCCTCTAGGAGCATAAACGTGTGTTAAAGTGTCCTCTAGGAGCATAAACGTGTGTTAAAGTGTCCTCTAGGAGCATAAACGTGTGTTAAAGTGTCCTCTAGGAGCATAAACGTGTGCTAAAGTGTCCTCTAGGAGCATAAACGTGTGTTAAAGTGTCCTCTAGGAGCATAAACGTGTGTTAAAGTGTCCTCTAGGAGCATAAACGTGTGCTAAAGTGTCCTCTAGGAGCATAAACGTGTGTTAAAGTGTCCTCTAGGAGCATAAACGTGTGTTAAAGTGTACTCTAGGAGCATAAACGTGTGCTAAAGTGTCCTCTAGGAGCATAAACGTGTGTTAAAGTGTCCTCTAGGAGCATAAACGTGTGTTAAAGTGTCCTCTAGGAGCATAAACGTGTGTTAAAGTGTCCTCTAGGAGCATAAATGTGTGTTAAAGTGTCCTCTAGGAGCATAAACGTGTGCTAAAGTGTCCTCTAGGAGCATAAACGTGTGCTAAAGTGTCCTCTAGGAGCATAAACGTGTGTTAAAGTGTCCTCTAGGAGCATAAACGTGTGCTAAAGTGTCCTCTAGGAGCATAAACGTGTGTTAAAGTGTCCTCTAGGAGCATAAACGTGTGTTAAAGTGTCCTCTAGGAGCATATACGTGTGTTAAAGTGTCCTCTAGGAGCATAAACGTGTGTTAAAGTGTCCTCTAAGAGCCTAAACGTGTGCTAAAGTGTCCTCTAGGAGCATAAACGTGTGCTAAAGTGTCCTCTAGGAGCATAAACGTGTGTTAAAGCGTCCTCTTGGAGCATAAACGTGTGCTAAAGTGTCCTCTAGGAACATAAACGTGTGTTAAAGTGTCCTCTAGGAGCATAAACGTGTGTTAAAGTGTCCTCTAGGAACATAAACGTGTGTTAAAGTGTCCTCTAGGAGCATAAACGTGTGCTAAAGTGTCCTCTAGGAGCATAAACGTGTGTTAAAGTGTCCTCTAGGAGCATAAACGTGTGTTAAAGTGTCCTCTAGGAGCATAAACGTGTGTTAAAGTGTCCTCTAGGAGCATGAACGTGTGTTAAAGTGTCCTCTAGGAGCATAAACGTGTGTTAAAGTGTCCTCTAGGAGCATAAACGTGTGCTAAAGTGTCCTCTAGGAGCATAAACGTGTGTTAAAGTGTCCTCTAGGAGCATAAACGTGTGTTAAAGTGTCCTCTAGGAGCATAAACGTGTGCTAAAGTGTCCTCTAGGAGCATAAACGTGTGTTAAAGTGTCCTCTAGGAGCATAAACGTGTGTTAAAGTGTCCTCTAGGAGCATAAACGTGTGCTAAAGTGTCCTCTAGGAGCATAAACGTGTGTTAAAGTGTCCTCTAGGAGCATAAACGTGTGTTAAAGTGTCTTCTAGGAGCATAAACGTGTGTTAAAGTGTCCTCTAGGAGCATAAACGTGTGTTAAAGTGTCCTCTAGGAGCATAAACGTGTGTTAAAGTGTCCTCTAGGAGCATAAACGTGTGTTAAAGTGTCCTCTAGGAGCATAAACGTGTGTTAAAGTGTCCTCTAGGAGCATAAACGTGTGTTAAAGTGTCCTCTAGGAGCATAAACGTGTGCTAAAGTGTCCTCTAGGAGCATAAACGTGTGTTAAAGTGTCCTCTAGGAGCATAAACGTGTGTTAAAGTGTCCTCTAGGAGCATAAACGTGTGTTAAAGTGTCTTCTAGGAGCATAAACGTGTGTTAAAGTGTCCTCTAGGAGCATAAACGTGTGTTAAAGTGTCCTCTAGGAGCATAAACGTGTGCTAAAGTGTCCTCTAGGAGCATAAACGTGTGTTAAAGTGTCCTCTAGGAGCATAAACGTGTGTTAAAGTGTCCTCTAGGAGCATAAACGTGTGTTAAAGTGTCCTCTAGGAGCATAAACGTGTGTTAAAGTGTCCTCTAGGAGCATAAACGTGTGTTAAAGTGTCCTCTAGGAGCATAAACGTGTGCTAAAGTGTCCTCTAGGAGCATAAACGTGTGTTAAAGTGTCCTCTAGGAGCATAAACGTATGTTAAAGGGTTAAAACGAGGAAGCACAGACGTAAATAACTGAGTTCAGACTGTGAGACAGGAAGTGACATCATCACAAACAAAAGAAGTGATGACATGAAAACAGTTCATGGGAAAATAAACATACACACACACACACACACACACACACAGACAGACAGACACACACACACACACACAGGGACACACACACACACACACACACATACACACACACACACACACAGGAGGCCGGACGCTGCATTCAGGAGCTCCTCGTGTTCTGGAAACAGCCGGACGATGAAGATGAAGGTATGATGAAGAGTGTCACAGTGTGGTGTGGAGCGGCCACACACACACACACACACACACACACACACACACACACACACACACACACACACACACACACACACACACACACACACACACACACACACACACACACACACACACACACACACACACACACACACACACACACACACACACACACACACACACACACACACACACACACACACACACACACACACACACACACACACACACACACACACACACACACACACTGTGGTGTGACATGTCTGAAGGTGGCGTCAGTGAAGCTGCTGCTCAGAGTCTTTGCTCCTGTTTACACGTGTTTCATTAACTCCTTAGTGTGTTGGTCAAAGTCTGGATTAAGTCTGGATTAAATCTGGATTAAGTCTGGATTAAGTCTGGATTAAGTCTGGATTAAGTCTGGATTAAATCTGGATTAAGTCTGGATTAAGTCTGAATAGAGTCTGTATTAAGTCTGGATTAAGTCTGGATTAAGACTGAATAAAGTCTGGATTAAGTCTGGATAAAGTCTGGATTAAGTCTGGATTAAGTCTGGATAAATCTGTATTAAGTCTGGATAAAGTCTGTATTAAGTCTGGATAAAGTCTGGATTAAGTCTGGATTAAGTCTGGATAAAGTCTGGATTAAGTCTGGATAAATTTGTATTAAGTCTGGATAAAGTCTGGATAAAGTCTGTATTAAGTCTGGATTAAGTCTGGATTAAGTCTGGATTAACTCTGGCTTAAGTCTGGATTAAGTCTGGATTAACTCTGGATAAAGTCTGGATTAAGTCTGGATAAATCTGTATTAAGTCTGGATTAACTCTGGCTTAAGTCTGGATTTAGTCTGGATTAAGTCTGGATAAAGTCTGGATTAAGTCTGGATAAAGTCTGGATTAAGTCTGGATTAACTCTGGCTTAAGTCTGGATTAAGAACAGTGTTACTGAGGAACAAAGAGCAGCAGAGTCTCAGTAAACACAACGTCCCAAATGCTCCAGAGTTGAAACGTTTCACCTCAGCAGCTGAAAATGAGCCGAACGCTAAAAATAAAGTCGTGACCTCAGAGTTCTGAGCTGCAGACGGACGGACGGACGCTGCTGTTCAGAGACTCAGGGACAAGGTTCTGCTGTTTGTTCTGATCTCAGAACCCAGAACCCAGAACCCAGAACCCAGAACCCAGAACCCTGAACCCTGAACCCTGATCTCAGAACCCTGAACCCAGAACCCAGAACTCAGAACCCTGATCTCAGAACCCTGATCTCAGAACCCTGAACCCTGAACCCAGAACCCTGAACCCTGATCTCAGAACCCAGAACCCAGAACCCAGAACCCTGATCTCAGAACCCTGATCTCAGAACCCTGAACCCAGAAGCCTGAACCCTGATCTCAGAACCCTGAACCCAGAACCCAGAACTCAGAACCCTGAACCCAGAACCCTGAACCCAGAACCCTGAACCCTGATCTCAGAACCCTGAACCCAGAACCCAGAACTCAGAACCCTGATCTCAGAACCCTGATCTCAGAACCCTGAACCCTGAACCCAGAACCCTGAACCCTGATCTCAGAACCCAGAACCCAGAACCCAGAACCCAGAACCCTGATCTCAGAACCCTGATCTCAGAACCCTGAACCCAGAAGCCTGAACCCTGATCTCAGAACCCTGAACCCAGAACCCAGAACTCAGAACCCTGAACCCAGAACCCTGAACCCAGAACCCTGAACCCAGAACCCTGAACCCTGAACCTCGTCGTGTTGAACCCAAACATCTGAAACCCTTTGGACACAAATGTGAAACATTAAAGATTTAAATAAACTTCCCCTGTTAAAGTTTATTTTTACCAACACAAACAAACTCACAGATCTGTCACTGTGGTCCTCGTGCTGCCTTCAGGCGCCGTGGGAAAGACCGACCTTTCTATCTGTGTGTTGTGTTCAAGTGTTTTTATTGTCGTAGTGAAATGAAACATGGCCGACCCACAGATCCTGACCTGAGGAATCAAACCACACGACACTAAAGGGGGAACAACAGCGCTGGGCTACGCTACACTAGCTGCAGTAAGTTAGCCGTTTGGGTGGTCGACTTATCTAATGCTAGTTAGCGAGCGCTACATCGATTCTGCTGTGGAGGAAACAAACGTCAGCTCCCACAGCCATGCAGCTAGCAGGCTAACGTTAGCACATAGTCCCTGTGACGTAGAGGGGCCGGAGTTCACTTTGGCCAACACCGCATGAGGTCATTAGTTAACGAGGTCATTAGTTAACGAGGTCATTAGTTAACGAGGTCATTAGTTAATGAGGTCATTAGTTAATGAGGTCATTAGTTAACGAGGTCATTCGTTAACGAGGTCATTCGTTAATGAGGTCATTCGTTAACGAGGTCATTAGTTAACGAGGTCATTCGTTAACGAGGTCATTCGTTAACGAGGTCATTCGTTAACGAGGTCATTAGTTAATGAGGTCATTAGTTAACGAGGTCATTCGTTAATGAGGTCATTAGTTAATGAGGTCATTAGTTAACGAGGTCATTCGTTAACGAGGTCATTAGTTAACGAGGTCATTAGTTAACGAGGTCATTAGTTAACGAGGTCATTCGTTAACGAGGTCATTAGTTAACGAGGTCATTAGTTAACGAGGTCATTCGTTAATGAGGTCATTAGTTAATGAGGTCATTAGTTAACGAGGTCATTAGTTAACGAGGTCATTAGTTAACGAGGTCATTAGTTAATGAGGTCATTAGTTAATGAGGTCATTCGTTAACGAGGTCATTCGTTAACGAGGTCATTAGTTAATGAGGTCATTAGTTAATGAGGTCATTAGTTAACGACGTCATTAGTTAACGAGGTCATTCGTTAATGAGGTCATTAGTTAACGAGGTCATTAGTTAACGAGGTCGTTAGGGAACGAGGTAATTAGTTAATGAGGTCGTTAGTTAATGAGGTCATTAGTTAATGAGGTCATTAGTTAATGAGGTCATTAGTTAATGAGGTCATTAGTTAATGAGGTCATTCGTTAATGAGGTCATTAGTTAATGAGGTCATTAGTTAACGAGGTCATTAGTTAACGAGGTCATTAGTTAACGAGGTCGTTAGTTAACGAGGTCATTCGTTAATGAGGTCATTAGTTAATGAGGTCGTTAGTTAATGAGGTCATTAGTTAATGAGGTCATTAGTTAATGAGGTCATTAGTTAATGAGGTCATTAGTTAATGAGGTCATTAGTTAATGAGGTCATTAGTTAATGAGGTCATTCGTTAATGAGGTCATTAGTTAATGAGGTCATTAGTTAATGAGGTCGTTAGTTAATGAGGTCATTAGTTAACGAGGTCAGAGTTGAACACTTGGATCTTTCCGTGTCAGGACACGTTTACGTCTTCAGTGACGTCGTCCGTCCGTCCGTCCGTCCGTCCTCTCAGAGACGACTGTGACTCACTCTCTCCAACTCTGACCCAAGATGGCCGCCAGCCAGTTTCACCACAGCAGCTGGAGGAGATCCCCCCCCCCCCCACACACACACACACACACACACACACACGGACTGGATTCCTGTTGTGTTCAGGGCCAGTCAGAGACGCGGTTAACACGAGCGCTGTAGAAAACAACACTATTTAAAGAGGCGGCGTCACTCAGACTGAAATAGATTCGACTGGAGCCGCGTTCTTCAGCTGAGCTCATGGTTTCTGTTCCTCTGACCTCGTGTGTGTGTGTGTGTGTGTGTGTGTGTGTGTGTGTGAACGCCACGCTCTCTCTCTGCTCGCCCTGTGAAACACGCCGTTAACGGTGTGAAGGGCCCTGGAGTTTGTCTCTGACGGTGAAAGTTCTGGTTTGTGTTTTTGTTCGTTCCACAGCAACACGAGTGTTTGTGTGTGTGTGTGTGTGTGTGTGTGTGTGTGTGTGTGTGTGAGAGTATATGTGTGTGTGTGTGTGTGTGTGTGTGTGTGTGTGTGTGTGTGTGTGTGTGTGTGTGTCCTGCTCCGACCGTGTGGAGCTGGAGCCGCAGCAGCAGGTGGAGACGGCGCTCCAACAGGAAGCTTCAGCCAATCACAGGGCTGGACACCTGTGGTCGCACACAAAGAGCGAGGTCTTCCCTCACAGCAACTCCCTCAGCTGATCACGTCTCCATGGAAACAACCGACTGTTCACGTCGCACAGTGTGACACACACTCTCAGACACACACGCGTTCAGACACACACACGCGCACACACACACACACAGACAGACACACACACACACACACACACACACAGACGCGGGACGGACAGACAGACGGACGGACGGATCCATGTCAGAGACAGGAAGTGGCCTCGATAAACAGCCTGGTATTTCCTGTTGCTGATTGACTTTGACTCTGAAACAGAGACGACTTCAAAAAGTGTGTTTTCATCCAAACAGGAAGTGAACGCATCATTAGCTCAGAGCTGTGTTTACATTCCTGAGCGCTACGGAGAGCCGCAGAGGTCAAGACGGTGCGTTCAGGGGCTCCTCCTCCAGTCAGACTCTCCACATGACACAGACGCTGAGGGGCTGAAAGAGCAGTATTCACCTGAACGCACCACAATAAAAGCACCTGAACGTGTCACCGTGTTCATCCTGCAGGAGCAGCACCTGAACGCATCATCGTGTTCATCCTGCAGGAGCAGCACCTGAACGCATCATCGTGTTCATCCTGCAGGAGCAGCACCTGAACGTGTCATCGTGTTCATCCTGCAGGAGCAGCACCTGAACGCATCATCGTGTTCATCCTGCAGGAGCAGCACCTGAACGTGTCATGTTCATCCTGCAGGAGCAGCACCTGAACGTGTCATCGTGTTCATCCTGCAGGAGCAGCACCTGAACGCGTCGTGTTCATCCTGCAGGAGCAGCACCTGAACGTGTCTTCGTGTTCATCCTGCAGGAGCAGCACCTGAACGCATCATCGTGTTCATCCTGCAGGAGCAGCACCTGAACGCATCATGTTCATCCTGCAGGAGCAGCATCTGAACGTGTCGTGTTCATCCTGCAGGAGCAGCACCTGAACGTGTCATCGTGTTCGTCCTGCAGGAGCAGCACCTGAACGTGTCATCGTGTTCATCCTGCAGGAGCAGCACCTGAACGTGTCATTGTGTTCATCCTGCAGGAGCAGCACCTGAACGCGTCATGTTCATCCTGCAGGAGCAGCACCTGAACGCGCCATCGTGTTCATCCTGCAGGAGCAGCACCTGAACGCATCATGTTCATCCTGCAGGAGCAGCACCTGAACGTGTCATTGTGTTCATCCTGCAGGAGCAGCACCTGAACGTGTCATTGTGTTCATCCTGCAGGAGCTGCACCTGAACGCATCGTGTTCATCCTGCAGGAGCAGCACCTGAACGCGGCGTGTTCATCCTGCAGGAGCAGCACCTGAACGCATCATCGTGTTCATCCTGCAGGAGCAGCACCTGAACGTGTCGTGTTCATCCTGCAGGAGCAGCACCTGAACGCGTCATCGTGTTCATCCTGCAGGAGCAGCACCTGAACGCGTCGTGCACCTGAGCACAGAGCTGATCTCGCGTCAGTTTCGTGCGTCACGCTGCAGCAGAGGAACGAGTTGAGACGGGACAGAAACATCAGATCTACGTCAGCAACACAGGCTCAAACACGGTCTGTCTGTTTGACCCTGAAGGCAGCACGGGGAGGGAAGTCCCCGCAGAGCAGGAAGGGCGAGGTCATGCCAGGCAACGCGGGAGGGGGGGGGGGTGAGGGAAGAGGGGGGAGGGAGGGAGGAGGTTAGGGAGGCGGAGGAGGAGGAGGAGGAGGAGGGAGCGGCCGACAGCAGAAACTGTGGGTCTGTTGAGTGTTTGTTGAAGCTACAGATCAAAACTTCCTGAGGATCAAGTCTGCACACTTTAATAATTATGATAATAATAATAATTATTACTCCTAGAGGACAGTTTAATACACGTTTATGCTCCTAGAGGACACTTTAGCACACGTTTATGCTCCTAGAGGACACTTTAGCACACGTTTATGCTCCTAGAGGACACTTTAGCACACGTTTATGCTCCTAGAGGACACTTTAACACACGTTTATGCTCCTAGAGGACACTTTAACACACGTTTATGCTCCTAGAGGACACTTTAGCACACGTTTATGCTCCTAGAGGACACTTTAACACACGTTTGTGCTCCTAGAGGACACTTTAGCACACGTTTAGGCTCCTAGAGGACACTTTAGCACACGTTTATGCTCCTAGAGGACACTTTAACACACGTTTATGCTCCTAGAGTTCACTTTAACACACGTTTATGCTCCTAGAGGACACTTTAACACACGTTTATGCTCCTAGAGGACACTTTAACACACGTTTGTGCTCCTAGAGTTCACTTTAACACACGTTTATGCTCCTAGAGGACACTTTAACACACGTTTATGCTCCTAGAGGACACTTTAGCACACGTTTATGCTCCTAGAGGACACTTTAGCACATGTTTATGCTCCTAGAGGACACTTTAACACACGTTTATGCTCCTAGAGGACACTTTAACACATTATGCGCCTAGAGGACACTTTAGCACACGTATATGCTCCTAGAGGACACTTTAACACACGTTTATGCTCCTAGAGGACACTTTAACACACGTTTATGCTCCTAGAGGACACTTTAACACACGTTTATGCTCCTAGAGGACACTTTAGCACACGTTTATGCTCCTAGAGGACACTTTAACACACGTTTATGCTCCTAGAGGACACTTTAACACACGTTTATGCTCCTAGAGGACACTTTAACACACGTTTATGCTCCTAGAGGACACTTTAGCACACGTTTAGGCTCCTAGAGGACACTTAAACACACGTTTATGCTCCTAGAGGACACTTAAACACACGTTTAGGCTCCTAGAGGACACTTAAACACACGTTTATGCTCCTAGAGGACACTTAAACACATGTTTATGCTCCTAGAGGACACTTTAACACACGTTTATGCTCCTAGAGGACACTTTAGCACACGTTTAGGCTCCTAGAGGACACTTTAACACACGTTTATGCTCCTAGAGGACACTTAAACACACGTTTATGCTCCTAGAGGACACTTTAACACACGTTTATGCTCCTAGAGGACACTTTAACACACGTTTATGCTCCTAGAGGACACTTTAACACATGTTTATGCTCCTAGAGGACACTTTAACACACGTTTATGCTCCTAGAGGACACTTTAACACACGTTTATGCTCCTAGAGGACACTTTAACACATTATGCTCCTAGAGGACACTTTAGCACACGTTTAGGCTCCTAGAGGACACTTTAACACATTATGCTCCTAGAGAGCACTTTAGCACACGTTTATGCTCCTAGAGGACACTTTAACACACGTTTATGCTCCTAGAGGACACTTTAACACACGTTTATGCTCCTAGAGGACACTTTAGCACATGTTTATGCTCCTAGAGGACACTTTAACACACGTTTATGCTCCTAGAGGACACTTTAACACATTATGCGCCTAGAGGACACTTTAGCACACGTATATGCTCCTAGAGGACACTTTAACACACGTTTATGCTCCTAGAGGACACTTTAACACACGTTTATGCTCCTAGAGGACACTTTAACACACGTTTATGCTCCTAGAGGACACTTTAGCACACGTTTATGCTCCTAGAGGACACTTTAACACACGTTTATGCTCCTAGAGGACACTTTAACACACACTTATGCTCCTAGAGGACACTTTAACACACACTTATGCTCCTAGAGGACACTTTAACACACGTTTATGCTCCTAGAGGACACTTTAACACACGTTTATGCTCCTAGAGGACACTTTAACACACGTTTATGCTCCTAGAGGACACTTTAACACACGTTTATGCTCCTAGAGGACACTTTAACACACGTTTATGCTCCTAGAGGACACTTTAACACACGTTTATGCTCCTAGAGGACACTTTAGCACACGTTTATGCTCCTAGAGGACACTTTAACACACGTTTATGCTCCTAGAGGACACTTTAACACACGTTTATGCTTCTAGAGGACACTTTAGCACACGTTTATGCTCCTAGAGGACACTTTAACACACGTTTATGCTCCTAGAGGACACTTTAACACACACTTATGCTCCTAGAGGACACTTTAACACACGTTTATGCTCCTAGAGGACACTTTAGCACACGTATATGCTCCTAGAGGACACTTTAACACACGTTTATGCTCCTAGAGGACACTTTAACACACACTTATGCTCCTAGAGGACACTTTAACACACGTTTATGCTCCTAGAGGACACTTTAGCACACGTTTAGGCTCCTAGAGGACACTTTAGCACACGTTTATGCTCCTAGAGGACACTTTAACACACGTTTATGCTCCTAGAGGACACTTTAGCACACGTTTATGCTCCTAGAGGACACTTTAACACACGTTTATGCTCCTAGAGGACACTTTAACACACGTTTATGTTCCTAGAGGACACTTTAACACAGGTTTATGCTCCTAGAGGACACTTTAACACACGTTTATGCTCCTAGAGGACACTTTAACACACGTTTATGCTCCTAGAGGACACTTTAACACACGTTTATGCTCCTAGAGGACACTTTAGTGACGACTCAGCCAAAAAGATGGAACAGAAGAAGAGTTTCCACAGGAAATGATCCGCTGAGAAACGCTGAGTCACTGCGGTGAGAGTTTCCCCGAGTCATCACACACATCATCATAACCATATGAACCATAATCATCATAATTACCCAGGATGCAGTGGACCCGGACCGACAGCTGCGTCCTCAGGATCAGGAGCGGCTTCTTCCCTTTCCTGTCACAGACGCAGGAAACAGGAAACAGGAAACAGCACGTATTTATTTATTTATGTTTATTTATTTAAACATTTATATTGTTTTTATTTATTTATTTATTTATTTATTTATTCAGGACCACGAGCGGCTTCTTCATGGGCCGGCGCGATGATGTCACAGCGAGCGACGTGATGATGTCACAGCGAGCGGTGTGATGATGTCACAGCGAGCGGCGTGATGATGTCACAGCGAGCGACGTGATGATGTCACAGCGAGCGGCGTCTTTAACACGTTCAGCCGTTGGCTCTGCAGCGACGTTACAAAAACCTCCAACCTCATTCTGGGTCCTGGTCTGCAGGACTCTGAGGGTCCTGGTCTGCAGGACTGTGACTCTGAGGGTCCTGGTCTGCAGGACTGTGACTCTGAGGGTCCTGGTCTGCAGGACTCTGAGGGTCCTGGTCTGCAGGACTCAGACTCTGAGGGTCCTGGTCTGCAGGACTCTGAGGGTCCTGGTCTGCAGGACTCAGACTCTGAGGGTCCTGGTCTGCAGGACTCTGAGGGTCCTGGTCTGCAGGACTCTGAGGGTCCTGGTCTGCAGGACTCTGAGGGTCCTGGTCTGCAGGACTCTGAGGGTCCTGGTCTGCAGGACTCGGGTTCCTCTGGACCGTGTCCCAGCAGCCTGTGGTTCTGGGATCAGAGGATGGAAAGAACGACGGCACGGAGGAAAGAATGAGAGAGACGGAGGGAAACTAGACCACGTTCCCTCACTGGAGACGGGGGTTCGATCCCGGGTCGGAGGTGGGGCCGTGACGCCGCGGGGTCAGAGGTCGGAGGTGGGGGCCATGACGCCACGGGGTCAGAGGTCAGAGGTGGGGCCGTGACGCCGCGGGGTCAGAGGTCGGAGGTGGGGCCGTGGTTCTGTGGGGCCAGAGGTCGGAGGTGGGGCCGTGACGCCGCGGGGTCAGAGGTCGGAGGTGGGGCCGTGACGCCGCGGGGTCAGAGGTCGGAGGTGGGGCCGTGACGCCGCGGGGTCAGAGGTCGGAGGTGGGGCCATGACGCCGCGGGGTCAGAGGTCAGAGGTGGGGCCGTGACGCCGCGGGGTCAGAGGTCGGAGGTGGGGCCGTGACGCCGCGGGGTCAGAGGTCAGAGGTGGGGCCATGACGCCGCGGGGTCAGAGGTCGGAGGTCAGAGGTGGGGCCATGACGCCGCGGGGTCAGAGGTCAGAGGTGGGGCCGTGACGCTGCGGGGTCAGAGGTCAGAGGTGGGGCCGTGACGCCGCGGGGCGTGAGTGGAGACGACGACTGTCACGGGACCTTGGACCTGAATAAAAGTGTCCTGACTCTGTTCAAGTCCTTCAACAGAGACAGGTGAGACAGGTAAAGGTGAGACAGGTGAGACAGGTGAGACAGGGGACAGGTGAGACAGAGGACAGGTGAGACAGGTAAAGGTGAGACAGGTGAGACAGGGGACAGGTGAGACAGGTAAAGGTGAGACAGGTGAGACAGGTGAGACAGGGGACAGGTGAGACAGAGGACAGGTGAGACAGGTAAAGGTGAGACAGGTGAGACAGGGGACAGGTGAGACAGGTAAAGGTGAGACAGGTGAGACAGGGGACAGGTGAGACAGGTAAAGGTGAGACAGGTGAGACAGGTAAAGGTGAGACAGGGGACAGGTGAGACAGGTGAGACAGGTAAAGAGGTCTTACGCCACGTCTTCGTAGAAGTTCTCCAGCTCGTCTCTTTGCTCCGACAAAGACGAGTCCAGGTCCAGATAGTTTCCATTAGAGGACAACTGCAGGGTGCACTCCTCCAGCTGAGACAGACAGGTGAGAGACAGACAGGTGGGGAGGGAGACAGGTGAGAGACAGACAGGTGAGGAGAGACAGGTGAGAGACAGACAGGTGAGAGACAGACAGGTGAGGAGAGACAGGTGGGGAGAGACAGACAGGTGAGAGACAGACAGGTGAGAGAGAGGCAGGTGAGGAGAGACAGACAGGTGAGAGACAGACAGGTGAGAGAGAGGCAGGTGAGAGACAGACAGGTGAGAGAGACAGACAGGTGAGAGAGAGACAGGTAAGGAGAGACAGACAGGTGAGAGACAGACAGGTGGGGAGAGACAGACAGGTGAGAGACAGACAGGTGGGGAGAGAGAGAGACAGGTGAGGAGAGACAGACAGGTGAGAGACAGACAGGTGAGAGAGAGAGAGAGAGAGAGACAGGTGAGAGACAGACAGGTGAGAGAGAGACAGGTGAGAGACAGACAGGTGAAGAGAGACAGACAGGTGAGGAGAGACAGACAGGTGAGAGACAGACAGGTGAGAGACAGACAGGTGAGAGAGAGACAGACAGACAGGTGAGAGACAGACAGGTGAGAGACAGACAGGTGAGAGAGACAGACAGGTGAGGAGAGACAGACAGGTGAGAGACAGACAGGTGAGAGACAGACAGGTGAGAGAGAGACAGACAGACAGGTGAGAGACAGACAGGTGAGAGACAGACAGGTGAGAGACAGACAGGAGAGAGACAGACAGGTGAGAGAGAGAGAGACAGGTG
Organism: Echiichthys vipera; assembly: GCF_963691815.1. Taxonomy (NCBI): domain Eukaryota; kingdom Metazoa; phylum Chordata; class Actinopteri; order Perciformes; family Trachinidae; genus Echiichthys; species Echiichthys vipera. Next base: position 41,616,178 of record NC_139826.1, on the reverse strand, counting down.
AGAGACAGACAGGTGAGAGACAGACAGGTGAGAGACAGACAGGTGAGAGACAGGTGAGAGACAGACAGGAGACAGACAGACAGGTGAGAGACATACAGGAGAGAGACAGACAGGTGAGAGAGAGAGAGACAGGTGAGAGACAGACAGGTGAGAGACAGACAGGTGAGAGACAGGTGAGAGACAGACAGACAGGTGAGAGACAGACGGGTGAGAGAGAGACAGGTAAAATATGAATATGTCAGAAAAGAACATTTCTTCTTTAGTCTGAAACAGTTTTTCCTGACTGAGCTTTTATTTTGAAATAACAACAACAACAATAATATAAACTGAGCCTGTTGCCGTGACGACGCAGAAACAAATGCTACAAAACCTGTTTTTACTGACGTCAGATTCACACACACACACACACACACACACACACACACACACACACACACACACACACACACACACACACACACACACACACACACACACACACACACACACACACACACACACACACACACACACACACACACACACACACACACACACACACACACACACACACACACACACACACACACACACACACACACAGGTCATTTACTGACAGGCTGTAGGATGGTGACTGATAATTATAATTATTATTATTATTATATATTAAAATAGCTCAGAACAGGTGAGTGTCTCCTCCCTGACTTAATAACCTGCACGCAGCTGAACGCACCTGAACGCCCCTGAACACAGCTGCTTTGTTTTGTTTTCTTCTCTTCTGATATGAATGATGAAATGAAGTAATATTGAAGTTATACTGATATTGATTTATGAATAAATAATAACAGGTGACGGCTGCTCAGGTGACACATGTTCATCCATAACTGTTTCCTGTTTCCTGTTTCCTGCGGCGGGCGCCGTGTCTGAGTGCGTTCAAAGCGTCTGAGTCACGAAACAATCCGTCTGAACCAGAACAGCAACATTCTTCTGCAACAATGAGACGTGTCAGCATGACTTCTGTCTTTGTGCTAAGCTAGGCTAACAGTTCCCCCTGTTTCCAGTCTTTGTGCTAAGCTAGGCTAACATTTTCCCCTGTTTCCAGTCTTTGTGCTAAGCTAGGCTAACAGTTTCCCCTGTTTACAGTCTTTGTGCTAAGCTAGGCTAACAGTTCCCCCTGTTTCCAGTCTTTGTGCTAGGCTAGGCTAACAGTTCCCCCTGTTTCCAGTCTTTGTGCTAAGCTAGGCTAACAGTTCCCCCTGTTTCCAGTCTTTGTGCTAAGCTAGGCTAACAGTTTCCCCTGTTTACAGTCTTTGTGCTAAGCTAGGCTAACAGTTCCCCCTGTTTCCAGTCTTTGTGCTAGGCTAGGCTAACAGTTCCCCCTGTTTCCAGTCTTTGTGCTAAGCTAGGCTAACAGTTCCCCCTGTTTCTAGTCTTTGTGTCAAGCTAGGCTAACAGTTTCCCCTGTTTACAGTCTTTGTGCTAAGCTAGGCTAACATTTTCCCCTGTTTCCAGTCTTTGTGCTAGGCTAGGCTAACAGTTCCCCCTGTTTCCAGTCTTTGTGCTAAGCTAGGCTAACAGTTCCCCCTGTTTCTAGTCTTTGTGTCAAGCTAGGCTAACAGTTTCCCCTGTTTACAGTCTTTGTGCTAAGCTAGGCTAACAGTTCCCCCTGTTTACAGTCTTTGTGCTAAGCTAGGCTAACAGTTTCCCCTGTTTACAGTCTTTGTGCTGAGCTAGGCTAACAGTTCCCCCTGTTTCCAGTCTTTGTGCTAAGCTAGGCTAACAGTTCCCCCTGTTTCTAGTCTTTGTGTCAAGCTAGGCTAACAGTTTCCCCTGTTTACAGTCTTTGTGCTAAGCTAGGCTAACAGTTCCCCCTGTTTACAGTCTTTGTGCTAAGCTAGGCAAACAGTTTCCCCTGTTTACAGTCTTTGTGCTGAGCTAGGCTAACAGTTCCCCCTGTTTCCAGTCTTTGTGCTAAGCTAGGCTAACAGTTCCCCCTGTTTCCAGTCTTTGTGCTAAGCTAGGCTAACAGTTCCCCCTGTTTCCAGTCTTTGTGATAAGCTAGGCTAACAGTTCCCCCTGTTTCCAGTCTTTGTGCTAGGCTAGGCTAACAGTTCCCCCTGTTTCCAGTCTTTGTGCTAAGCTAGGCTAACAGTTCCCCCTGTTTCCAGTCTTTGTGCTAAGCTAGGCTAACATTTTCCCCTGTTTCCAGTCTGTATGCTAAGCTAGGCTAACAGTTCCTCCTGTTTCCAGTCTTTGTGCTAAGCTAGGCTAACAGTTCCTCCTGTTTCCAGTCTTTGTGCTAAGCTAGGCTAACATGCCTCTGCTGCTGTGCACAAAATAAAAGGGTTTCCTGCAGCTGCTAGAGTTACATCCATCCGTCCGTCTGTCAGCTGTTATCTTCTGTTTACTGCCACACCCTCTTCCTCCAGAGAGAGAGAGAGAGAGAGAGAGAGAGAGAGAGAGAGAGAGAGAGAGAGAGAGAGAGAGAGAGAGAGAGAGAGAGAGAGAGAGAGAGAGAGAGAAAGAGAGAGACAGAGAGAGAGAGAGAGAGAGAGAGAAGAAGAAAGTCTGTGGTCCAATCAGGTCGCTGATCTGCAGGTCGTGCCCCAGTGCATGCTGGGAACCATTAAGGGGTCAGTGCAGGAATGTAATGAGTCTTTATCTGATCCTGCAGACTCCAACAGGCCCTGAACGCCTCGCAGCCTCAGACCCACGCCGAGGTCACGAAACTCATCTGAGGCGCTTTCAATAAACGTCATTTACAGAAACCACGACGACCGACGTCTCCCCGTTTGGGAGAGGTGGGCTTTACGAGCACGAGCGTGCGCACGTGTACGAGCACGAGGCCTACGGCGGTTCTGAGGTCATTTCCTGTGCGCCTGTTGGGACGTAGAAAAAAGAAGGAGGGACCATGCGCGGACATTTCAAACAATGGCGGTGAAAGGTTCACGTTGGTGTGATGCGGAGGTGGAGTGTTTACTGCAGATTTGGTCGATGAAAAGATTCAAAAACAGTCGACAAGACGCACAAAAACTCCGAGGTCTACGGAAAGATCTGGAAACAAAGCCACGCATCGCCATGACGTCATCAATGTGAGTGACGTGTTACGGCGTGATGACGTATAGGCAGCAAGAAGCATTCTCTGAGGCCCAGGTAGTGTGAGTACAAACGGGCCTGGAGGGGGGGACAAGGACCCTAAAGCACGGGGCACGGGACGGAGGCACAGTGGGAGGGCGCTCTAACCTGTGACGGAGGCACAGTGGGAGGGCGCTCTAACCTGTGACGGAGGCACAGTGGGAGGGCGCTCTAACCTGTGACGGAGGCACAGTGGGAGGGTCTCTAACCTGTGACGGAGGCACAGTGGGAGGGCGCTCTAACCTGTGACGGGGGCACAGTGGGAGGGCGCCCTGAGTCAGCAGGACGCCGTGTGATAAGAAGCAGCAGCGTGTTGGACCCCAGACGTCGTCGTGACGACGGGCTGAGGCCTCGCCGACCTTATCTCCGTGCTGGACTTCAGCCTCAGGGAGACGCAGGAAGAGCGAGCGACGTGGAGCTGCACTCACTTCCTGTTTGGAAAACTGCACGCTCATCCAAACAGGACGCATCATTAGTCAGCACACACACACACACACACACACACACACACACACACACACACACACACACACACACACACACACACACACACACACACACACACACACACACACACACACACACACACACACACACACACACACACACACACACACACACACACACACACACACACACACACACACACACGTAACTCCAGCCTGCGTCCATGAACGCGCCTGAAAACACGCGCGCGCTCGGTGAAACAGATGACGTCATTACATCAAAATAAAAGACGCTTCTTTTTTTTCCTCATTTCAAAATAAAACAACAGAAACTTTTACATGAATTATTAATTTAAAAAAAGTTCCCAAAACTTTGTAAAAATTCACGTTGGAACAAAAACGTTTCTGCAGCTGTGACGTCAGTGTCAGGGCGTGACGTCAGTGTCAGGGCGTGACGTCAGCGCAGTGTATTTATAGTTGATGAATCAGCAGAATTATGAATTATTAGTTTTCTAAAGTTTGAACGCGTTTCATGTTTGATTTTTACCGGAAGTGGAAAAATCAGCTGGAGCTCTAAACTCTGTAATATGTGTATGTAATCTGCCGGTTACCATGGTTACCGTATCTGCCCATAATCACATAAAGTAAGAAACCAGAGGCTCGTGTTTGTGAACAGACTCTTTCACTTTCACACAACTTTAAACCCTGAAAACAGAGGGAAGCGTTTCCAGCTCAGAGCCCGGGGGGAAAAACGCGCTCACGGACGGAAACAACCCGGGACCAAACCCCGTTTACAAAACTGCTGTTTTTAGTGTTTAACACTGAATCAACACCCACATCCTCAAAACTCTCGACTGGTCGAACAAGTGAAGTGTTTCGATCAGTTCGGCTTCAACCAGCGCGAGTGATTTAGTCTCTAAAGTGACGGAATGAACCTTTAATGTCGCTCAGTTTGAGTTATTGTGTTTACAGCTGAAGGACGAGGACACGTTAAATCTCCTGTTATTCCTATGGAGTCTGGTGTGTCCCCGTGTCCCCGTCCGCCCCCACCCGGGGCCCCTGTTACCTGGTGCCCCTGTTACCTGTGACCCGTGTTACCCGTGGCCCGTGTTACCCGGGGCCCGTGTTACCCGTGTTACCTGTGCAGGTGAGCAGTGACGTGTGTCTGAACCCAGCCCACCTTCAGAGGCGCCTCCAGCAGCTTGTGGATCCCGGAGATCTGCTCGCTGAGCGGCAGGTTCGGCTCCACGCTGACCGTCGGAGGTCTCCGGGGCTCGGGGAAGTTGGTGCAGATGAACGGGTCCGAGTCCTCCAGGAACTGGACCCGGCAGACGACGGAGGCCATGGCCGAGTGAGCGCGACCCCAGGGCGGGGGAGAGAGTCCGTGTGTCCCGGTGCCGACGCGTCCGGACCGCGAGAGGCTGAGGAACCGAACAGGAGCCGGTTCTCACGGAGGCTGGGACGCGAATGAGCCGCAGCGCGCGGACAGGTGAAGCTGCTGCAGGTGCGACACGCATCCGGGACGCCCTTTCAAAATAAAGGCACCTTGGAAAGTTTGTTTTTTCTTCAAGAACTTTATTCAGAACATTTTGAAATCAACAAAAACATCACAAACATGAAGTTCATGAAGTTCTTTTAACAATAAAGTACAAAAGAGAAAATAGAAATAAAATAAAGAACATTTATAATAAAGTACAAAAGAGAAAACAGAAATAAAAGAGTTCATATTTAATAAAATAAAGACATTTTTGAGGCGTTTTTCTTCTTTAAACAGGTAAAAACAGTTTTTAATTCAGAGTTTAAAGATGTTTTATTTTTGTCACTTTATGAAGTTTGTAAACTTTTTTCTGCCTCTGGAATAAAACTTTAAACTTTATTAAAAACTTTAAAAACAGCAAAGAAACAAACACACACACACACACACTCACACACACAGACACACACACACACACGCACACACACACACACACTCACAAAGACACACACACAGACACACACACACACACACACACACACTCACACACACAGACATACACACACACACACACACACACACACTCACAAAGACACACACACACACACACATACATACGCACACACACACTCACACACACAGACACACACACACACACACACACACACACTCACAAAGACACACACACAGACACACACACACACACACACACACACACTCACACACACACACTCACACACACACACACACACACACACACACACACACAGACACACAGACACACACACACACACACACACACACACACACACACACAGACACACAGACACACACACACACACACACACACACACACACACACACAAACAGAAACCATAATAAACAATAACAGTAAAACCCAGTGAGGTCAAACAAAAGCAAAAATGACTCATCGTGTAAAAGTGTAACGATGACAAAGGGAAATATTAATTATTAATATATTATTATACACACACATGAATTTAAGTCACTTTCATGTTTTAGATTTCATCGTCTCTGATTATTATTCATTTTTTTCCTGTTTTGAGGCTTTTTGTTTTAAATGTTTTGCTTTTCGCTGAAAAGTGTTAAACAAATAAAAATGTATCATTATTATTATTTTATTATAATTATTAAAAATAATAATACTGCTAAAATAAACATGAGCTCGTGTCTGTGTGGATATTTTTCATAAACATTAAATATTTTTATTGTTCTGACTTTTTTAATCTCATGAGTGAAAGTTTAGTTTTATTTCGAAAGAATAAACCGAACATCCGGTTTAATGAACAGGAACTTGACTTTGGGCGCGTCAGTGGTGACGTCACGGAGTGGAACCTGAGCTGCAACAATAATATTCAGTTATTATATTTAGTTTCATAACAACAACAACTGCTGACATTATTATATTTATATTATTATTATACTTAGTCCCCTCCAGGACCCGTCCCCTCATGGTGGTTCAGGTCTGAGTCCCTGTGACCCTGAGGGCTGTGGTCTGGACCCGTCCCCTCATGGTGGTTCAGGTCTGAGTCCCTGTGACCCTGAGGGCTGTGGTCTGGACCCGTCCCCTCATGGTGGTTCAGGTTTGAGTCCCTGTGACCCTGAGGGCTGTGGTCTGGACCCGTCCCCTCATGGTGGTTCAGGTCTGAGTCCCTGTGACCCTGAGGGCTGTGGTCTGGACCCGTCCCCTCATGGTGGTTCAGGTCTGAGTCCCTGTGACCCTGAGGGCTGTGGTCTGGACCCTGGTGCTCCTGGTCTCCCATGGCAGAGTGGTCTCAGGCGAGGGGCCGGACTAAGAACGCCTCACAAAGACTCTACGGACAAACCAGGAAGAGGAAGAGAGACCCTGCCCGGAGGAAGCCCGGGGCCCCGTCTGGAGCCAGGACCAGACCGAGGGCTCGCCGGCCCCTCCCCCTCTCCATCCTGTGGGCCCCCCACTCACAGGAGGACCCTCTGGGGTCGGGGCGCTGCTGCACGGGGGGCAGTGAGGGTGAGGGGCCTGGAGGGTCCAGACCCGGGCAGCAGAGGCTCTGGGGACGTGGAGCGTCTCCTCTCTGTGGGGGAAGGAGCCGGAGCTTGTGAGGGAGGTGGAGCTCCCAGTTAGATCTGGGGGGGCTCACCTCCACACACAGTCTGGATCTGGACCCGTGCTCCTGGATAGGGGCTGGACCCTGGTCTTCTCTGGAGGGGCCCAGGGTGTGAGGGGCCGGGCGGGTGTGGGGAGACTCTCAAACCCCCGGCTGAGCGCCGCGGTGTTGGAGTTCACCCCGGTCATGTGTCCGGATCCTGGGCAGTGAGTCGGAGTGGTTCCCGGTGGGGGTCTCCTCCTCCAGGGGGGCACTCTGTCACCAGTCCTGTTTGTGGTTTTCATGGACAGGATATGGAGGCGTAGTCGTGGTGGGGAGGGGCTGCAGGTCGGTGGGCTGAGGATCTGGTCTCTGGCGTGGTCCTCTCAGCAGGAAACCGGTGGATTGTTCCTCCGGGTCTGGAACGAGTCCTGACCCCAAGTGAAGGACTTCAAGCACCTCGGGATCTGGTTCACGAGTGAGGGGACGATGGAGCAGAGGGGGCGGAGCTGCAGTCGCTCTACCCTCAGTCCTGGTTCCTACCCTCACCTGTGGTCCTGAAAGCTGGGTCAGGACCCACAGAACCAGGTCCAGGTCAGGACCCAAAGAACCAGGTCCAGGTCAGGACCCAAAGAACCAGGTCCAGGTCAGGACCCACAGAACCAGGTCCAGGTCAGGACCCAAAGAACCAGGTCCAGGTCAGGACCCACAGAACCAGGTCCAGGTCCAAGCGTGTGAACTGTGTTTCCTCAGGAGGGGGTCTGGAGTCTCCCTTAGAGAGAGGGGGAGAAGTTCAGCATCCGTGAGGAACTCGGAGTAGAGCCGCTGCTCCTTTGTGTTGAAAGGAGCCAGTTGAGGTGGTTCAGGATCATCTGGTCTGGATGAACCCTGGGCGCCTCCCTAGGGAGGTGTTCCAGGCACGTCCAGCTGGGAGGAGGCCTCGGGGAAGACCCAGGACCAGGTGGAGAGATTAGATCTCCACACTGGCCTGGGAACGCCTCAGGATCCCCCAGTTAGAGCTGGTTAATGTGGCTGATCCAGGACCAGAGGCTGGAGCTGCTGCCCCTGAGACCTGATCCAGGATCAGAGGCTGGAGCTGCTGCCCCTGCGACCTGATCCAGGATCAGAGGCTGGAGCTGCTGCCCCTGAGACCTGATCCAGGATCAGAGGCTGGAGCTGCTGCCCCTGAGACCTGATCCAGGATCAGAGTCTGGAGCTGCTGCCCCTGAGACCTGATCCAGGATCAGAGGCTGGAGCTGAGATGAGATATTATAATTATTATCATATTTATTTTATTTTATTATATATTTATTATATTTATTATATTATTATTTATAACAATATTCCTAAATATGAGAGAAGTGCGTCCTCTGGAGGCTCAATGACCAAAGTACAGACTCTGTTATTGTGTTAATATGATTATTATTGTTGTTTGATTAGGCTGGACCCGGGTCCTGTCCTGTGATAGACCCGGGTCCTGTCCTGTGATAGACCCGGGTCCTGTTCACTGTACTGAACGGGCGTTTTTATGAAAGGAACAAATTAATAAATAAATAAACAACAATATTAACCATAATAATCATAATGATGATAAGAAGAAAGATCTCAGGGTGAACTTCATATTTGTAGACAAAGTCAGAACAATAATAATAATAATAATAACATTTATATCATTAATGTATAAATCTATGAAATAACAACAATAACAACAACATCAACAATAATAATCATATTAACACAATAACAGAGTCTGTACTTTGGTCACTGAGCCTCCAGAGGACGCACTTCTCTCATATTTAGGAATATTGTTATAAATAATAATAATAATATAATCTCAGCTCCAGCCTCTGGTCCTGGATCAGGTCTCAGGGGCAGCAGCTCCAGCCTCTGGTCCTGGATCAGGTCTCAGGGGCAGCAGCTCCAGCCTCTGGTCCTGGATCAGGTCTCAGGGGCAGCAGCTCCAGCCTCTGGTCCTGGATCAGGTCTCAGGGGCAGCAGCTCCAGCCTCTGATCCTGGATCAGGTCTCAGGGGCAGCAGCTCCAGCAGGGACCCCAAACTTCCCTTTCCCGGGCCACATTAACCAGCTCTAACTGGGGGATCCTGAGGCGTTCCCAGGCCAGTGTGGAGATCTAATCTCTCCACCTGGTCCTGGGTCTTCCCCGAGGCCTCCTCCCAGCTGGACGTGCCTGGAACACCTCCCTAGGGAGGCGCCCAGGGTTCATCCAGACCAGATGATCCTGAACCACCTCAACTGGCTCTGGGTCCACGTCTTTATCAAAGCCACTGAATCTTTGTAGTGTGGATCATGAACCAGGGAGGATTCTGTGAAGTCCTGTCCTGAGTGGGTTCACTTGGACCGGACCAGGTCTTGAGGTGTTCTGATCACAGTCACTTCAGAGTGTTCAGGGGTTCATTCAGTTTGGGGTCCCCTGCTGGAGCTGCGGCCCCTGAGACCTGATCCAGGATCCCCGGTGCCTTTAAGGGCGCCCTCCCACTGTGCCTCCGTCACAGGTTAGAGCGCCCTCCCACTGTGTCTCCGTCACAGGTTAGAGCGCCCTCCCACTGTGCCTCTGTCACAGGTTAGAGCGCCCTCCCACTGTGTCTCCGTCACAGGTTAGAGCGCCCTCCCACTGTGCCTCCGTCACAGGTTAGAGCGCCCTCCCACTGTGCGTCTGTCACAGGTTAGGGCGCCCTCCCACTGTGCGTGCATCCCGTGCCCCGTGCTTTAGGGTCCTTGTCGTGCTCATACACGTGCACACGCTCGTGCTCGTACACGTGCAAACGTGCTTTACTAAAGCCCACCTCTCCCAAACGGGCCGTGGACGGCAAGCGTGCCGCTCCTAGACGTGGTACGGTTGCACTCACACTGGTCAAAGGAACCAGACCTTAGCCGTGACACGTGCTGGGGCACGGGACGGAGGCACAGTGGGAGGGGGCTCTAACCTGTGACGGAGGAACAGTGGGAGGGCGCTCTAAGATGTCCACGTTCTGTTTTCGGTTCATAAATCTGAGAAGAGCTCTTTTCCAAAACAAGAAAAAAGCCAAATTTTAAACAAATGACTTTGAGACACTTCACAACCTTTTCACTGCTTCATCAGTGTTTCTGCCAAATCTCTTCATTTCCTGTTTAAAATGGTCTCAAGATGCAGCTCCTTTACAAACCACGACTTGCGCCAAACCTCTTTTTAGCCTAAATGCGATACGTCCTCTCGACCAATCAGAATTCAGTGAGCGTTCTATGCGATCCCACATGTTCAGCCTGAGCCTGAAACCACAAGATAAACTGAATATTAACCAAATGTGTGGGTAACAAATGTCATTTTCCTGAAAACTGACGTGAAAAGAGTGTGACGTGCTGAAGTGTGTCGACTCTGCAAGTGTATATGTGTGTTTGTGTGTGTATGTGTGTGTGTGTGTGAGGGTGCAGGGAGCTGGTGGTGCAGCAGGTGGAGCTGTTTCTCTACATTTGAGTGAAACAAGTTTCATCATTAAAATGATGCAACAGGCTGAAACACACACACATACACACACACACACACACACACACACACACACACACACACACACACACACACACACACACACACACACATACACACACACACAGAGACAAACACACACACACACAAACACACACACACACACACACACAGACACACACAAACACACACACACACACAGGAGAGACGTGACCCTGCAGGGACAGGTGGAGGAGAGAGACGTGACCCTGCAGGGACAGGTGGAGGAGAGAGAGACGTGACCCTGCAGGGACAGGTGGAGGAGAGAGAGACGTGACCCTGCAGGGACAGGTGGAGGAGAGAGACGTGACCCTGCAGGGACAGGTGGAGGAGAGAGAGACGTGACCCTGCAGGGACAGGTGGAGGAGAGAGAGACGTGACCCTGCAGGGACAGGTGGAGGAGAGAGACGTGACCCTGCAGGGACAGGTGGAGGAGAGACGTGACCCTGCAGGGACAGGTGGAGGAGAGACGTGACCCTGCAGGGACAGGTGGAGGAGAGAGACGTGACCCTGCAGGGACAGGTGGAGGAGAGACGTGACCCTGCAGGGACAGGTGGAGGAGAGAGAGACATGACCCTGCAGGGACAGGTGGAGGAGAGATGTGACCCTGCAGGGACAGGTGGAGGAGGAGAGACGTGACCCTGCAGGGACAGGTGGAGGAGAGACGTGACCCTGCAGGGACAGGTGGAGGAGAGACGTGACCCTGCAGGGACAGGTGGAGGAGAGAGACGTGACCCTGCAGGGACGGGTGGAGGAGGAGAGAGACGTGACCCTGCAGGGACGGGTGGAGGAGAGAGAGACGTGACCCTGCAGGGACAGGTGGAGGAGAGAGACGTGTCCCTGCAGGGACAGGTGGAGGAGAGAGACGTGACCCTGCAGGGACAGGTGGAGGAGGAGAGACGTGACCCTGCAGGGACAGGTGGAGGAGAGAGACGTGTCCCTGCAGGGACAGGTGGAGGAGGAGAGACGTGACCCTGCAGGGACAGGTGGAGGAGGAGAGACGTGACCCTGCAGGGACAGGTGGAGGAGAGAGAGACGTGACCCCGCAGGGACAGGTGGAGGAGGAGACGTGACCCTGCAGGGACAGGTGGAGGAGAGAGATGTGACCCTGCAGGGACAGGTGGA
>NC_139826.1:41586913-41596913 GCF_963691815.1 Echiichthys vipera | reverse complement strand
CAGCAGGGAGGTGAACCCTCGGCTCTGGCCGTGCGTGTTCATGCGAGTCTCTGTGGGTCACCACTCAGAGGGGGTCGTCCTGCAGCGCCACCTTCCCCCCACATCCTCAGCCAATCACAGAGCGGACCAACTGGGTGAAGGGTGGCGGCGGCCCGGTCAGCTCGCTGTTGCTCAACACACCGGCTTCTTCCTGTGGTCCTGCAGACCCAGAGTCAGCACGTCCATCCCAACACACGAGCTGCGTGTGTGCGTGTGTGTGTGTGTGTGTGTGTGTGTGCGTGTGTGTGTGTGACGACCTGCTCGCCGCCTCCACGCTCCCCGGAGGAGGAGTTTCAAAACGCTGATGATGCAACGAGCAGCAGAGTTACTGCAGCTCCATTAGTTCTGACAGACACAGAGATTCATGAAGTGCCACTCTGTGTGTGTGTGTGTGTGTGTGTGTGTGTGTGTGTGTGTGTGTGTGAGTGTGTGTGTGTGTGTGTGTGTGTGTGTGTGTGTGTGTGTGTGTGAGTGTGTGTGTGTGTGCGTGTGTTTGTGTCTGTGTGTGTGTGTGCGTGTGTACGTGTGTGTGTGTGTCTGTGTGCGTGCGTGTGTGTGTGTGTGTGTGTGTCTGTGTGTGTGTGTGTGTGTGTGTGTGCGTGTGTGTGTGTGTGTGCGTGCGTGTGTGTGTGTGTGTGTGTGTGTGTATTAGCGGAGTTCTCGTCTGCGCACGCTCCCCACTCCACTGCAGCGGCTTTAGACCCGGAAACAGACGAAATCATGAAGCAACGGCGCCCAAAACAACAACAACAACAACAACCAACCCAGGGAGGACGTCACCATGGCAACCAGCATCAGTACCAAGAAGAGACGTTTGTGTCCTGGTTCTGTCCAAAAGTCGGCCATTTTGCCCACGCTGGTGATCGTGACGAGGGTGAAGGTGGAAATAAAGGCGTGTTCACAGCAGCTTGGTGTTGGTGGAGTGATCTCAGCGCCGCAGTGAGTTTGCGGGCTGCTGTTGCATTGTGGGTAATGTAGTTTTGGTGCGTGACAAACCCCTTGGAGGCTGTGGCGTGCGGCCGGTTCTGATACTAATCATCCCGGGGGCCGAGGTCATTCACTCACGGGCCGGATCTGAGCCCCGGGCCTTGACTTTGACACCCATGCTCTGGAGGATGAGGTGGTAACCATAACAACTGAGACAGGACGGAGGGGTGAAGGGCAGCACCGGAGACAAGGTTCGGATCGGACGCATGACTTTAGTCCAGATCCGTAGGTTTGAATCCGGCTAAACGTGGATCTCTGCGTGCTGAGGCCGTCGCCTGCGTTTAAAGATGGCCGACCCTGAAACCTTCTGGGTCGGCCATCTTTGTTTCCTTCTGCGTTTGGTCGTCATCGGTTATTTCACGCTGTAAACAGAGTGGAAGCATGATTGACAGCTGGGTTTGATCCTGATTGGTCGGAGGGTGTTCGTGTCACTGACTGGCTGTTAGATGCAAACATGGCGGCGCCCGTGTCCACGGCGCCCATCTCTCTGACAGCGCACAGGAACGCTCTGCAGCCGTGTCCGAGCGTTTATAGTTATTACAGTTAGGATCCGATCTGTGGCTCTGCGTCACGCCTGGAGGACGTCGCCCCTCCTGCATCACTGTGTTGCAGCACAGATCCGTCTGCTGCTCGTCTGTCCGTCTGTGGGGGGGGGGGGGGGGGTAAACGACTGCCCAGGGACCTTTGAGCAACACTTGAGCACGCTGTACACGTGTCCTCCACTCGTCTGTCCCGTCAGGAGCAGCTCACTTAAAAGAGGTTAAATGTTTCCTCAGAGTCTCTGGAGACGGAGACGGACGGGAAGATGGAGGACGTCCAAGTAGAGTCATCGCAGAAAGAGAAGAAGGTCAGACTGGGCGAAGCCGCTCCTGCCCTCTGATTGGTTCATTAAACGCTGTGTTTCCAGTTCAGGCTGGTATTAGACAGTAATAAGATGGAAAAGTGTCCTCTAGGAGCATAAACGTGTGCTAAAGTGTCCTCTAGGAGCATAAACGTGTGTTAAAGTGTCCTCTAGAAGCATAAACGTGTGTTAAAGTGTCCTCTAGGAGCATAAACGTGTGCTAAAGTGTCCTCTAGGAGCATAAACGTGTGTTAAAGTGTCCTCTAGGAGCATAAACGTGTGCTAAAGTGTCCTCTAGGAGCATAAACGTGTGTTAAAGTGTCCTCTAGGAGCATTAACGTGTGTTAAAGTGTCCTCTAGGAGCATAAACGTGTGTTAAAGTGTCCTCTAGGAGCATAAACGTGTGCTAAAGTGTCCTCTAGGAGCATAAACGTGTGTTAAAGTGTCCTCTAGGAGCATAAACGTGTATTAAAGTGTCCTCTAGGAGCATAAACGTGTGTTAAAGTGTCCTCTAGGAGCATAAACGTGTGTTAAAGTGTCCTCTAGGAGCATAAACGTGTGTTAAAGTGTCCTCTAGGAACATAAACGTGTGTTAAAGTGTCCTCTAGGAGCATAAACGTGTGCTAAAGTGTCCTCTAGGAGCATAAACGTGTGTTAAAGTGTCCTCTAGGAGCATAAACGTGTGCTAAAGTGTCCTCTAGGAGCATAAACGTGTGTTAAAGTGTCCTCTAGGAGCACAAACGTGTGTTAAAGTGAACTCTAGGAGCACAAGCGTGTGTTAAAGTGTCCTCTAGGAGCATAAACGTGTGCTAAAGTGAACTCTAGGTTGTGGCAGCAGCAGCAGGACTTTGCTCACAGACAGATAAGAGTCTCGGCTGCTCTCACTCTTATCTGCAGACTTGGCAGAGGAGCGGCTCGACCCGAGCGCAGCACGGTGTCACCGCACCACCCTGTCACCACACCACCCTGTCACAGCACCACCCCGTCACCGCATCACCCCGTCACCGCACCACCCTGTCACAGCACCACCACCCTGTCACCGCACCACCCTGTCACCGCACCACCACCCTGTCACCTCACCACCCTGTCACCGCACCACCACCCTGTCACCGCACCACCCTGTCACCGCACCACCACCCTGTCACCGCACCACCCTGTCACCGCACCACCCTGTCACCACACCACCCTGTCACCGCACCACCACCCTGTCACCTCACCACCCTGTCACCGCACCACCCTGTCACCACCCTGTCACCGCACCACCCTGTCACCACACCACCCTGTCACACCACCACCCTGTCACCACACCATCCTGTCACCTCACCACCCTGTCACCTCACCACCCTGTCACCACACCACCCTGTCACCACACCACCCTTTCACCTCACCACCCTGTCACCGCACCACCCTGTCACCTCACCACCCTGTCACCACACCACCCTGTCACCACACCACCCTGTCACCACACCACCCTGTCACCACACCATCCTGTCACCTCACCACCCTGTCACCTCACCACCCTGTCACCACACCACCCTGTCACCACACCACCCTTTCACCTCACCACCCTGTCACCGCACCACCCTGTCACCTCACCACCCTGTCACCTCACCACCCTGTCACCACACCACCCTGTCACCACACCACCCTGTCACCACACCATCCTGTCACCTCACCACCCTGTCACCTCACCACCCTGTCACCACACCACCCTTTCACCTCACCACCCTGTCACCGCACCACCCTGTCACCTCACCACCCTGTCACCACACCACCCTGTCACCACACCACCCTGTCACCTCACCACCCTGTCACCTCACCACCCTGTCACCTCACCACCCCGTCACCGCACCACCCTGTCACCACCCTGTCACAGCACCACCCTGTCACCGCACCACCCCGTCACCGCACCACCCCGTCACCGCACCACCCTGTCACCGCACCACCCCGTCACCGCACCACCCTGTCACAGCACCACCCCGTCACCGCACCACCCTGTCACCGCACCACCCCGTCACCACACCACCACCCTGTCACCACACCACCCTGTCACCACACCACCCTGTCACCGCACCACCACCCTGTCACCGCACCACCACCCTGTCACCACACCACCCTGTCACCACACCACCCTGTCACCGCACCACCACCCTGTCACCGCACCACCACCCTGTCACCGCACCACCACCCTGTCACCACACCACCCTGTCACCACACCACCCTGTCACCGCACCACCACCCTGTCACCACACCACCCTGTCACCGCACCACCCCGTCACCGCACCACCCCGTCACAACACCACCCTGTCACCTCACCACCCTGTCACCCTGTCAAAGCACCACCCTGTCACCGCACCACCCTGTCACCACACCACCCTGTCACCACACCACCCTGTCACCGCACCACCCTGTCACCACCCTGTCACCACACCACCCTGTCACCGCACCACCCTGTCACCGCACCACCCCGTCACCACACCACCCTGTCACCGCACCACCCTGTCACCGCACCACCACCCCGTCACCGCACCACCCTGTCACCACACCACCCTGTCACAACACCACCCTGTCACCGCACCACCCCGTCACCGCACCACCCTGTCACCGCACCACCCTGTCACCTCACCACCCCGTCACCTCACCACCCTGTCACCGCACCACCACCCCGTCACCGCACCAACCTGTCACCGCACCACCCTGTCACCGCACCACCACCCCGTCACCGCACCACCCTGTCACCGCACCACCCCGTCACCGCACCACCCTGTCACCGCACCACCCCGTCACCGCACCACCCCGTCACTGCACCACCCTGCCACCGCACCACCCTGTCACCGCACCACCACCCCGTCACCGCACCACCCTGTCACCGCACCACCACCCAGTCACCGCACCACCCTGTCACCGCACCACCCTGTCACCTCACCACCACCCCGTCTGACCTTTGTCCCGTTAAACCCAGCTCATCTGTCTGCAGCACTTCCTCCGTCAGGAGGGAGGGACTCACCTGAGCGGCTCCAGGCACGGAGCAACGTCCGCACAGCAGCAACCAGAACCAGAACCAGAACCAGAGCCAGAGCCAGAACCAGAACTAGAGCCAGAGCCAGAACCAGAACCAGGACCAGAACCAGGACCAGAACCAGGACCAGAGCCAGAGCCAGAGCCAGAGCCAGAGCCAGAGCCAGAACCAGAGCCAGAGCCAGGACCAGAACCAGAGCCAGGACCAGAGCCAGGACCAGAACCAGAACCAGAGCCAGAACCAGAGCCAGAGCCAGGACCAGAGCCAGGACCAGAGCCAGAGCCAGGACCAGAACCAGAACCAGAACAAGAACCAGAACCAGAGCCAGAGCCAGGACCAGAGCCAGGACCAGAGCCAGAGCCAGAGCCAGGACCAGAACCAGAACCAGAACAAGAACCAGAACCAGAACCAGAACAAGAACCAGAGCCAGAACCAGAGCCAGAACCAGAACCAGGACCAGAACCAGAGCCAGAGCCAGAACCAGAACCAGAGCCAGAACCAGGACCAGGACCAGGACCAGACTCAGACTCAGACCCACTGTAGAGCCACGCTGGCTCCTCAGCAGCTGCACGTGTGTGGATCCAGCAGACTCTTATTTTGAAGGGCACAGTTTTGCTCACGTTGGTCCTGGAGACGAGAAAAGTCCAGAAAACAAATGAAAACTTTCATATTTTATTTTCATATTTACAGAAACAATGATTAATAAACTTCTGTGAGATGCAGAAAGAAGCTTAACCATCATAAAGAGCCGGTTCAGTGACGTGAAACGCGTCAGAGACGAGCTCATGTTTCATCCTTCAGACGCTGATTTATGAGCTGATCAGATGCAAACGTATGAAACATGAGTTACGACATGAAGTGATTCTGAGGAGACGATAAATCAACGTGTGTGTGTGTGTGTGTGTGTGTGTGTGTGTGTGTGTGTGTGTGTGTGTGTGTGTGTGTGTGAACGAAGCGGAGGGCGCAGCGTCCATCTTTAAGGGCGTTCACGCCAAACGCGTAGACGTGAACTGATCAGGTTCACGTCTATCGCAGGTAGCAGCCGAGCTAACTGAAGCTAGCTGAAGCTAACCCCGGCTAACTGAAGCTAACCCCGGTTAACTTAAGCTAACCCCGGCTACCTGAAGCTAACCCCCTGCTAACTGAAGCTAACCCCAGCTAACTGAAGCGACCCCCGGCTAACTGAAGCTAACCCCGGGTAACTGAAGCTAACCCCAGCTAACTGAAGCGAACCCCAGCTAACTGAAGCTAACCCCGGGTAACTGAAGCTTACCCCCCGGCTAACTGAAGCTAACCCCCGGCTAACTGAAGCTAACCCCGGCTAACTGAAGCGAACCCCCGGCTAACTGAAGCTCACCCCTGCTAACTGATGCTAACCCCGGCTAACTGAAGCTAACCCCGGCTAACTGAAGCTTACCCCCCGGCTAACTGAAGCTAACCCCGATTCAGCCTACTGTGCGGTTGTGCTAAATGGAAGTGATGCTAATGCTAATGCTAACAGGGGTCTGATGCTTTAAAAGAACAGAAACGAGTTCAGAGGAAGTGAGTCGTGATTTAACCTCTGCAGCCGGACACGCTTCACTCCGCACGCACGCTGCTCTTCTTCTTCTTCTGTATTTCCTGCAGACTCGATGTCTGAACCTAGACCTCCTCTGAACCCGGACCTCCTCTGAACCTGGACCTCCTCTGAACCCGGACCTCCTCTGAACCTGGACCTCCTCTGAACCCGGACCTCCTCTGAACCCGGACCTCCTCTGAACCTGGACCTCCTCAGAACCTGGACCTCCTCTGAACCTGGACCTCCTCTGAACCTGGACCTCCTCAGAACCTGGACCTCCTCTGAACCTGGACCCCCTCTGAACCTGGACCTCCTCTGAACCTGGACCTCCTCTGAACCTGGACCTCCTCTGAACCTGGGATTTGAACCTGTGTCTCTGCAGGACGGAGCACATTTCCCACAATCCCTTGCAGCCTCCTCTCAGTGAACTCTGCACATGTCCGCTCATGGATTTACGGCCGTCACCACGGAGCAGCGCTGACGGTTCGAGTCCCCGGCAGTGAATCTTATGACCTCATCAGCGCCGTGTGACACTCGTACCTGCTGCTAGCGTTAGCCGCAGCGCTAACCTCCTCTGCCAGGCCGCAGCCGCTGAGTTATGGTTCCGTCTAATCGACACAAGCCGGAGCGATTACCTCAGCTCCCATAATTCATCTGTGCAGCAGCGCCGTCGCCAAACGCTCACACTTCAGTCTGAACGGCTGCCACGCCGTGACGGAGCCGAGAGGACGCCACAGGACGCCGCAGGAGGCCACAGGACGCCACAGGACGCCACAGGACGCCACAGGACACCAGAGGACGCCACAGGACGCCACAGGACGCCAGAGGACGCCACAGGACGCCACAGGACGCCACAGGACGCCAGAGGAGGCCGCAGGACACCAGAGGACGCCGTAGGACGCCACAGGACGCCACAGGACGCCAGAGGAGGCCACAGGAGGCCGCAGGACGTCACAGGACGCCACAGGACGCCGCAGGACGCCGCAGGACGCCGCAGGACGCCGCAGGACGCCAGAGGAGGCGTGTGTGCAGATGTGTGTGTGTGCAGGACCAAAGATAAGTCTCCTGCAGACCCCTGGCGGTCCTCAGACCACAGCTTTGGAGCCGTCTGTGGTGGAGATCAAACCTGTGGATCATAAAAACGTGACACACGTTCCTTTAACGCCTCTGATTCATTAACACGTCAGGAGAGAGGTCAAAGGTCAGAGGCTCCGTCTGAGGACACGAGGTCACCGAGTCCAGAGACAGACAACACACGTTTATGCTCCTAGA
This sequence comes from Echiichthys vipera, assembly GCF_963691815.1. Taxonomy (NCBI): domain Eukaryota; kingdom Metazoa; phylum Chordata; class Actinopteri; order Perciformes; family Trachinidae; genus Echiichthys; species Echiichthys vipera. Next base: position 41,589,197 of record NC_139826.1, on the reverse strand, counting down.
GGACACTTTAACACACGTTTATGCTCCTAGAGGACACTTTAACACACGTTTATGCTCCTAGAGGACACTTTAACACACGTTTATGCTCCTAGAGGACACTTTAACACACGTTTATGCTCCTAGAGGACACTTTAGCACACGTTTATGCTCCTAGAGGACACTTTAACACACGTTTATGCTCCTAGAGGACACTTTAGCACACGTTTATGCTCCTAGAGGACACTTTAGCACACGTTTATGCTCCTAGAGGACACTTTAGCACACGTTTATGCTCCTAGAGGACACTTTAGCACACGTTTATGCTCCTAGAGGACACTTTAACACACGTTTATGCTCCTAGAGGACACTTTAGCACACGTTTATGCTCCTAGAGGACACTTTAACACACGTTTATGCTCCTAGAGGACACTTTAACACACGTTTATGCTCCTAGAGGACACTTTAACACACGTTTATGCTCCTAGAGGACACTTTAACACACGTTTATGCTCCTAGAGGACACTTTAACTCACGTTTATGCTCCTAGAGGACACTTTAACACACGTTTATGCTCCTAGAGGACACTTTAGCACACATTTATGCTCCTAGAGGACACTTTAACACACGTTTATGCTCCTAGAGGACACTTTAACTCACGTTTATGCTCCTAGAGGACACTTTAGCACATGTTTATGCTCCTAGAGGACACTTTAACACACGTTTTTGCTCCTAGAGGACACTTTAGCACACGTCTGTCTCCTAGAGGACACTTTAACATACGTTTATGCTCCTAGAGGACACTTTAACACACGTTAATGCTCCTAGAGGACACTTTAACACACGTTTATGCTCCTAGAGGACACTTTAACACACGTTTATGCTCCTAGAGGACACTTTAACACACGTTTATGCTCCTAGAGGACACTTTAACACACGTTTATGCTCCTAGAGGACACTTTAACACACGTTTATGCTCCTAGAGGACACTTTAACACACGTTTGGGGACTAAACAAGACGTCAGACTGGACTCAGGCGGCGCTGACTCAGGTGCTCTGGTGACCTGCAGTCTGGAAACTGGGTCAGTGTCTCTTTATCTGTGTCTACAGACAATCTGTGTTATCAGCGCTGGCCGAATGAGTGTGACACAGGTACACACACGCACACACACAGGTACACACAGGTACACACACACACACACAGGTACACACACACACACAGGTACACACAGATACACACAGGTACACACACACACAAAGGTACACACAGGAACACACAGCGGAAGGTTCAGGAACACGTTTATGTTCCTGAACCTTCCGCGTGTTCCTGAACCTTCTGCGTGTTCCTGATCCTTCCGCGTGTTCCTGAACCTTCTGCGTGTTCCTGAACCTCCCGCGTGTTCCTGAACCTTCCGCGTGTTCCTGAACCTTCCGCGTGTTCCTGAACCTTCCGCGTGTTCCTGAACCTTCCGCGTGTTCCTGAGCCAGACGGGTCCTTGGCTCCGAGCGCCGCCTCCCTGGTTTCCTTTTGTGTTTGAATCAAACAAAGAGCAGAGCACCTGGGATCAGAGGTGCAGAGGTGCCGACGGCTCGGTGCCGACGGCTCGATGCCGAGGGCTCGGTGCCGTGTCCTGGTTTCACTCTTTATGCTGATGATGTGAAAACGATGATTCATCTGCAGAGGACGAGAAACTCACAGGCGTCGCTTCTCGTTTCTCTTCCTGCCCTGAAACCAAATCCAGAGATTTCATCTTCAAACGTCACTTTAAAAGTGTCGGATTCATGTAAATCAAATTATCTGAACATGTGAGATATGCACAACTATAATTATACATACATATACATACATATACATATATATATGTATATGTATGTATAATTATAGTTCTGTAAGTGACACTAAAGTTTGAGCACACGCGGTTCAGGAGCTCGTGTCAGCATCATTTATGTTAGCGCGCTAATGGTTAATCCCATTATGTGTTAGCATTGAGCTAACGCCTGTGGCTCCGTAAAGGTTCCGTTTCTGATCCAGCACCAGTCCGGTTCCTCCTGGGACACGATCCGCTCTTCAGACAGCGTGGAGAGGACAGCGTGGGGAGGACGGCGTGGTGGGACGCCGTGGGGAAGACAGCGTGGAGATGACGGCGTGGGGAAGACAGCGTGGAGAGGACGCCGTGGAGAGGACGGCGTGGGGGGGGCGGCGTGGTAAAGATGGCGTGGGGAGGACGGCGTGGGGGGGGGCGGCGTGGTAAAGATGGCGTGGGGAGGACGGCGTGGGGAGAACGGCGTGGTAAAGACGGCGTGGTAA
>NC_139826.1:41571913-41581913 GCF_963691815.1 Echiichthys vipera | reverse complement strand
TCCTTTAGTGTCTAAACTTAACCGTCTCCTTTAGAGACTAAACTTAACCGTCTCCTTTAGTGACTAAACTTAACCGTCTCCTTTAGAGACTAAACTTAACCGTCTCCTTTAGTGACTAAACTTAACCGTCTCCTTTAGTGACTAAACTTAACCGTCTCCTTTAGAGACTAAACTTAACCGTCTCCTTTAGTGTCTAAACTTAACCGTCTCCTTTAGTGACTACACTTAACCGTCTCCTTTAGAGACTAAACTTAACCGTCTCCTTTAGTGACTAAACTTAACCGTCTCCTTTAGAGACTTAACTTAACCGTCTCCTTTAGTGACTAAACTTAACCGTCTCCTTTAGTGACTAAACTTAACCGTCTCCTTTAGAGACTAAACTTAACCGTCTCCTTTAGTGTCTAAACTTAACCGTCTCCTTTAGAGACTTAACTTAACCGTCTCCTTTAGTGACTAAACTTAACCGTCTCCTTTAGAGACTAAACTTAACCGTCTCCTTTAGTGACTAAACCTAACCGTCTCCTTTAGTGACTAAACTTAACCGTCTCCTTTAGAGACTAAACTTAACCGTCTCCTTTAGTGACTAAACTTAACCGTCTCCTTTAGTGACTAAACTTAACCGTCTCCTTTAGTGACTAAACTTAACCGTCTCCTTTAGAGACTAAACTTAACCGTCTCCTTTAGTGACTAAACTTAACCGTCTCCTTTAGTGACTAAACTTAACCGTCTCCTTTAGAGACTAAACTTAACCGTCTCCTTTAGTGACTAAACTTAACCGTCTCCTTTAGAGACTAAACTTAACCGTCTCCTTTAGTGATTAAACTTAACCGTCTCCTTTAGAGACTAAACTTAACCGTCTCCTTTAGAGACTAAACTTAACCGTCTCCTTTAGAGACTAAACTTAACCGTCTCCTTTAGAGACTAAACTTAACCGTCTCCTTTAGAGACTAAACTTAACCGTCTCCTTTAGAGACTAAACTTAACCGTCTCCTTTAGAGACTAAACTTAACCGTCTCCTTTAGTGACTAATCTTAACCGTCTCCTTTAGTGACTAAACTTAACCGTCTCCTTTAGTGACTAAACTTAACCGTCTCCTTTAGAGACTAAACTTAACCGTCTCCTTTAGTGACTAAACTTAACCGTCTCCTTTAGTGACTAAACTTAACCGTCTCCTTTAGTGACTAAACTTAACCGTCTCCTTTAGTGACTAAACTTAACCGTCTCCTTTAGAGACTAAACTTAACCGTCTCCTTTAGAGACTAAACTTAACCGTCTCCTTTAGTGACTAAACTTAACCGTCTCCTTTAGTGACTAAACTTAACCGTCTCCTTTAGAGACTAAACTTAACCGTCTCCTTTAGAGACTAAACTTAACCGTCTCCTTTAGAGACTAAACTTAACCGTCTCCTTTAGAGACTAAACTTAACCGTCTCCTTTAGAGACTAAACTTAACCGTCTCCTTTAGTGACTAATCTTAACCGTCTCCTTTAGTGACTAAACTTAACCGTCTCCTTTAGAGACTAAACTTAACCGTCTCCTTTAGTGACTAATCTTAACCGTCTCCTTTAGTGTCTAAACTTAACAGTCTCCTTTAGAGACTAAACTTAACCGTCACCTTTAGTGTCTAAACTTAACCGTCTCCTTTAGAGACTAAACTTAACCGTCTCCTTTAGAGACTAAACTTAACCGTCTCCTTTAGAGACTAAACTTAACGGTCTCCTTTAGAGACTAAACTTAACCGTCACCTTTAGTGTCTAAACTTAACCGTCTCCTTTAGAGACTAAACTTAACCGTCTCCTTTAGAGACTAAACTTAACCGTCTCCTTTAGAGACTAAACTTAACCGTCTCCTTTAGTGACTAAACTTAACCGTCTCCTTTAGAGACTAAACTTAACCGTCTCCTTTAGTGGTCTGAACTTAACCGTCTCCTTTAGTGACTACACTTAACGGTCTCCTTTAGTGTCTAAACTTAACCGTCTCCTTTAGTGTCTAAACTTAACCGTCTCCTTTAGTGACTACACTTAACCGTCTCCTTTAGAGACTAATCTTAACCGTCTCCTTTAGTGACTAAACTTAACCGTCTCCTTTAGAGACTAAACTTAACCGTCTCCTTTAGTGGTCTGAACTTAACCGTCTCCTTTAGAGACTAAACTTAACCGTCTCCTTTAGAGACTAAACTTAACCGTCTCCTTTAGAGACTAAACTTAACCGTCTCCTTTAGAGACTAAACTTAACCGTCTCCTTTAGAGACTAAACTTAACCGTCTCCTTTAGAGACTAAACTTAACCGTCACCTTTAGTGACTAAACTTAACCGTCTCCTTTAGTGACTACACTTAACCGTCTCCTTTAGTGACTACACTTAACCGTCTCCTTTAGTGACTAAACTTAACCGTCTCCTTTAGAGACTAAACTTAAGCGTCTCCTTTAGAGACTAAACTTAACCGTCACCTTTAGAGGCTAAACTTAACCGTCACCTTTAGTGACTAAACTTAACCGTCACCTTTAGAGGCTAAACTTAACCGTCACCTTTAGTGACTAAACTTAACCGTCACCTTTAGTGACTAAACTTAACCGTCACCTTTAGTGACTAAACTTAACCGTCTCCTTTAGAGACTAAACTTAACCGTCTCCTTTAGTGTCTAAACTTAACCGTCTCCTTTAGAGACTAAACTTAACCGTCTCCTTTAGAGACTAAACTTAACCGTCTCCTTTAGTCTACCTAGGTCTACACTTAACGGTCTCCTTCAGTGGTCTACACTTAACCGTCTCCTTCAGTGGTCTACACTTAACCGTCTCCTTCAGTGGCCTAAACTTAACGGTCTCCTTCAGTGGTCTACACTTAACGGTCTCCTCTGGAATAAAGACCCAAACACACTCAGTTGAACTTTGAGACTTTAATTTAAGAGTTGCACGTTTCCCAGATTCCTGCGATATAAAAAAGCTGAGCGAGGAAAAATGCTGCCCAGCAACATTCAGAGCAGAGGCGCTCTTTAGGGAACCTGAGGGACCGTTAAGTTCCCCCGGGGACCGTTAAGTTTCCCCCAGGTTCCCTCAGGTTCCCCGTCACCACGGTTTCCATGCAAACATGCTGCTTCAGACACACGCGTAAAAAAACAACGTTAGAAAAGTGAAAAACAGGAGCGGCTCCGCACAACGTTCCCACGACAACACGGTTCCCAAACGTTCCCACGACAACACCGTTCCCAAACGTTCCCACGACAACACGGTTCCCAAACGTTCCCACGACAACACGGTTCCCAAACGTTCCCACGACAACACGGTCCCCAAACGTTCTCACGACAACACGGTTCCCAAACGTTCCCACGACAACACGGTTACCAAACGTTCCTGAAACCTGACGTCAGGAACCTGAAGTGGAACTGATGTGACATTTAAATATGACAATGATGTTGGGAACGTTGTTGGGAACGTTGTTGGGATCGTCGTGGGAACGTTGTGCTGAGCGGCTCAGGAGCAGCAGGACTCAGACAGACAACATTCCTGCAGAAGAGAAGCTCCTGACACACACACACACACACACACACACACACACACACACACACACACACACACACACACACACACACACACACACACACACACACACACACACACACACACACACACACACACACACACACACACACACACACACACTTTTCAAAAGACGAGAAAATACACAATCCTAAAAAAGGAACTCAACAATTTACATCTTCGTCCTGCGGCACCGGCGTCCTCGGAGAGCTCGTCCTGCGGCAGCGTCCGCGGAGAGCTCCTCCTGCGGCACCGGCGTCCGCGGAGAGCTCGTCCTGCGGCGTCCGCGGAGAGCTCGTCCTGCGGCACCGGCGTCCTCGGAGAGCTCGTCCTGCGGCAGCGTCCGCGGAGAGCTCCTCCTGCGGCACCGGCGTCCGCGGAGAGCTCGTCCTGCGGCGTCCGCGGAGAGCTCGTCCTGCGGCAGCGTCCGCGGAGAGCTCCTCCTGCGGCAGCGTCCGCGGAGAGCTCCTCCTGCGGCACCGGCGTCCGCGGAGAGCTCGTCCTGCGGCACCGGCGTCCGCGGAGAGCTCGTCCTGCAGCACCAGTGTCCGCGGAGAGCTCGTCCTGCAGCACCAGTGTCCGCGGAGAGCTCGTCCTGCAGCACCAGTGTCAGCGGAGAGCTCGTCCTGCAGCACCAGTGTCCGCGGAGAGCTCGTCCTGCAGCACCGGCACCGCGGAGAGTTGACAAACAGCCGCCGGGCTCACGCGGGTTCCTCCTCCTCCTGTCACTCAGAGTCCAAAAACCAAAGTCCAGATTCTAATTTGACTGATTTCAAATCGATAATGTTCGTGATCGGCGTGATTTCAAGTCTGAACTCTCCAGGAGGGGCGTGCGTCAGGAAGCGTTCAGTACGAAGAGAAGAAGAAGAAAAGAAGAAGACGCCACGTTTCCAACACGACACGTGACAGAAGAGCAGAGAAGCTGCAGCAGGCCACGGTCCGGTGGCCCCGCCCCCTCACTGCCCGTTGGTGGTGCTGGGGGCGGGGCTGGCGGCGCTGGCGGGCGGCGGCGGCACGTTGTCGGCCAGGTTGTGGGCGTGCTCCAGGAACAGGTCCTTGAGCACGGACAGCTCCTTGCTCAGCAGCTTGATCTTGGCCTCCAGCCGCTCGTTCTCCTCCTTGAGCTCGTTGACGCGCTGCTGCGTGTCCATCGCCTTCTGCTTGCTGCGCATGCGGCTCTTCTTCACCGCCAGGTTGTTGCGCTCGCGGCGCTGGCGGTACTCGTCGCTGTCCTTGTCTGCCGAGGGTTTCTTCATCCTGTCGAGGGCTTCGGCGTCGCGGGCCGACGGGTGTGCGGGGACCAGCTGGGGCACCTGCTGCGGTCCGGCTGCTACGGCGGTGGCGGCGGCGTGGGCCTGACTCTGGATGACGCTCACGCCGCTGGGCTCAGGTGTGGTTGTGGTCCCCTGCGGCGGCCGGCTCATCTGGCTGTGGTGCCTTCAGGTGCTGCTCTCTGAGTCTCCTCAGGTGTTCGGACCAATCAGGAACAGGAAGCAGCCGAGTCTTCGCCTGGACGCAACCTGAGGACGAGAGCAGGACAGAGACAGTCAGAGTCTATATCGACCTATATCTGTGTTTTTATCTGTATCGGTCTGTATCTGTGTGTTTATCTGTATCGGTCTATATCTGTGTTTTTATCTGTATCGGTCTATATCTGTGTTTTTATCTGTATCGGTCTATATCTGTGTTTTTATCTGTATCGGTCTATATCTGTGTTTTTATCTGTATCGGTCTATATCTGTGTTTTTATCTGTATCGGTCTATATCTGTGTTTTTATCTGTATCGGTCTATATCTGTGTTTTTATCTGTATCGGTCTGTATCTGTGTGTTTATCTGTATCGGTCTATATCTGTGTTTTTATCTGTATCGGTCTATATCTGTGTTTTTATCTGTATCGGTCTATATCTGTGTTTTTATCTGTATCGGTCTATATCTGTGTTTTTATCTGTATCGGTCTATATCTGTGTTTTTATCTGTATCGGTCTATATCTGTGTTTTTATCTGTATCGGCCTATATCTGCGTTTTTATCTGTATCGGTCTATATCTGTGTTTTTATCTGTATCGGTCTATATCTGTGTTTTTATGTGTATCGGCCTATATCTGTGTGTTTATCTGTATCGGTCCATATCTGTGTTTTTAGGTGCAGTGATCAGCTGACCTAAATCCGTCACACACACACACACACACACACACACACACACACACACACACACACACACACACACACACACACACACACACACACACACACACACACACACACACACACACACACACACACACACACACACACACACACACACACACACACACACACACACACACACACACACACACACACAATAATTGGTCGGATTGTTGCGCTGCACGGTTAATTAGCAGCGCTGCTGTGATTGGCGGAGGCGTTGCTATGCAGCCAGTCAGCTGTGCGCAGGGAAAAGCGCCCCGGGTGGAAACAAGTGTTGCCTGGTGTTGCATCATCGCGGGCTCTTTGTACAGACGGAGGGGAACTCCAGAGTCAGGGAGGCCGAAACCACCTCAGCCTCACCCGGACCCAGGTCCACACACCCCGGACCCAGGTCCACACACCCCGGACCCAGGTCCACACACCCCGGACCCAGGTCCACACACCCCGGACCCAGGTCCACACACCCCGGACCCAGGTCCACACACCCCGGACCCAGGTCCACACACCTCAGCCTCCCCCGGACCCAGGTCCACACACCCCGGACCCAGGTCCACACACCCCGGACCCAGGTCCACACACCCCGGACCCAGGTCCACACACCCCGGACCCAGGTCCACACACCCCGGACCCAGGTCCCCACACCCCGGACTACAGTCCACACACCCCAGCTTCACCGGGACCCAGGTCCACACACCTCAGCCTCACCGGGACCCAGGTCCACACACCTCAGCTGTCACACACACCAAACCAGTCTGAAAACACCCCTAAACCGCTCCAAACTGACTTTATTTCATATTTAAAGGCACTTTTTAGTAACTTTAAGCTCCCCACAGCTGCCCCGGTGACCGGGGGTGACCGGGGCTCACCGGGACTCACCGGGACTCGGAATCTGAACCTTCACATGAGTCAAATGTGTCTTTGAACACGAACCGAGCCTCGTTTCACTCTGACACCAGCGCTGTTAGCCGGGCAGCTAGCCAGCTACTTAGCTCCAGGTGCTAACAGGCAGCTAAACCCGCCCGTTCTTCTCCGTTCTTCGGTGTTTAAAGAGTTAAAATCGCGGTTTACCTTCGCGGGGCCGCGGCGGGCTCAACCATCCGTGTGGGCAGCGGCGGTTCCGGTAGAAACGGGTCTTTTTCCCGGGTTGTTCCGTGTGTGAAGCGGACTGTTGTTGTTTAGAACATGGACTCAGACGATTGCGAAATCTCTTTTACCATGTACGGCGATGTCCGGGACCAGCCAATCACAGGCGAGGAGGCGGGAGAGGAGAGAGCGGTGGGCCAATCAGAGGCGACCGTGCGGCAGAGTGATGCAATGCACTCTTTGATTGACAGGTGGTTCGGCCAATAGCAGCGCGCTGTCTTCTGCTGTTGTGTTTATGTAACGAGAGCTTCACACATGACTTCATCTGTGATGACGTCATTAACCACCGACATTTTTCATTTTTTTAATTTACATTTTTCTTCCCAAACTGCTCATTTATTAATTTATTTATTTATTATTATTATTATTATTTCTAATAAAAAAACATCTTCGGAAACTACTAATTTATTTCTTTACTTTAGTTTATTTTTTATTTATTTATTTATTTTAATTTTCCCCAAACTGCTCATTTATTTATTTATTATTATTATTTCTATTTTTTTTTAAATATTCGGAAACTACTCATTTATTTCTTTACGTTTGTTTATTTTTAACAGCTAATTTGATTATTTATTATTATTATTATTTATAATTTAAATTAATTAATTAATTTTACTTTTGATTGATTTATTTTAGTTTTTATTTATTTATTTATTTTAGTTTTTATTTATTTTAGTTTTTATTTATTTATTTATTTTAGTTTTTATTTATTTAAGTTTTTTTTATTTTAGTTTTTATTTACATTTTTCCCAAACAGCTTATTTATTTATTTATTGTTATTATTATTATTATTATTATTTTACACGTTATTCTGTGATACCACTGCATGACCGACACTGCTCATTTATTTATTTATTTTATTTTATTTCTTTCTCTTATTTTTTTTAAATTCGTTTATTATTTTATTCAGTTTTCTATTTCTTCATTTAATTTTAATTTTTTTTTCCAAACTTGACTTTTATTTATTTATTTTTTCTTATTTAATTATTAAGTATTAACTTTATTTACAGTAGAGTTTTTTTTTACTCTATCTTCGATTTATTAATTATGTCCCTGATCAGTGACCCTGGACCGAGCTCCAGGACCCCCGCCCCCCTTCATGGAAGCTCCTCAGTGACCCTGGACTGAGCTCCAGGACCCCCGCCCCCCTTCATGGAAGCTCCTCAGTGACCCTGGACTGAGCTCCAGGACCCCCGCCCCCCTTCATGGAAGCTCCTCAGTGACCCTGGACTGAGCTCCAGGACCCCCGCCCCCCTTCATGGAAGCTCCTCAGTGAGCCTGGACTGAGCTCCAGGACCCCCGCCCCCCTTCATGGACTCCTGGAGGCTCTTGAAGGACCCTGATCCGCTCCGTGAGCCATGAAAAGTCCCCGTGGAGCCTCTGAGCATCTGAAGCTCTGCTGGAGCGTCTTCACTGACCCTGGAACGACCTCCAGAGACGTTAAAATGGAGCAGAACACGGTCCAGGACCTGGATCTGGATCTGGATCCACTCTCCTGCTGATGGAGGATCAGCCTCTGGACCTGGACCTGGATCTGGATCCACTCTTCTGCTGATGGAGGATCTGGATCTGGACCTGGATCTGGATCTGGATCTGGATCCACTCTCCTGCAGATGGAGGAACAGGATCTGGATCTGGACGTGGATCTGGACCTGGACCTGGATCTGGATCCGCTCTCCTGCTGATGGAGGAACAGGATCAGGAACAGGATCTGGATCTGGATCTGGATCTGGATCCACTCTTTTTGAAGCAGGATATTTTCATTAGTGACGTAAAAAACAACACAATGAAGAAATGAAATGATGTTAAATCAACAAAATAACTGTTTTAAAGCAGAAGATCAAACAAAGAGAAAGAGAGAAAGAGAGAAAGAGAGAAAGAGAGAGAGAGAGAGAGAGAGAGAGAGAGAGAGAGAGAAAGAGAGAGAGAGAGAGAAAGGATCCTCCACGGAGGAGCAGCAGGGACCGACAGAGGGCGCTGCAGTCCGCCTGCTCTGCAGCCGCACACGGGGCTCCTTCCCCGGGTCGGAGCTGCGCGGACCCCCGCTGAGTCCGCTCCGTGTCCTGTCACTCACCGTCCACTGTAACACGGTGAACACATGAACCAGGAGGGAATATTTATATATATTATAATATTATATTATATTAATATTATTAATGTTTAATCAAACCACAGAAGAGACCCGGGGAAGCTGCTCTTCATCATCATCATCATCTTCATCATCTTCATCTGCCTCGGATTCAACTTTATTAAACATGTTAAAGTGTGTGTGTGTGTGTGTGTTTGTGTGTGTGTTTGTGTGTGTGTGTGCGTGTCTCTGTGTTTCTGTGTGTGTGTGTGTGTGTGTGTGTGTGTGTGTGTATGTGTGTGTGTGTGTGTGTGTGTTTCCGTGTCCGTGTGTGTGTGTGTGTGTGTGTGTGTGTTTCCGTGTGTGTGTGTGTGTGTGTGCGTTCCCGCCCCCTCCCTCCTCCTCTTCTATATAAACGCACTTTGACAGCTCGCGCTTCACTGAGGGCTCGTGCAGCTGAACGCGCTCCTCTCTCCTCAGACCCGTGGATCAGGACTGAGCCGATCCGGACTGAGCCGATCCGGACTGAGCTGATCCGGACTGAGCTGATCCGGACTGAGCTGCATGTGTGCAGGTCTGCAGCCCCCCCGGACCCCGAACCGTGACTCTGTCCGACCTGGATTCCCGGAGCCCGCCTCCATGTGCGCCCGGGTCTAGGTTCTCCATGGAGCTGTCGAACCTGTACGAGGCTGCGCCCCGGCCCCTGATGAGCGGCCTGCCCCACGGCCCGCAGCCCCCCTCCGGCTACAGAGACCCGGCGGAGCTCGGCGGAGAGATCGGAGACAGCGAGACCTCCATCGACCTGAGCGCCTACATCGACCCCGCGGCGTTCAACGACGACTTCCTGGCGGACCTGTTCCACCACGGCTCCCGGCAGGACAAGCTCAAGATCATGAGCGGGGAGTACGAGCCCGTGCCGTGCGGCCCGGGGCTCCCGGGGCCCCCGGGGCCCCCGCACCACTACATGCCCAACTACATGGAGTCCAAGCTGGAGCCGCTGTACGAGCCGCGGCTCCGGCCGGTGGCGATCAAACAGGAGCCGCGGGACGACGAGGACCTGAACCC
>NC_139826.1:41554413-41556913 GCF_963691815.1 Echiichthys vipera | reverse complement strand
GGACACAGAGAGGACAGGAGGACACAGAGAGGACAGGAGGACACAGAGAGGACAGGAGGACACAGAGAGGACACAGAGAGGACAGGAGGACACAGAGAGGACAGGAGGACACAGAGAGGACACAGAGAGGACACAGAGAGGACAGGAGGACACAGAGAGGACACAGAGAGGACACAGAGAGGACACAGAGAGGACAGGAGGACACAGAGAGGACACAGAGAGGACAGGAGGACACAGGGAGGACAGGAGGACACAGAGAGGACACAGAGAGGACAGGAGGACACAGAGAGGACAGGAGGACACAGAGAGGACAGGAGGACACAGAGAGGACAGGCGTCTGCTGACTCACGGCCCGTCGACCACAGTGACCTGCAGCCCCGGTGCATGCTGGGAAACCTCTGATAAAGCCACTTCTTCTTCTTTTGTGGACAAAAGCTGCAGCGTCACTCGACTCGTGTTCACGTCAACGACAAACAAAGATAAACACAAACAAACAAACATCTTCTTCTTCTTCTGCAGCTCCCAGCGTGACCGCGGCAGCCGTCTCCATGGAAACGGACCAGATGCTGTATTTTAAAACATTTAGCACGCTGAGTTAGCCGCGTGCTAACCCTTTAGATCCCCTCTCTGCAAACACTGGAGCTGCTGGGCCTTCACAATAAAAGCACATCAATGCTGACCACACTCCAGTCCTTCACAATAAAAGCCCATGCTCGAACAGCTCCAAAACAAAGCGTAAAGCTCTCATGACCCCCCCCCCCCCCCCCCCCCCCCACACACACACACACACACACACACACACACACACACACACACACACACACACACACACACACCCCAGATCAGGACTTCATTAAGGAAACGGCGTTAACACGTTTAACGCTGAGGCCGACGGGGAGCTGACGTAACGCACGTCCATCCACACCAGCATCACGTCACAGCTCCAGAGACGCGTCCGCACACACACACACACACGTCCGTGAGCTCAGACACACGCAGGACGTGTGTGTGTGTGTGTGTGTGTGTGTGTGTGTGTGTGTGTGTGTGTGTGAGGGCTCCTTTAAGATGAAGTCGACGCTGCTGACAGTAAACACTGATAACACAGAACCCTGAGGAACATTCCTGCTTCACCGTGAGGCGTGTTCACACTCACATTCCTGCTCCGCAACACACTCACAACAAACACACACACACTCTGCACACACACACTAACATCACACACTCAGGGCCCCCTCCCACTGTGCCTCCGTCCCGTGCCCCAGCACGTGTCACGGCTAAAGTCTGGTTCCTTTGACCCGTGTGAGTGCAACCGTACCACGTCTAGGAGCGGCACGCTTGCCGTCCACGGCCCGTTTGGGAGAGGTGGGCTTTAGTAAAGCACGTTTGCACGTGTACGAGCACGAGCGTGCGCACGTGTACGAGCACGAGGTCTACGGCGGCTCTGAGGTCATTTCCTGTGCGCCTGTTGGGACGTAGAAAAAAGAAGGAGGGACCATGCGCGGACATTTCAAACAATGGCGGTGAAAGGTTCACGTTGGTGTGATGCGGAGGTGGAGTGTTTACTGCAGATTTGGTCGATGAAAAGATTCAAAAACAGTCGACAAGACGCACAAAAACTCCGAGGTCTACGGAAAGATCTGGAAACAAAGCCACGCATCGCCATGACGTCATCAATGCGTGTGACGTGTTACGGCGTGATGACGTATAGGCAGCAAGAAGCATTCTCCGAGGCCCAGGTAGTGTGAGTACAAACGGGCCTGGAGGGGGGGACAAGGACCCTAAAGCACGGGGCACGGGACGGAGGCACAGTGGGAGGGCGTACTCTAACCTGTGACGGAGGCACAGTGGGAGGGCGCTCTAACCTGTGACGGAGGCACAGTGGGAGGGCGCTCTAACCTGTGACGGAGGCACAGTGGGAGGGCGCTCTAACCTGTGACGGAGGCACAGTGGGAGGGCGCTCTAGCAGAAACACACCCTAAAAGGACACTTTAGCACACGTTTATGCTCCTAGAGGACACTTTAGCACACGTTTATGCTCCTAGAGGACACTTTAACACACGTTTATGTTCCTAGAGGACACTTTAACACACGTTTATGCTCCTAGAGTTCACTTTAACACACGTTTATGCTCCTAGAGGACACTTTAACACACGTTTATGTTCCTAGAGGACACTTTAACACACGTTTATGCTCCTAGAGGACACTTTAGCACACGTTTATGCTCCTAGAGGACACTTTAGCACACGTTTATGCTCCTAGAGGACACTTTAACACACGTTTATGCTCCTAGAGGACACTTTAACACACGTTTAGGCTCCTAGAGGACACTTTAACACACGTTTAGGCTCCTAGAGGACACTTTAACACACGTTTGAGCTCCTAGAGGACACTTTAGCACACGTTTATGCTCCTAGAGGACACTTTAGCACACGTTTATGCTCCTAGAGGACACTTTAACACACGTTTATGCTCCTAGAGGACACTTTAACACACGTTTATG
>NC_139826.1:41539413-41549413 GCF_963691815.1 Echiichthys vipera | reverse complement strand
ACAAACCCCGTCTATTGGACGTTAGCCGGCCTGGAGACGTCCGTCAGACGCATCGTTACATTATCACAGATGTTTCAGGTCCTTATTTAACGTTTCATATCAAAGACAAAGAGCGGGTGAACGGTTGTCCAGGTTACAGGAGCAGACGAGTGTAAAGTCCCCAGCGCCTCGTGTGTGCGCGGCACGTTTGCATCAGTCTGTCCTTCATGATTCAAGATTCATGATTGAAGAAGCTTTTTTATGATTGTGCAACAGTTTGAACACAAAGATGAAAGAGTCAGAGCGACGATGAGCATGAAAACACCAATCACATCAAACAGTAACTAATGTGACAGAGTGCAGCAGAATCTGGGGTTAAACGCACGTTCATACAACAACACGCCGCGTGTGTCACGCCGCGGTGACCTCTGTCCTCATCTCATCTCATCTCATCTTATCTTCAGCCTCTTATCCGGGGTCGGGTCGCGGGGGCAGCAGCTTTAGCAGGGGACCCCAGACTTCCCTTTCCCGGGCCACATGGAGCGTGAGTGTGGCCGGAGAATGGGAGCAGCGGGGGCGGAGCTGCAGTCGCTCGACCCTCAGTCCTGGTTCCTACCCTCACCTGTGGTCCTGAAAGCTGGGTCAGGACCCAAAGAACCAGGTCCAGGTCAGGACCCACAGAACCAGGTCCAGGTCAGGACCCAAAGAACCAGGTCCAGGTCAGGACCCAAAGAACCAGGTCCAGGTCAGGACCCAAAGAACCAGGTCCAGGTCAGGACCCACAGAACCAGGTCCAGGTCAGGACCCAAAGAACCAGGTCCAGGTCAGGACCCAAAGAACCGGGTCCAGGTCAGGACCCAAAGAACCAGGTCCAGGTCAGGACCCACAGAACCAGGTCCAGGTCAGGACCCAAAGAACCAGGTCCAGGTCAGGACCCAAAGAACCAGGTCCAGGTCAGGACCCACAGAACCAGGTCCAGGTCCAAGCGTGTGAAGAGTGTTTCCTCAGGAGGGGGGCTGGAGTCTCCCTTAGAGAGAGGGGGAGAAGTTCAGCATCCGTGAGGAACTCGGAGTAGAGCCGCTGCTCCTTTGTGTTGAAAGGAGCCAGTTGAGGTGGTTCAGGATCATCTGGTCTGGATGAACCCTGGGCGCCTCCCTAGGGAGGTGTTCCAGGCACGTCCAGCTGGGAGGAGGCCTCGGGGAAGACCCAGGACCAGGTGGAGAGATTAGATCTCCACACTGGCCTGGGAACGCCTCAGGATCCCCCAGTTAGAGCTCTGTCCTGTCCGGTTTTATTTTGAAAAGTAACTCCTCTGGTTCCAGGTCACTTCCTCTTCCTCTTGTGTCACCGGCCTGACGTCCTCCCTGATACTTGATTGTTTCCACCTGTGTGCGCCCCCCCCCCCCCCCCCCCCCCCCGTGTATATAGTCTGTGACCCTATATATGGCTGATCCACAGCCTGGTCCCAGTCCTGATCCACAGCCTGGTCTCAGCCTGGTCCACGGCCTGGTCTCAGCCTGGTCCCAGTCCTGATCCACAGCCTGGTCCCAGTCCTGATCCACAGCCTGATCCACGGCCTGGTCCACGGCCTGGTCTCAGCCTGGTCCACAGCCTGGTCTCAGCCTGGTCCACGGTCTGGTCCAGGTCTTTGAGTCTGAGCATCGCCCCCCTCCTGTTTCCTGTTTCTCCTCTGATGAAAAGTGATTTCTTGTCTTTAGAGAAGCTGATTTCATCGTCTCTCCGTTCTCCTCCTGTTCAGAGCGACTCTGTTTACTCGCTCGGAGCAGCAGAAGTTTGGTTTCCAGCCTTTTGGAGCTGGAGTTTCAGAATAAAAGCCTCGTCCCTGCTCAGGCCTGACGGCGTGCAGCTCAGCAGCTTTGACTCCACCTTTCCTCCGTCACACGTCTCCAGAGTGACGTGAGAGTGCAGCAGGACGGGCTCAGGAGGGAAGAACATCATTATTATATAATTATAATATAATTTAATAAACTATGATGTAATCAGGACGGGCTCAGGGGGACAGTGGAGTGAATGATCCGTGCACCGCTCTTTAACTCAGCGCTGCAGCGGTCGGTTGGATCCGGTGTCACAGGTCCAAACCCGAGCAGAGCCTCTGAACCCTCGGGGCCTGTTGTTCTCATGAGACACGGCGAGGGAACGCACTTTCCAGGGGGCGTGGCCTCAAACCTAATTATGTTTTTTCCCATCATGCAGTTGAAGACGAGTTCAAAGTCACATAAAGGTGTTTTAGGGCGCCCTCCCACTGTGCCTCCGTCCCGTGCCCCAGCACGTGTCACGGCTAAAGTCTGGTTCCTTTGACCAGTGTGAGTGCAACCGTACCACGTCTACGAGCGGCACGCTTGCCGTCCACGGCCCGTTTGGGAGAGGTGGGCTTTAGTAAAGCACGTGTGCACGGGACGGAGGCACAGTGGGAGGGTCTCTAACCTGTGACGGAGGCACAGTGGGAGGGCGGCCTATCACACTCTCTGAGGACCGGCTCCTGTGTGGTTTGTCCAGGTGGTGTTGCCGTACGTGCCTCAGATCGTGCAGGATCCTGCGATCGTGGCGTGACACTGCGAGGCTAAAGCATTAGCATTAGCATCAACATCAGCATTAGCATCAGCATTAGCATCAGCATTAGCATCAGCATCAGCATTAGCATCAGCATTAGCATCAGCATCAGCATTAGCATTAGCATCATCATCAGGGCTGAGTCTGAACTAAAGGAGCTAACGCCTCTTTATCCGACAGGAGGCTCAGAAACTCTGAGATTTATGAAAAAAAGTTAATTCAGAAGCTTAAAAACGTCTCGTTCGTGTTTCATGAACAGACTGAGTCAGTGTGAAGGAGCTGCCCCGTCATGTTTCTGTGTGTGAGTGTGTGTGTGTGTGTGTGTGTGTGTGTGTCCCTGTGTGTGTGTGTGTGTGTGTGTGTGTGTGAGTGTGTGTGTGTGTGTGTGTGTGTGTGTGTGTGTCTGTGTGTGTGTGTCTCTGTGTGTGTGTGTGTGTGTGTGTGTCTCTGTGTGTGTGTGTGTGTGTGTGTGTGGGTCCCTGTGTGTGTGTGTGTGTGTGTGTGTCTCACTCTGTGTGTGTGTGTGTGTGTGTGTGTGTGTGTCCCTGTGTGTGTGTGTGTGTGTGTGTGTGTGTGTGTGTCTCCAGCTCCAGACTCAACTGTTGTTCTTTCAGACAGAAAGTGTTGACAGTCACTTCCTGTTTGGGTCAAACACGGGGACGTTACAGAAACTCTCTGTTATGATGCACGCCATCAAACACGTGACACCGCAGGGTTCTCGTGGTCCCTCACACACACACACACACACAGACACACAGACACACACACACACACACAGACACACACACACACACACACACACACCTGCCTCTCCTCAGACCCTCCCACTGTGCCTCCGTCCCGTGCCCCGCACAGGAAATGACCTCAGAACCGCCGTAGGCCTCGTGCTCGTACACGTGCGCACGCTCGTGCTCGTACACGTGCGCACGCTCGTGCTCGTACACGTGCAAACGTGCTTTACTAAAGCCCACCTCTCCCAAACGGGCCGTGGACGGCAAGCGTGCCGCTCCTAGACGTGGTACGGTTGCACTCACACTGGTCAAAGGAACCAGACTTTAGCCGTGACACGTGCTGGGGCATGGGACGGAGGCACAGTGGGAGTGCGTGTTAGAAACCCAGACTCAAAGAGGCCGTGTCCTGCGAGCTCTCAGGGTCGTGTCCTGCTGGTTTTCAGGGTCGAGTTTGTGTTTGACAAAGTCAAAGTACGTTTACGGTTTATGCTGCGTATCAGGAAACGTGACCATATAAGGAATCAGTGACCTCAGCAGCTGCAAACACGTCTACATGGAAGCTAGCCACGTTAGCTGTGCAACATGCTAACGTTAGCTTTAACAGGTTAGCTTAAATAAACACCAGAACATGACAGTGAGTGAACTCACAGTTTACAGAGTGAGTGTGTGTGAAACAGCACGGCCGACAGGAAGTCCGGATTCTTCTACGGAGACAAAACAGGAAGTACGGAGAAACCTCTGAGAGCTAGCGACACGCTAACGTTCATATCAACGAACATCGTTACGGCATCGGCACTTAAAAGATCCACATCGGTCGATCCTGACGTTTACCTCCGAGGAGGGGTGAGGGCCAGAGGCTAGCTGTCACTCAAGAGACCACGCCCCTAATTATTCATGACCTTTAACCTCAGTGTTGTCATGGAGACCTGATGTAAACACACAGACCAGAATGTTCTCTGGTCCTTAAACAGGTTTAATGATGCTGTGTAAACATGTTTAACATGAAACCTGCCCCTAGTGGACACTCAGAGAACTGACGCTGACCCAGCTTCCTGATTGGACCAGACAGGAAGTCTCTCTCTGGGGGTGGGGCTTGGGACCAACACAGGTACGGTGGTAAACAGAGTCCACCCCCCCTCACCGGACCCTCGCCAGGTGAATCTGTAGATGGATGAGAGGTGTTAGTCTGGATCAGTCTGGATCAGTTCCAGACAGATAATGAGGGGAGGTGGTTGATCAGTGTTAAGACCACGCTCATAACATACACACACACACACACACACACACACACACACACACACACACACACACACACACACACATTCCTCACATTACTGTGGATGACAGGGAGTGTGTGTGTGTGTGTGTGTTGAGGGGGCGTAAACACACCTTACAGCACCACGTTTAAATTCCTGACATAGATACTCACTGAGACACACACACACACACACACACACACACACACACACACACACACACACACACACACACACACACACACACACACACACACACACACACACACACACACACACACAGGTTTACTGGCCTTTAACCTTCATATCCTCCTAAATCTCTTCTACATGTTCTTTATTCTTCTGTTAATCAATAACAACAACTTTAACTTTAGCACATGTTTATGCTCCTAGAGGACACTTTAACACATGTTTATGCTCCTAGAGGACACTTTAGCACACGGTTATGCTCCTAGAGGACACTTTAGCACACGTTTATGCTCCTAGAGGACACTTTATCACACGGTTATGCTCCTAGAGGACACTTTAGCACACGGTTATGCTCCTAGAGGACACTTTAGCACACGTTTATGCTCCTAGAGGACACTTTAGCACACGTTTATGCTCCTAGAGGACACTTTAACACACGTTTATGCTCCTAGAGGACACTTTAACACACGTTTATGCTCCTAGAGGACACTTTAGCACACGTTTATGCTCCTAGAGGACACTTTATCACACGGTTATGCTCCTAGAGGACACTTTAGCACACGTTTAGGCTCCTAGAGGACACTTTATCACACGGTTATGCTCCTAGAGGACACTTTAGCACACGTTTATGCTCCTAGAGGACACTTTATCACACGGTTATGCTCCTAGAGGACACTTTAGCACACGGTTATGCTCCTAGAGGACACTTTAGCACACGTTTATGCTCCTAGAGGACACTTTAGCACACGTTTATGCTCCTAGAGGACACTTTAACACACGTTTATGCTCCTAGAGGACACTTTAACACACGTTTATGCTCCTAGAGGACACTTTAACACACGTTTATGCTCCTAGAGGACACTTTAACACACGTTTATGCTCCTAGAGGACACTTTAACACACGTTTATGCTCCTAGAGGACACTTTAGCACACGTTTATGCTCCTAGAGGACACTTTAACACACGTTTATGCTCCTAGAGGACACTTTAACACACGTTTATGCTCCCAGAGGACACTTTAGCACACGTTTATGCTCCTAGAGGACACTTTAGCACATGTTTATGCTCCTAGAGGACACTTTAGCACACGTTTATTCTCCTAGAGGACACTTTAACACATGTTTATGCTCCTAGAGGACACTTTAACACGTTTATGTTCCTAGAGGACACTTTAACACATGTTTATGCTCCTAGAGGACACTTTAACACACGTTTATGCTCCTAGAGGACACTTTAACACACGTTTATGCTCCTAGAGGACACTTTAGCACACGTTTATGCTCCTAGAGGACACTTTAGCACACGTTTATGCTCCTAGAGGACACTTTAACACACGTTTATGCTCCTAGAGGACACTTTAACACACGTTTATGCTCCTAGAGGACACTTTAACACACGTTTATGCTCCTAGAGGACACTTTAACACACGTTTATGCTCCTAGAGGACACTTTAACACACGTTTATGCTCCTAGAGGACACTTTAGCACACGTTTATGCTCCTAGAGGACACTTTAACACACGTTTATGCTCCTAGAGGACACTTTAACACACGTTTATGCTCCCAGAGGACACTTTAGCACACGTTTATGCTCCTAGAGGACACTTTAGCACATGTTTATGCTCCTAGAGGACACTTTAGCACACGTTTATTCTCCTAGAGGACACTTTAACACATGTTTATGCTCCTAGAGGACACTTTAACACGTTTATGTTCCTAGAGGACACTTTAACACATGTTTATGCTCCTAGAGGACACTTTAACACACGTTTATGCTCCTAGAGGACACTTTAACACACGTTTATGCTCCTAGAGGACACTTTAACACACGTTTATGCTCCTAGAGGACACTTTAGCACACGTTTATGCTCCTAGAGGACACTTTAACACACGTTTATGCTCCTAGAGGACACTTTAACACACGTTTATGCTCCTAGAGGACACTTTAACACACGTTTATGCTCCTAGAGGACACTTTAGCACATGTTTATGCTCCTAGAGGACACTTTAGCACACGTTTATGCTCCTAGAGGACACTTTATCACACGTTTATTCTCCTAGAGGACACTTTAACACATGTTTATGCTCCTAGAGGACACTTTAACACGTTTATGTTCCTAGAGGACACTTTAACACACGTTTATGCTCCTAGAGGACACTTTAACACACGTTTATGCTCCTAGAGGACACTTTAACACACGTTTATGCTCCTAGAGGACACTTTAACACACGTTTATGCTCCTAGAGGACACTTTAACACACGTTTATGCTCCTAGAGGACACTTTAACACACGTTTATGCTCCTAGAGGACACTTTAGCACACGTTTATGCTCCTAGAGGACACTTTAACACACGTTTATGCTCCTAGAGGACACTTTAACACACGTTTATGCTCCTAGAGGACACTTTAGCACACGTTTATGCTCCTAGAGGACACTTTAGCACATGTTTATGCTCCTAGAGGACACTTTAGCACACGTTTATTCTCCTAGAGGACACTTTAACACATGTTTATGCTCCTAGAGGACACTTTAACACGTTTATGTTCCTAGAGGACACTTTAACACATGTTTATGCTCCTAGAGGACACTTTAACACACGTTTATGCTCCTAGAGGACACTTTAACACACGTTTATGCTCCTAGAGGACACTTTAACACACGTTTATGCTCCTAGAGGACACTTTAGCACACGTTTATGCTCCTAGAGGACACTTTAACACACGTTTATGCTCCTAGAGGACACTTTAACACACGTTTATGCTCCTAGAGGACACTTTAGCACACGTTTATGCTCCTAGAGGACACTTTAGCACATGTTTATGCTCCTAGAGGACACTTTAGCACACGTTTATGCTCCTAGAGGACACTTTATCACACGTTTATTCTCCTAGAGGACACTTTAACACATGTTTATGCTCCTAGAGGACACTTTAACACGTTTATGTTCCTAGAGGACACTTTAACACACGTTTATGCTCCTAGAGGACACTTTAACACACGTTTATGCTCCTAGAGGACACTTTAACACACGTTTATGCTCCTAGAGGACACTTTAACACACGTTTATGCTCCTAGAGGACACTTTAACACACGTTTATGCTCCTAGAGGACACTTTAACACACGTTTATGCTCCTAGAGGACACTTTAACACACGTTTATGCTCCTAGAGGACACTTTAACACACGTTTATGCTCCTAGAGGACACTTTAGCACACGTTTATGCTCCTAGAGGACACTTTAACACACGTTTATGCTCCTAGAGGACACTTTAACACACGTTTATGCTCCTAGAGGACACTTTAGCACACGTTTATGCTCCTAGAGGACACTTTAGCACATGTTTATGCTCCTAGAGGACACTTTAGCACACGTTTATTCTCCTAGAGGACACTTTAACACATGTTTATGCTCCTAGAGGACACTTTAACACGTTTATGTTCCTAGAGGACACTTTAACACATGTTTATGCTCCTAGAGGACACTTTAACACACGTTTATGCTCCTAGAGGACACTTTAACACACGTTTATGCTCCTAGAGGACACTTTAACACACGTTTATGCTCCTAGAGGACACTTTAGCACACGTTTATGCTCCTAGAGGACACTTTAACACACGTTTATGCTCCTAGAGGACACTTTAACACACGTTTATGCTCCTAGAGGACACTTTAGCACACGTTTATGCTCCTAGAGGACACTTTAGCACATGTTTATGCTCCTAGAGGACACTTTAGCACACGTTTATGCTCCTAGAGGACACTTTATCACACGTTTATTCTCCTAGAGGACACTTTAACACATGTTTATGCTCCTAGAGGACACTTTAACACGTTTATGTTCCTAGAGGACACTTTAACACACGTTTATGCTCCTAGAGGACACTTTAACACACGTTTATGCTCCTAGAGGACACTTTAACACACGTTTATGCTCCTAGAGGACACTTTAGCACATGTTTATGCTCCTAGAGGACACTTTAGCACACGTTTATGCTCCTAGAGGACACTTTAGCACACGTTTATGCTCCTAGAGGACACTTTAACACACGTTTATGCTCCTAGAGGACACTTTAGCACACGTTTATGCTCCTAGAGGACACTTTAGCACATGTTTATGCTCCTAGAGGACACTTTAGCACACGTTTATGCTCCTAGAGGACACTTTAGCACACGTTTATTCTCCTAGAGGACACTTTAACACATGTTTATGCTCCTAGAGGACACTTTAACACACGTTTATGCTCCTAGAGGACACTTTAACACACGTTTATGCTCCTAGAGGACACTTTAGCACACGTTTATGCTCCTAGAGGACACTTTAGCACATGTTTATGCTCCTAGAGGACACTTTAGCACACGTTTATGCTCCTAGAGGACACTTTAGCACACGTTTATTCTCCTAGAGGACACTTTAACACATGTTTATGCTCCTAGAGGACACTTTAACACGTTTATGTTCCTAGAGGACACTTTAACACACGTTTATGCTCCTAGAGGACACTTTAACACACGTTTATGCTCCTAGAGGACACGTTTTAAAAGCATTGCTGCTGTTGAATTGTGGTGTATAAATAACCTTTAGCTCTTTATAGAAACATGGATCTTTGAAAGATGTTCTGCTTCTTTTCATAATGAGAGTTAAATAAAAACTCTGTGGGTTTGAAACAATGGAGCGACTGCAGGCGCCGGGCAGCGTGACGAGGCTCCGGGCATCAATGGACCTGAAGGAATCATTGTGACGGATTTAAACGCAGCTCATTACACTGTTCTCCAAACACACACACACACACACACACACACACACACACACACACACACACACACACACACACGTCCAAAGGCTACAGCTCCACATGTGGATTCATCCTCCACTGAAAATAGTCCCACACCAGAGTGATGTCTCCTGTGTTTGTGGTTAAACTTTGTGTTTTGAAAGGTTGACGTCGTCCGGAGGAACTCAGGACGACACTGATCGGTCTCTTAGGGCACCCTCCCACTGTGCCTCCGTCCCGTGCCCCAGCACGTGTCACAGCTAAAGTCTGGTTCCTTTGACCAGTGTGAGTGCAACCGTACCACGTCTAGGAGCGGCACGCTTGCCGTCCACGGCCCGTTTGGGAGAGGTGGGCTTTAGTAAAGCACGTTTGCACGTGTACGAGCACGAGCGTGCGCACGTGTACGAGCACGAGGCCTACGGCGGTTCTGAGGTCATTTCCTGTGCGCCTGTTGGGACGTAGAAAAAAGAAGGAGGGACCATGCGCGGACATTTCAAAC
>NC_139826.1:41510213-41514213 GCF_963691815.1 Echiichthys vipera | reverse complement strand
AGACGCCCCATTAAGAGATTTTCTGCTTGTCAGTGTGTGTGTGTGTGTGTGTGTGTGTGTGTGTGTGTGTGTGTGTGTGTGTGTGTGTGTGTGTGTGTGTGTGTGTGTGTGTGTGTGTGTGTGTGTGTGTGTGTGTGTGTGTGTGTGTGTGTGTGTGTGTGTGTGTGTGTGTGTGTGTGTGTGTGTGTGTGTGTGTGTGTGTGTGTGTGTGTGTGTGTGTGTGTGTCTCTGTGCGTGTGTGTGTGTGTGTGTGTGTGTGTGTGTGTGAATAGAGGCCAAACTCCAGCAGAGCGGGGGAGAGGAGGTGCGAGGATTTATTGCAGAGCTAAACTCTTATCTTTCTGCAAAGGGAGGACACAAAGTCCACATCATATAAATGTGTGTGTGTGTGTGTGTGTGTGTGTGTGTGTGTGTGTGTGTTTCGTAAAAGGTAAAAATAAAAGTATGAATGTTGAAACAGTGACGAGTCTTCAAGGGTCTGTGAGAATTTCCACTTTCTTACAGAATGACTCAAAATCAGTCAATCAGGTAAAGAACAACTACAAAGAGACACAAAACAGCTACAAACAGACACAAAACAGCTACAAAGAGACACAAAACAACTACAAAGAGACACAAAACAACTACAAAGAGACACAAAACAACTACAAAGACACAAACAGACACAAAACAACTACAAAGAGACAGAAAACAACCACAAAGAGACACAAAACAACTACAAAGAGACACAAAACAACTACAAAGAGACAGAAAACAACCACAAAGAGACACAAAACAACTACAAAGAGACACAAAACAACTACAAAGACACAAAACAGCTACAAAGAGACACAAAACAACCACAAAGAGACACAAAACAACCACAAAGAGACACAAAACAACTACAAAGAGACACAAACAACCACAAAGAGACACAAAACAACTACAAAGAGACACAAAACAACCACAAAGAGACACAAAACAACTACACAGAGACACAAAACAGCTACAAAGAGACACAACACAACTACACAGAGACACAAAACAACTACAAAGAGACAGAAAACAACCACAAAGAGACACAAAACAACTACAAAGAGACACAAACCACCACAAAGAGACACAAAACAACTACAAAGAGACACAAAACAACTACAAAGAGACACAAAACAACTACGAAGACACACAAAACAACCACAGACACAAAACAGCTACAAAGAGACACAAAACAACCACAAAGAGACACAAAACAACTACAAAGAGAAACAAAACAACTACAAAGAGACACAAAACAACTACAAAGACACAAAACAACTACAAAGAGACACAAACAACCACAAAGAGACACAAAACAACCACAAAGAGACACAAAACAACTACAAAGAGACACAAAACAACTACAAAGAGACACAAAACAACCACAAAGAGACACAAAACAACTACAAAGAGACACAAAACAACTACAAAGACACACAAAACAACCACAAAGAGACACAAAACAACCACAAAGAGACACAAAACAACTACAAAGAGACACAGAGGACACTTGTGCCCCACAGTAACCCCCGCGTGTGTACAGAAGCGTGGTGTGTGTCCGTGTGTCCGTGTGTCACAGCGTCAGTCATCATCTGACCACGAGGCTCTGGTGTTTCCTCTCCGCTGACAGTGACGTGTCAGTCACCATCACGCCGGCGCCCTGCAGTGACCCGCCTGCGTGATGTCACCGCGCTGTCATCGCCGTACAAACAGCGGCTGAAGCTGAACCGGAGCGTCCACATTCCTCCCAACAGGAAGTCAAACGGCGTCTGTGCTGCTCAGCGTTCTGTCGAGTCACTCCACAGCGTGATGGTGAATAAAGCGTCTGTGTCATGTGACCCGGTCTCTGCGTCACGTCCAGATATTAAAGTTTCCCGATGACACGATTGTTTTCATAACAACAACAACATCAGAATTTATCGTCTGAGACAGAGACACGGATATAAACGTACGGACCGCACTAAAAACATCCAGTCGTCGGAGCCGATACCAGTGAAATGTTAGAACGAGCTACATGCTAATGCTAAGCTACATGCTAACGCTAAACTCCAGCACACGTGCTCCAGGGCATAAGATATTAATGCAACAGATGAGTCCAAACATCATGGAGCACAAAACAACTACAAAGAGACACAAAACAACCACAAAGAGACACAAAACAACTACAAAGAGACACAAAACAACTACAAAGAGACACAAAACAACTACAAAGAGACACAAAACAACCACAAAGAGACACAAAACAACCACAAAGAGACAAAACAACCACAAAGAGACACAAAACAACCACAAAGAGACACAAAACAACTACAAAGAGACACAAAACAACTACAAAGAGACACAAAACAACTACAAAGAGACACAAAACAACCACAAAGAGACACAAAACAACCACAAAGAGACAAAACAACCACAAAGAGACACAAAACAACCACAAAGAGACACAAAACAACCACAAAGAGACACAAAACAACTACATGTTAACGCTAAACGACGGCACTCATGTTAGCAAAAGCTGCATGAGTACTGGTTTGAGCTAATGTTAGCTGAAACTGCAGTTAGCCTAGGAAGCAGAAATCGGCTAGAACAAAAAATAAATAAGAAACTTACAGGCTAATAGAAAGAGCTAGTAGTAAAGACAGTAGGGCTAGTAGCTAGCAGCTAAACTGCAAAATTGTTAATAGCTAGAAGTTAGCATCAACAGTTAGCAGTTAGACTAAAGGCAGTATATCGTCTCGATCGCCTTTTTTATGACATAAGCAGCAGTTTAATGCTGCACTTACCTTAAGAAAACAACACCAATTATAGCTAGCAGTTAGCAATAGTATGCTACTAGCACAGCAGTTATTAACAGCAACAACAGCCATATTAGCTAACAGTTAGCAGTAGCTGTTGCTGTCACTGTGAGAGTGTTATTCAAGATGATTAGCGCTGTTAGCTGATCACAGCAGACAAATGGGACTTTAGCTGTTAGCTTAGCTTCTTTCTTAATGTTTGGTTTGTTAACGTGTTCTTTTCTGTAGTCACAGGAGTTATGAGCTAGCACTGCATTCGATATGCGTTTGTGCTAAGCTAGGCTAAAGACACAGTGTACGCTGAAGTTTAGTCAACTCAATTAAAGAAACAACAACAACAACAACTAAACAAAAACAAAAACAAAGAGCTGCAGAGCCTCAGATGAAGCAGCATCGTTGATCTTCTCATGTTCAGCTTTTTCACAGTGAACTCGTGTTTTATCCGAGCACACTGTGAGAAATCGAACGTCCACGCTGTAAAACGTAAATGAAGCCGTGAAGCAGGACAAATGTGAGAGTGTCGCTCAGAGAGACTCTCAGGGTCCAGAAACTTCCCCCATGGTTGCGTTCAGCAGAGCTCGTCCGTCAGAGGAGGATCAGATGTGACACTCCGCGGAACCACAGGCTGCTATTGTCTCCAGCTCTCAGTGTAAACATGAAACCGTAGCAACAACAACAGCCGGCTCCTCCCACGGACCGCGGGCCTGGACGGGATCCTCCAACGAAGCGCCGTGACCCCGACTCACAGTCCGCTCGGAACAACACACTCCAGATTGTTTTCTTCTTCTGTCCCATCGGGTTAATCTGCGTGTTTACGCTGTGGCCTCCACTCAGACTTTATTTATGCAACACATTTAAAACGACCGCAGCCGCCCCGATGCTGCCGGGCACAAAGATCCCAGCACACGAGTGCAGAACTGTGGCGTCGCCGGACCTCTTCCCCTGCTGTGGTCAGAGCGGGGCTCCACTTACGCCGGGTGGCATCGAGTGTTTGTCTCCACGTCTTTCACCCGAACAGAACCGACACGGGCCCTTCACCGTCTCTGCAGGACCAAACCCGACCTCTTTCACCACTACGGTGTTCTAAAAGGGTCAAAATGCCTCAAAAATACAACATGTACACACACACACTGGGGTTTGTGCCCCAAACGCATGGAGACCCAGAGAACCTGTTTACATTCGCACACCTG
>NC_139826.1:41490213-41497713 GCF_963691815.1 Echiichthys vipera | reverse complement strand
AAATGAGAGAAACTCAAAAACCTCCAGGTTGGTTTGAAGGGAACGAGGTTTTCAGACGACGTCTCCCACTGAAATCACGTCTGAGTTAAAACGACGTCACGTGGTTTTTCATAAACACCGTAAACACCGTAAACATCATAAACACCATAAACATCATAAACACCGTAACACCGTAAACATCATAAACACCGTAACACCGTAAACATCATAAACACCGTAACACCGTAAACATCATAAACACCGTAACACCGTAAACATCATAAACACCGTAACACCGTAAACATCATAAACACCGTAACACCGTAAACACCATAAACACCGTAACTCGTCCTTTTGTCTAAACGCTCCGAGCGACGCTGAGTTTCACACCTGTGACTTCACCTGTGACGTCGACAGTACGCAGGTGAAGGTCCGTTTGGTTCTTGTTCAGTCCGTTTGGTTCTGGTTCAGTCTGTTTGGTTCTTGTTCCGTTTGGTTCTTGTTCCGTCCGTTTGGTTCTTGTTCCGTCTGTTTGGTTCTTGTTCCGTTTGGTTGGTTCTGGTTCAGTCCGTTTGGTTCTTGTTCAGTCTGTTTGGTTCTTGTTCCGTTTGGTTCTTGTTCCGTCCGTTTGGTTCTTGTTCCGTCTGTTTGGTTCTTGTTCCGTCCGTTTGGTTCTTGTTCAGTCTGTTTGGTTCTTGTTCAGCCGTTTGGTTCTTGTTCAGTCTGTTTGGTTCTGGTTCAGTCTGTTTGGTTCTTGTTCAGCCGTTTGGTTCTGGTTCAGTCTGTTTGGTTCTGGTTCAGTCTGTTTGGTTCTGGTTCCGTCCGTTTGGTTCTGGTTCAGTCCGTTTGGTTCTTGTTCAGTCCGTTTGGTTCTGGTTCAGTCCGTTTGGTTCTGGTTCAGTCTGTTTGGTTCTGGTTCAGTCCGTTTGGTTCTGGTTCAGTCCGTTTGGTTCTGGTTCAGTCCGTTTGGTTTTTGTTCCGTCCGTTTCAGAGGCCGTTCCCCTGAGAACCGCCTGAGTCCAGCTCCCGTCGTCACCTCGGCGTCTCGGAGGATTTAGGGCTCAGATAAGAGCCGTGTTTCCTGCACGCTGCCTCGTTTCTCCACACTCTCTTATCGTGAACGTGAACCTCGGGTGAGCGCGGGCCCATAAATCCTGGTGATAGGGAGCGGCGTGAAGGAGCCAACAGGGCCGGCTTCCTCTGAGACGAGATGGGACGGCGTGCACGCAGAGATTGTGTCTCCTGTGACGGATCTGAGGGATTAGAGCGGCGCTTCCTCCCCACACACACTCGCTTCATCACTGAGACACCACGGGCCGTTCTCACGTTTGATGCATTCACTCTATTCAACGTCTGTGTCCGTTTGTATCGTCTGTGCAAGTTCACGCTTCACCACACGGACGGGTTAGGGACCGGGCCTACGGGGCAGGGGCCCAGGGTCAGGGGCCCAGGGTCAGGGGCCTAAAGGGTCAGGGGCCTAAAGGGTCAGGGACCTAAAGGGTCAGGGGCCTAAAGGGTCAGGGACCTAAAGGGTCAGGGGCCTAAAGGGTCAGGGGCCTAGAGGGTCAGGGGCCTAAAGGGTCAGGGGCCCAGAGGGTCAGGGGCCTAAAGGGTCAGGGGCCTAAAGGGTCAGGGTCCTAGAGGGTCAGGGGCCTAAAGGGTCAGGGGCCTAAAGGGTCAGAAGCCTAAAGGGTCAGGTGCCTAAAGGGTCAGAAGCCTAAAGGGTCAGGGGCCTAAAGGGTCAGGGGCCCAGAGGGTCAGGGGCCTAAAGGGTCAGAGGCCTAAAGGGTCAGGGGCCTAAAGGGTCAGGGGCCTAAAGGGGCAGGGGCCTAAAGGGTCAGGGGCCTAAAGGGTCAGGGGCCTAGAGGGTCAGGGGCCTAAAGGGTCAGGGGCCCAGAGGGTCAGGGGCCTAAAGGGTCAGGGGCCCAGAGGGTCAGGGGCCTAAAGGGTCAGGGGCCTAAAGGGTCAGAGGCCTAAAGGGTCAGGGGCCTAAAGGGTCAGGGACCTAAAGGGTCAGGGACCTAAAGGGTCAGGGACCTAAAGGGTCAGGGGCCTAAAGGGTCAGGGGCCTAAAGGGGCAGGGGCCTAAAGGGTCAGGGGCCTAAAGGGTCAGGGGCCTAGAGGGTCAGGGGCCTAAAGGGTCAGGGGCCTAAAGAGTCAGGGGCCTAAAGGGTCCGGGGCCTAAAGGGTCAGGGTCCTAGAGGGTCAGGGGCCTAAAGGGTCAGGGGCCTAAAGGGTCAGGGGCCTAAAGAGTCAGAGGCCTAAAGGGTCAGGGACCTAAAGGGTCAGGGGCCTAAAGGGTCAGAGACCTAAAGGGTCAGGGACCTAAAGGGTCAGGGGCCCAGGGTCAGGGACCTAAAGGGTCAGGGACCTAAAGGGTCAGGGGCCTAAAGGGTCAGGGGCCTAAAGGGTCAGAAGCCTAAAGGGTCAGGGGCCCAAAGGGTCAGGGGCCTAAAGGGTCAGGGGCCTAAAGGGTCAGAAGCCTAAAGGGTCAGGGGCCCAAAGGGTTAGGGACCTAAAGGGTCAGGGGCCTAAAGGGTCAGGGGCCTAAAGGGGCAGGGGCCTAAAGGCTCAGGGACCTAAAGGGTCAGGGGCCTAAAGGGTCAGGGGCCTAAAGGGTCAGGGGCCTAAAGGGTCAGAGGCCTAAAGGGTCAGGGGCCTAAAGGGTCAGAGGCCTAAAGGGTCAGGGGCCTAAAGGGTCAGGGGCCTAAAGGGTCAGGGGCCTAAAGGGTCAGAAGCCTAAAGGGTCAGAGGCCTAAAGGGTCAGAGGTCTAAAGGGTCAGGGGCCTAAAGGGTCCGGGGCCTAAAGGGTCAGAGGCCTAAAGGGTCAGGGGCCTAAAGGGTCAGGGGCCTAAAGGGTCCGGGGCCTAAAGGGTCAGGGGTCTAAAGGGTCAGAGGCCTAAAGGGTCAGAGGCCTAAAGGGTCAGAGGCCTAAAGGGTCAGGGACCTAAAGGGTCAGGGACCTAAAGGGTCAGGGGCCTAAAGGGTCAGGGGCCTAAAGGGTCAGGGTCCTAGAGGGTCAGGGGCCTAAAGGGTCAGGGGCCTAAAGGGTCAGGGGCCTAAAGAGTCAGAGGCCTAAAGGGTCAGGGACCTAAAGGGTCAGGGGCCTAAAGGGTCAGAGACCTAAAGGGTCAGGGACCTAAAGGGTCAGGGGCCCAGGGTCAGGGACCTAAAGGGTCAGGGACCTAAAGGGTCAGGGGCCTAAAGGGTCAGGGGCCTAAAGGGTCAGAAGCCTAAAGGGTCAGGGGCCCAAAGGGTCAGGGGCCTAAAGGGTCAGGGGCCTAAAGGGTCAGAAGCCTAAAGGGTCAGGGGCCCAAAGGGTTAGGGACCTAAAGGGTCAGGGGCCTAAAGGGTCAGGGGCCTAAAGGGGCAGGGGCCTAAAGGCTCAGGGACCTAAAGGGTCAGGGGCCTAAAGGGTCAGGGGCCTAAAGGGTCAGGGGCCTAAAGGGTCAGAGGCCTAAAGGGTCAGGGGCCTAAAGGGTCAGAGGCCTAAAGGGTCAGGGGCCTAAAGGGTCAGGGGCCTAAAGGGTCAGGGGCCTAAAGGGTCAGAAGCCTAAAGGGTCAGAGGCCTAAAGGGTCAGAGGTCTAAAGGGTCAGGGGCCTAAAGGGTCCGGGGCCTAAAGGGTCAGAGGCCTAAAGGGTCAGGGGCCTAAAGGGTCAGGGGCCTAAAGGGTCAGAAGCCTAAAGGGTCAGAGGCCTAAAGGGTCAGAGGTCTAAAGGGTCAGGGGCCTAAAGGGTCCGGGGCCTAAAGGGTCAGAGGCCTAAAGGGTCAGGGGCCTAAAGGGTCAGGGGCCTAAAGGGTCCGGGGCCTAAAGGGTCAGGGGTCTAAAGGGTCAGGGGTCTAAAGGGTCAGAGGCCTAAAGGGTCAGAGGCCTAAAGGGTCAGGGACCTAAAGGGTCAGGGACCTAAAGGGTCAGGGGCCTAAAGGGTCAGGGGCCTAAAGGGTCAGGGGCCTAAAGGGTCAGGGGCCCAGAGTCACAAAATGTTGCTGAAATAAACACTAAACAATCACACATACATGCTAAATTAGCACAAACACACAAAATGGCTGAAACAGCAGCAAAACAACCATAAAAACATCCCCAACATGACCAACAGGAAGTGCACAAGGACCAAAAAAAGGTGCAAAACACCACAAACAGATGCTGAAATGACTGAAAACCAACGCACAACAACCACAAAGTGACTCCAACGACCCAAAATGGCGACAAAGATGCAAAATGAGCAAAAACAAAAACAAAAACATCCCCCAGAAGTGTTCAGAACGCCTGAAACAGCTGCAAACATGACCAACAGGAAGTGCACAAGGACCAAAAACACCACAACGGATGAAGAGGTCGAGTCGCAGACGTCCAAAGTGTTTTATCGATGTTTCAGTTTCAGTCTCACTTCTGTTTTTAAAGGAAATGAAGAAGAAACAGGAGTTTTTTATCCTTTTCTTCTTTAAACGTTACGTTCATGACGCTGTGTTATCACTTTCTTCATCGCACTGTTGTGTTCACTGTTGTGTTCAGTGTTGTGTTCACTGTTGTGTTCACTGTTGTGTTCAGTGTTGTGTTCAGTGTTGTGTTCAGTGTTGTGTTCACTGTTGTGTTCACTGTTGTGTTCAGTGTTGTGTTCACTGTTGTGTTCACTGTTGTGTTCACTGTTGTGTTCAGTGTTGTGTTCACTGTTGTGTTCACTGTTGTGTTCACTGTTGTGTTCACTGTTGTGTTCACTGTTGTGTTCACTGTTGTGTTCAGTGTTGTGTTCACTGTTGTGTTCACTGTTGTGTTCACTGTTGTGTTCAGTGTTGTGTTCAGTGTTGTTTTTTGTTGTTTTTTGTGCAACAACGCACAAAAACAAGGATTTTAGCCACAAAAGGAGACGTGAGGGTCAGAGAAGAGGTCGTGTTCTCAGACTGAAACAGACGCAGCGTCTCCGTCAGCTCCGTCCTCTAATGTGATCCAGTCGCCTACAGGACTCTCCATCTGTCAGACTTTGACTCCGCCTCATTTCCTCTGACCATAAAAGGGCATGTATGTGACGCTGGGGAGGGAGGGGGGCGTACGTCCATCTGGCTGACGTTTACAGAATTAGCCACATTAGCTCCAGCCCCCATGAGCTAGGCTAACAGCTCAGGTTAGCAGCTAAAGGCAGTGGGAGTCCCGTGTCTCTGGAGCAGATATCAGCAGCGACGCATTAGCATTAGCCACATTAGCTCCAGCGGCTCCAGGAGTGAAGAGCACAGACTGGACGGGAAAACACCCAGAATCCTCCGCTGCTCCACATTAGCATTAGCATCTAGTGTCTGTGTCAGAGCCAGCAGGCTGGATTCAAGGCTATTTCATTAGCATAACAGAGCGATGTCTTATTTCACCTGAAACCCATCCACTTGTTTGTAACAGCGCTGTGACCGGAGCATCACTCCTCCATCCACAGAGCTAACGCAGCGGCGTGCACGCTGTCAGCAGCGCCTGCCACCGCCGCGGCCCGGGCCACGAGGTCACGGACCGGACACCGCGGACTGAGAGCCATTCCTCACCAGATTACTGCTCCTGCAGCCCGCTCCGTATCCCATCAGCCACCTCTGCAGCAGAAAGCGCCTCTGATCTGTGATAAGCCCCTCGACCATCTTAATCTGCGGCGAGGGCGAGAGAGCGCATGTGACTGCAGGGGCTGATGGGAAACCACAGTGGCGTGTTTGTTTAGGGGACGTTTTGAAGCATATGACTGCTGGAGTCAGCTTAAAGGTCACACACGGCTTTAACACACACCTCGACCCGCGGCGAGAGGCCGGGGTCACCCAGGGGTCACCCAGGGGTCACCCAGGGGTCAACTGGTTACGGCTCTGTAAGCTGATTGGAGCTCATGCTAACCGGCTAATACGAGCGGATAACAGCGCCACAAAGGCCGGCGGTGTGAGACCCGTCATGAAGGAGCGATCTACGGGCTCGCTTCGACCGCAGCACACACACGGGTCACACACACGGGTCACACACAGGTCACACACGGGTCACACACGGGTCACACTCAGGTCACCTGAGTGTGACCCGTGTGTGACCTGAGTGTGACCTGCGTGTGTGACCTGCGTGTGTGACCTGTGTGTGTGACCTGCGTGTGTGACCTGTGTGTGTGACCTGTGTGTGACCCGTGTGTGTGACCCGTGTGTGTGACCTCTGTGTGACCTGTGTGTGACCTGTGTGTGACCCGTGTGTGACCCGTGTGTGACCCGTGTGTGTGACCCGTGTGTGTGACCTGTGTGTGACCCGTGTGTGACCTGTGTGTGACCCGTGTGTGTGACCCGTGTGTGTGACCTGTGTGTGACCCGTGTGTGACCTGTGTGTGACCCGTGTGTGACCTCTGTGTGACCTGTGTGTGACCCGTGTGTGTGACCCGTGTGTGACCCGTGTGTGTGACCTGTGTGTGTGACCTGTGTGTGACCCGTGTGTGACCTGTGTGTGACCTCTGTGTGACCCGTGTGTGACCTGTGTGTGACCTCTGTGTGACCCGTGTGTGTGACCTGTGTGTGTGACCTGTGTGTGACCCGTGTGTGACCTGTGTGTGACCCGTGTGTGACCTCTGTGTGACCTGTGTGTGACCCGTGTGTGACCTCTGTGTGACCTGTGTGTGACCCGTGTGTGTGACCCGTGTGTGACCCGTGTGTGACCCGTGTGTGTGACCTGTGTGTGACCCGTGTGTGACCTCTGTGTGACCTGTGTGTGTGACCCGTGTGTGTGACCCGTGTGTGACCTGTGTGTGACCTCTGTGTGACCCGTGTGTGTGACCTGTGTGTGTGACCTGTGTGTGACCCGTGTGTGACCTGTGTGTGACCCGTGTGTGACCTCTGTGTGACCTGTGTGTGACCCGTGTGTGTGACCCGTGTGTGACCTGTGTGTGACCTGTGTGTGTGACCTGTGTGTGACCCGTGTGTGTGACCCGTGTGTGACCTGTGTGTGACCCGTGTGTGTGACGTGTGTGTGACGTGTGTGTGACGTGTGTGTGACCTGTGTGTGACCTGTGTGTGACCCGTGTGTGTGACCCGTGTGTGTGACGTGTGTGTGACGTGTGTGTGACGTGTGTGTGACGTGTGTGTGACCTGTGTGTGACCCGTGTGTGACCCGTGTGTGTGACCCGTGTGTGTGACCTGTGTGTGACCGTGTGACCCGTGTGTGTGACCTGTGTGTGTGACCCGTGCGTGTGACGTGTGTGTGACGTGTGTGTGACCTGTGTGTGACCTGTGTGTGACCCGTGTGTGTGACCTGTGTGTGTGACCCGTGTGTGTGACCTCTGTGTGACCTGTGTGTGACCTGTGTGTGACCCGTGTGTGACCCGTGTGTGACCCGTGTGTGTGACCCGTGTGTGTGACCTGTGTGTGACCCGTGTGTGACCTGTGTGTGACCCGTGTGTGTGACCCGTGTGTGTGACCTGTGTGTGACCCGTGTGTGACCTGTGTGTGACCCGTGTGTGACCTCTGTGTGACCTGTGTGTGACCCGTGTGTGTGACCCGTGTGTGACCCGTGTGTGTGACCTGTGTGTGTG
>NC_139826.1:41472713-41482713 GCF_963691815.1 Echiichthys vipera | reverse complement strand
GAGTCAACGCTTTCTCAGTTTCACTTTCTCTGCTTTAAAATTTACAGGTCTGACACACACAAAGACACAAACAACCACAAAGAGACACAAAACAACCACAAAGAGACACAAAACAACTACAAAGAGACACAAAACAACCACAAAGAGACACAAAACAACCACAAAGACACAAACAACCACAAAGAGACACAAAACAACACAAAGAGACACAAAACAACTACAAAGAGACACAAAACAACCACAAAGAGACACAAAACAACCACAAAGACACAAAACTACCACAAAGAGACACAAAACAACTACAAAGAGACACAAAACAACTACAAAGAGACACAAAACAGCCACAAAGAGACACAAAACAACCACAAAGAGACACAAAACAACTACAAAGAGACACAAAACAACTACAAAGAGACGCAAAACAACTACAAAGTGACACAAAACAACCACAAAGAGACACAAAACAACTACAAAGAGACACAAAACAACTACAAAGAGACACAAAACAACCACAAAGAGACACAAAACAACAACAAAGAGACACAAAACAACCACAGAGACACAAAACAACCACAAAGAGACACAAAACAACTACAAAGAGACACAAAACAGCCACAAAGAGACACAAAACAACTACAAAGAGACACATCACGACCACAAAGAGACACAAAACAACCACAAAGAGACACAAAACAACCACAAAGAGACACAACACGACCACAAAGAGACACAAAACAACCACAAAGAGACACAAAACAACCACAAAGAGACACAAAACAACTACAAAGAGACACAAAACAACTACAAAGAGACACAAAACAACCACAAAGAGACACAAAACAACTACAAAGAGACACAAAACAACAACAAAGAGACACAAAACAACTACAAAGAGACACAAAACAACAACAAAGAGACACAAAACAACCACAAAGAGACACAAAACAACCACAAAGAGACACAAAACAACTACAAAGAGACACAAAACAACTACAAAGAGACACAAAACAACCACAAAGAGACACAAAACAACTACAAAGAGACACAAAACAACCACAACTACAAAGAGACACAGTTCTCCGGGCCCTTCTGTGTGGAGTTTGCGTGTTGTCCCCGTGTGTGCGTGGGTTTTCTCCGGGTTCCTGGTTTGAATCCCTTCTGTGTGGAGTTTGCATGTTGTCCCCGTGTCTGCGTGGGTTTTCTCCGGGTTCTCCGGTTTCCTCCCACAGTCCAAAGACGTGCAGGTGTTGGGTTCATTGATGACTCTAAATCACCCGTAGGTGTGAATGGTTGTCTGTCTCTGTTCGTCTCTATGTGTCCTCTGATAGACTGGCGTCCTGTCCAGGGTGGACCCCGCCTCACGCCCGATGTCAGCTAGGATCGGCTCCAGCCCCCCGCGACCCCGACAGGGACAAGAGGCTGAAGATGAAGATGAAGTGTGGGTGGATGAAACATGGTGTTCTTCAAACACAGTTCTTGTTGTTTATGAAAGAGTTTGAAGATGGACGACGTTGATTTGTATCCACAGAATTTCACATTAACCTTTTATTTTATTTGTTCATTAAATGGACTTGTACCTTCTAGTCTTCTGACGACTCAGGGCGCTTTCACACTTGTCCCGTTCACACTGACGGACATCTACAGACCATCTAATGTAACCATTCACACACCCATGCACAGCACGAGGAACAATTCAGGGTTCAGTGTCTTGCCCAAGGACACGTTGACCGGGGGAGGTGGGGATCAAACCACCAATCTCTTGAATGGAGGACAACCCACTCTCCCACTGATCCACAGTCTCCCTTAATGACACTGGTTTTGATTCTGCTGGTTCTTAAATCCCCTTTAAGTGTGTGGAGATCAGTGCACACGACACCCGAGGGTCTGATGTGAGACGTGCAGAGCAAACGCAGCGTCCTGTGCAGCGACGCCGTCGTTTCAGTGTAAAGACGTGATTTGGATCAAAGGCTGAACATGAATCACGTCTCTCATGAAAACAAAGCTTCACTCAAGTGTTTGACATGAGTTTTACTGAAGTCTCAGCTTCACAAACGCAGAGTCATGAGTGTGTTAAATCGTTCCCCCGGGGTTATTAACGTGGTTCTGGTTCTGATGTGAATGAAAAAGAAGATAAATGTAAAACAAAACATGAGGATTACACCTGAAGGTGCTCACGGCCACAACACCTGGACACGCCCGACCTCGTCTGACCTGGGACGCTCAGCAGGGTCGGGCCGGGGCAGTGCTCGGAGGGGGGACCGCCTGGGAACACCAGGTGCTGTACGTGTTAAAACCCTGCGACCCGACCCTGGATGAGCGGATGAAGATGAGATGATGAGGTCAGCATGAGTGTTGTGTGTTCTGACGGGTGCATTAATGTTCGTTTTGCACAAAAGTGTCGATGAATTTCTATAATCTGCTTAATGTTTGGACACAGTATCCTTCACTCCACACTGTGAAGATCCTCTGAAGCTCATTCACATCAGTGTTAGAGGTGAACTCAGCAGTGGTGTGTGTTCAGGTTCACTGTTGAGCGTGTCGTTCTGACTCTGTCACCGTGTTAAAACGGTTTAACACTTTAAAACGTGTTGGATTTGATCCCAGGAGCAGAACGAACACGGGAGCGACGGGAGGATGTGAGACGTGATGTGTGTCACATGAAGGAGGTGGATGAAGGTGTGTGTGTGTGTGTGCTGGGGTAAAAGTGTGTGTGCTGGGGTAAAAGTGTGTGTGCTGAGGTAAAAGTGTGTGTGCTGGTGTAAAAGTGTGTGTGCTGAGGTGAGGTAAAAGTGTGTGTGCTGAGGTAAAAGTGTGTGTGCAGGGGTAAAAGTGTGTGTGTGCTGAGGTAAAAGTGTGTGTGCTGAGGGAAAAGTGTGTGTGCTGGGGTAAAAGTGTGTGTGCTGGTGTAAAAGTGTGTGTGCTGGGGTAAAAGTGTGTGTGCTGGGGTAAAAGTGTGTGTGCTGAGGTAAAAGTGTGTGTGTGTGTGTGTGTGGTAAACGTGTGTGTTTCCCTGTGAGGCTGTGAACTGTGTGCAGAGAGCAGCCCCTGGCGTCCCAAACAGGAAACACACTCCTCTGTTCACCGTTGCTACAGCAACAAACATCTACTTCCTGTCCAGCTCCTCCAGGTTCAGTTGGTTTAAACCCCTGAAGTTCAGCAGCTCGTCGTGTTACAGAGATGGGGGGGGGGGGGTCTGTGTTGTCTGTGCAGTGGAGAGGGGGCTGAGCGGAGCATCATCATGTTTCTGCTGAGTCGGCGTTTTGCTTTGTGTGGAGCAGCGTGAGTTTGACGGTTCAGAGTTTCAGCCTCAAAGGAAACAAACGACAAACTGTTGGACGCACGTTCGATAACCCACACCTCCGAGGCTGCACTACACTCCTCTATCATTCTATCTATCTGGGCGGGAACCAAAGGGTCGCAGGTTCGAGTCCCTGCGTGGACCATGAATGAAATGTGGACTGGTGACTGCAGAGGTGCCAGTTCATCTCCTGTGCACTGCTGAGGTGCTGTTGAGCAATTCACCGAACCCCTCGCTCTGACATCTCTCTATTAATTGCATGTTTATAGGTCCTGGTTGTGTGTGTGTGCATGTGTGTGTGCGTGTGTGTGTGTGTGTGTGTGTGTGTGTGTGTGTGTGTGTGACATGATTAATAATAATAGAGTGAAAAAATCTAATTTCCCCACCGTGGTCCTAATAAAGGAATCCTTTTTCTTTCATCTATGACGATAACTTCTCTCTAATATTCACCAACTTTGTATAAATTCCAACATTTAAAATATTACATATATTTTTCCTGTTATTCTTATATTTTATATTTCCGTGTTTTATATTGTTCATATTTTTATATATATTTTTATATCCATTGTTTTTATTTGATGCTTCTTTTATGTTTTTTGCTGCTGAAATAAAAACATTTCATCTTTGTGGGAAGAATAAAGGAATAATCTTATAATATCTTATTTGTTTATATTTTTTCTAATGTTTCTGTTTATTTTATATCAAATTTAAAATAGTTTATTTATTATAATAATTTGTTAGAATTTAATATAATTGTCAATTTATTTTTAAATTAAATTGAAAATCAAATTAAATTATATAATTTATTTTAATTTAAAATAATATTTTTTCTCATATTTGTAATAAAAATATAAAATTGTTTAAAAAATAAAAATAATAATCGTCTCGGCTGTGACGTGTGTCCCTCTGCTGTGACGTATGTCGCTTGGCTGTGACGTATGTCCCTCTGCTGTGTAGTGTGTCGCTCTGCGGTGACGTGTGTCCCTCTGCGCCTGCCGTAGTTGCAGCACCAACATGGCGTCGGACAGTGACGGGGAGGAGGACTTCGTGAGTTACGGGACTCCTCTGGAGCCTCTGGAGGAAGGTGAAGCCGCTGTTCGTGTTTATAAAAGATGCTTTTTTATACTTTTTTATACTTTAACACTTTAAAACTGTCTCACGAGCACAGGAGCGAGACACGGCGCGTGCAGCGGGCTGTTTACGATGCTAAGCTAACGAGCTAACAGCAAGCTAGCGCGCTAACAACAAACATATTTATGTTGTTTTTAAAACTGATTTAAAGTTTATTTAAACGGTAATTTTTTATTTATTTAAATCAATCAAAACACCAGATATTTAACATTCATTTAATAATCAATATTTTTAAATAATATATTTATTATTATTATTATTATAATAAAGACTAATATTCCTCATGTTTCACAGGTTTGTTTTTATATAGTATATTTATTAAACTGGTGAAACATGAGGAATATTAGTCTTTATGTTTATGTTTGACATAATTCACTGAACTGGTTTAAATGAAGTGAAGAGAAAGGTGAAACATATGAATATGAAGTTAAATATAAACATTTTTAATCACATGTTGAAAAGTTATAAAGTGGCGTCACTTCTTATTATTGCAGCATGATGTGTAAAAATCACATGTTATTTATGAAAATAGAGAAAAACACTGGTGAAAACACTTCTCACAGCTTCACTCAGATGCACCATTTGTCATATATTGTATTATATTCATTCATTCATCTTCAACCGCTTGTCCCTGCACGGGGGGGGGGGGGCTATTCTAGCTGGCATCGGGCGTGAGGCGTGAGGACGCCAGTCTATCACAGGACAATATTGTATTATATATTATGTATTATTTTGTATATATTTTTATTTTATTTTGATGTGATTGATGTTTTTATGCTTATTGTCTCTCTGATCCTTTCATCTTTGTGTTGAAACTGTTGCACAAACATTTCCCTCGGGATCAATGAAGCTTCTTGAGTCTTGAATCTTGCTGCAGACACTTTTCAGTTTAAAGTTTTAACCGAAGTATGAAGAGTTTTTAAATGAGAGATGTTCCTCGTTCCCTGAGGACCCGCGTCCCCGTCAGACACTGGATATATTATGGTATTAACCGTGTTTTCTGTGCGTTTGTTGCAGACGAGCCGCTGAAGAAGCCGGTGCCGCTGCACGAGCAGACGGTGAAGGACGAGAAGGGCCGGTACCAGCGCTTCCACGGGGCGTTCACCGGAGGCTTCTCCGCCGGCTACTTCAACACCGTGGGCACCAAAGAAGGTGAGGGAGGGAGAACCAGTCGACCGACGTTCACAGAAGCTTTTCATGCTTTGGTTCATTTCAATAATACGTTTGTAGCGAACGCAGGCTCAATAAATAAATAAATAATAAAACTCTAGTTTATCCAAGAGAGGAGGAAAACTTGTGTTCTGGTGTTCTGTTCAGTCGGCCAATAAAAAAAAGAAAAAGCGTCCTAAGAGTTTTGTTCCGTTTTGAACATTTATTTTGAACTATTTAAGCACAAATCCACTCAGATACAGACGCTTCATGAGGCAATAAATAAAATAATAACGATGATCCAAAGGTCCACAAACATCCTAAGGGCGCACTTACACTGGTCCTCCGCACCGGGACAAAACAGGTTTTCCAGCTAAAGTCTGGTTCCTTTGGCCAGTGTGAGTGCAACCGTACCACGGCTAGGAGCGGCACGCTTGCCGTCCACGGCCCGTTTGGGAGAGGTGGGCTTTAGTAAAGCACGTTTGCACGTGTACGAGGACGGGCATGCGCACGAGGCCCAGGTAGTGTGAGTACAAACGGGCCTGGAGGGGGGGACAAGTACCCTAAAGCACGGGGCACGGGACGGAGGCACAGTGGGAGGGCGCCCTAAATATGTGTGAACAATGTCAGAAAACCAAAGAGTAAACCACTGTCTCTCCTTCTACGCTGCACGCGCACACCAAAAGATGCAGTTCTTAAAGTGACAGGCCCACATTAAGCACGCACCCGACTGTTGCGTAGGATGCAATAACTAAACCAAAATTAATAAGCACCAAAACACTTTATCTTAGGAAGCTTTTGGCTCCTGCGACGTTCACTGAAGCCTGACAGTTGTTCTGGACTCGAGCTGCGAGGAGCTGGAAAAGTGCTTCAGCGTGACTCTGTTAAAGTGTTTCTGCAGCTTTAACAAAGTCAAATTCAGTGTTTGTCTGTTTGTTTTGGTCAAATTTAAATCTAATAATTGATGCTTTTATTTATTTAAATATTGTTTTTATTATATTTGATAGCTTATGAATTCATTTATAAAGTCATTTAAAAATTTTTCATGCAACAATAATCAGAAAATGTTTGTTTTTTTAATTTTCTCTGTTTGTTTTCATGTTAAATTTAATATTTTTACATTTAAAGACATTTTATACACAAAACAAACATCTCTCATTCATTTTTTATGCAAAAACTGTCAGAAAATGTTGTTTTCCGCCTCTGAAACCTGGAAATATCAGATTCTCTCTGTTTGATTTCATGTTAAACTGAATAATATCTGATATCT
This sequence comes from Echiichthys vipera, assembly GCF_963691815.1. Classification (NCBI taxonomy): domain Eukaryota; kingdom Metazoa; phylum Chordata; class Actinopteri; order Perciformes; family Trachinidae; genus Echiichthys; species Echiichthys vipera. The sequence continues at coordinate 41,475,865 of NC_139826.1, read as the reverse complement.
GATGAATCGATGATGAATTATTAATGAATTATCTTCAGCCCTGAAAACTGCAGATCTCACATCTGAGGCTAAATGTTCTTTTGTGGGGATTTCGTCTCATTTTGAATCAGATCACATAATTTAATCGAGCTCATCCAATGGAAATGCACCTGGAAATGAATGAAATGCTCATAAATGTGTTGATTTCATGGTTATTATTTTTATAATTATAATTATTATTATTGTGTTTTCACATCAATGAATTAAACGTCAGAAAAAATATAAAAATGTTCCTTAAAGATGACGACGTGTTTGTTCTGAGACAAAAACAGAAACCATCATTAAATTTCATTATATGACGTTTTTGTGTTGTGAAACTCGCACTGGTGGCTAATGTTGTTGTTGTTGTTGTCGTCGTCTTTAGGCTGGGCCCCGTCAACGTTTGTGTCGTCACGGCAACAGAAAGCTGAGAAAAAACATGTCCGACCTGAAGATTTCATGGATGAGGAGGTACGGACGTAACGGCTTCACCTCAAACCACAGTTCTCTGTGACGCAGGTTCAGCGGGACTGACTGTTGCTGTTGTTGTTGTTGTCCTCTTTGTCGTCGTCGTCGTCGTCAGGACCTCGGCGAGCACGGCATCGCTCCCTCGGGGATCACCACCAGTCTGGAGTTCACGTCGAGCCGCAGAGACGCCACCAGAGAGAAGGCGAGAGCCGTGAACGCTCAGGCGGCGCTGATCCCCGGAGACACTCTGCTGGAGGAGCTGATCGCACCTGCCAGGTACCTGAACGCACCTGAGCACACCTGAACACACCTCAACACACACCTGAACACACCTGAACACACCTGACACACACCTGACACACACCTGACACACACCTGAACACACACCTGAGACACACCTGAACACACCTGAACACACCTGACACACACCTGACACACACCTGAACACACACGAACACACACCTGAATGCACCTGAGCACACCTGAACGCACCTGACACGCACCTGAACGCACCTGAACACACTTGAGCACGCCTGAGACACATCTGAACGCACCTGACACACACCTGAGCACACACCTGAACACACACCTGAACACACACCTGAAACACACCTGAACACACCTGAGCACACACCTGAGCACACACCTGAGCACACACCTGAACACACACCTGAACACACACCTGAACACACACCTGAACACACCTGAACACACCTGAACACACACCTGAACACACACCTGAGCACACACCTGAACACACACCTGAACACACACCTGAACACACACCTGAACACACACCTGAACACACACCTGACACACACCTGAACACACCTGAACACACCTGAACACACACCTGAACACACCTGAACACACCTGAACACACACCTGAACACACCTGAACACACACCTGAACACACACCTGAACACACACTTGAACACACCTGAACTCACCTGAACACAGGCGGTTGCGTGATGATTCTGTGACGTCAGCTCCCGTGAGTGTGTGTTGAGTTGTGTCCTGAGGTGCGTGTGTTTCCTCCCTCAGCTCGTCCATCGGCGTGGAGCTGCTGAAGAAGATGGGCTGGAAGGAGGGTCAGGGCGTGGGGCCCCGCGTGAAGAGGAAAGCTCGCCGGCCGCACACGGGTGCGTTTACGTTTAGGACGCAGCGTCAGAGCGTCAGAGCGTCAGAGCGTCAGAACGAGACGTCTGCGCCTGAAAGAATCCTTCAGTGTTTGAAAGACACAAAGAGCTCCGGCCAAACTTTAACGTGTTGTTTCTTTACTGCTGACAGGAGGACGCGTGCTGCCCCCTGCTGGATCAGAGGACTCACAGGTGATTACACACACGCACACACACACACACACACACACACACACACACACACACACACACACACACACACACAGTCACACACAGAGACACGCACACACACACACACACGCACATGCACACACACGCGCACGCACACACACACACACACACGCACATGCACGCATACACACACACACACACACACACACACACACACACACACACACACACAGAGACACACGCACACACAGACACACACACACACACACAGGCACACGAACACACACACACGAACACACGCACACATACTCAAAGAGACACACACACACACACACACACACACACACACACACAGACACACACACACACACAAAGAGACACACACACACACACACACACACACAGACACACACACACACACACACACACACACAGAGAGACACACACACACAGAGACACTCACACACTCACACACACACACACACACACACACACACACACACACAGACACACACACACACACACACACACACACACAGACACACACACACAGAGACACTCACACACTCACACACACACACACACACACACACACAGACACTCACACACTCACACACACACACACACACACACACACACACACACACACACACACAGACACACACACACACACACACACACACACACACACACACACACACACAGACAGAGACACACACACACACACACACACACACACACACGCACACACACTCACACTCACTCACACACACACACACACACACACACAGTAAGGGACGGATCGTCGTTGAAGTAAACTCGGGACACGATTAAAAAATGAATCTAATTAATTTGAGGCTTTTTAATTAATATTTAAAACAAGAAGCATTTTACAGTTTAAATGGATTTTGATATTTGATATTATCATATTTCATATGTTATAAAAATGAAACAGTGTTTAGTCGACATGTTCAAGAACAACGGAAACTTTACACTGCAGAAGTATTTAGAATAATATCTTAAATATATATCATATATATAAATAAATAATATCTTTGGCATAAAATAAACATTAAACACGGAGAGATTTTTATTTTTCCATAAGGAGTCCGTGCTAACGTTTTTATTATATTAGTATTTAAAATAATATTAATTATTAATGTTTTTCAGGATGACGATGACGAAGAGTTCGCTCCGGAGGACGTGACCTTTGCCCCGAAGGACGTGACGCCGGTGGACTTCAACCCTAGACTCGGGGTCCAGGGTCTGGGGTACCGCGGTCTGGACCCGGGCCGGGCGCTGCTGGGCCGCGGAGCGCCCGAACACATCGACCTGTTCCGGCCGCAGTCTGAGAC
>NC_139826.1:41450213-41467713 GCF_963691815.1 Echiichthys vipera | reverse complement strand
GCAGAGCCGACATTTCCCATAATGCAACAGAGCCGACATTTCCCATAATGCAACAGTGCCTATACTTCCCATAATGCAACAGAGCCGACACTTCCCATAATGCAACAGAGCCTATACTTCCCATAATGCAACAGAGCCGACACTTCCCATAATGCAACAGTGCCTATACTTCCCATAATGCAACAGAGCCGACACTTCCCATAATGCAACAGTGCCTATACTTCCCATAATGCAACAGAGCCGACACTTCCCATAATGCAACAGAGCCTATACTTCCCATAATGCAACAGAGCCGACACTTCCCATAATGCAACAGAGCCGACACTTCCCATAATGCAACAGAGCCTACACTTCCCATAATGCAACAGAGCCGACACTTCCCATAATGCAACAGAGCCGACACTTCCCATAATGCAACAGAGCTGACATTTTATTTATGTGTCTATTGTTGTTGTTGACACTGTTTAATAATCTGCCGGGCCTTTATTTTGAAGGACTTCCTCCCCTGAACTGTTTGTTTGTTTGTTTGTTTGTCTGTCTGTTTGTCTGTGTGGTCGTCTTTGTGGTCGTCAGGGCGACATGGACGATAAACAAGCCGCCGTCAAAATGAAGATGTTTGGAAAACTGACCAGAGAAACGTTTGAGTGGTTTCCTGATAAACTGCTCTGCAAGAGGTTCAACGTGCCCCGACCCGTACCCCGGGTACAAGCACACACACACACACACACGCACGCACGCACGCACAAACACGCACACACACACACACACACACACAGACACGCACAACACACGCATGCACACACAAACATGCACACAGACACACGCATGCACGCCCACACACAAACACACACATGCACGTACATGTTGAACATGTGATAAACAATTGCAGGAAGTCTGTGCTAGGTAAGGCTAGCGGCTAACGTTAGCATCTACATTCAGTGTTGATAAGAATCAAACATGTTAATTTTCTTTATTCTCAAACTAAATCACCCACTGGATCCAAGACGAGCAGAACACGTGTGTGGTTGTTGATGTTGTTGTTGTTATCGTCGTCCTGCAGGTCCAGTTTGGTCGGTCTGCCCAAAGTGAGGAGGGACAAGTTTTCAGTCTTCAACTTCCTGACAGTGACGGAGAACAGAGAGACGGCAGGTAACACGCCTGCAGGGGGCGCTCTCACACACACACACACACACACACACACACACACACACACACACACACACACACAGAACACGCCTGCAGGGGCGCTCACACACACACACACACACACACAACACACACACACAGAACACGCCTGCAGGGGGCGCTCACACACACAACACACACACACACACAAACACACACACACACACACACACACACACACACACACACACACACACACACACACACACACACACACACACACACACACACACACACAGAACACGCCTGCAGGGGGCGCTCACAACACACACACACACACACACACAGAACACGCCTGCAGGGGGCGCTCTCACACACACACACACACACAGAACACCGCCTGCAGCGGGCGCTCACACACACACACACACACACACACACACACACACACACACACACACACACACGCACACGCACACCGCACAGAACACGTCTGCAGGGACACTTACCGTAATGTCCTGAAGAGAAGATCATCCTCTTTTTAAAGAAGCAGTTTTGAGACCAAAACTAAACGCGTCTTTCTTCTCAAACCAGAACTCTTCCTCTTCAGGAACCTGTTAAACAAACAAAACCATCCGTCAGTTTCTAAACAACCGCTGCTCGACAAAAACACGACAAAACGTCTCCTGATGGAGCAGCTGCGTAAATGTGTGCAGCTCTGTGACTCAGAACTCCCCCTCACACTTTAGAGCCTCTGTTCTCGGGACTTGGCCGTGTCTCCGGCCCGTGTCTCCGGCCCGTGTCTCCGGCCCGTGTCTCCGGTCCGTGTCTCAGGCCCGGTCTCCGTCCCGTGTTTCAGGCCTGTGTCTCAGGCCCGTGTCTCAGGCCCGTGTCTCAGGCCCGTGTCTCAGGCCCGTGTTTCAGGCCCGTGTCTCAGGCCCGTGTCTCAGGCCCGTGTCTCAGGCCCGTGTTTCAGGCCCGTGTTTCAGGCCCGTGTCTCAGGCCCGTGTCTCAGGCCCGTGTCTCAGGCCCGTGTCTCAGGCCCGTGTCTCAGGCCCGTGTCTCAGGCCCGTGTCTCAGGCCCGTGTCTCAGGCCCGTGTCTCAGACCCGTGTCTCAGACCCGTGTCTCAGGCCCGTGTCTCAGGCCCGTGTCTCAGGCCGTGTCTCAGGCCCGTGTCTCAGACCCGTGTCTCAGGCCCGTGTCTCAGGCCCGTGTCTCCGGCCCGTGTCTCAGGCCGTGTCTCAGGCCCGTGTCTCAGGCCCGTGTCTCAGGCCCGTGTCTCAGGCCCGTGTCTCAGGCCCGTGTTTCAGGCCCGTGTTTCAGGCCCGTGTCTCAGGCCCGTGTCTCAGACCCGTGTCTCAGACCCGTGTCTCAGGCCCGTGTCTCAGGCCCGTGTCTCCGGCCCGTGTCTCAGACCCGTGTCTCAGACCCGTGTCTCAGGCCCGTGTCTCAGGCCCGTGTCTCAGACCCGTGTCTCAGGCCCGTGACTCAGGCCCGTGTCTCAGGCCCGTGTCTCAGGCCCGTGTCTCAGACCCGTGTCTCAGACCCGTGTCTCAGGCCCGTGTCTCAGGCCCGTGTCTCCGGCCCGTGTCTCAGCCCGTGTCTCCGGCCCGTGTTTCAGGCCTGTGTCTCAGGCCCGTGTTTCAGGCCTGTGTCTCCGGCCCGTGTCTCCGGCCCGTGTCTCCGGCCCGTGTCTCTAAGCTGGTCGGCGTCATGGAGGGAACTGGTGTTACAGAGGTTTGGCTCCATCTGCTGTTGTGACTGTTAATGAACATGTGACGCTCACACTGACTGTGTCTGTAGAAGCACGCACACCCAAAAACACGACCCCCCTCTTCTTCAGCAGGATTTCAGTAAAAACAAACTCAGCATATTCAGGAGAATACGGTTTAAACATGCTCAGGGTCGATGCAGGGGCTGGAGAACACTTGACTTTGAGTGTTTTTCTTAGTTTTAAAAGTTTTAAAGCTGCAGCACGATAAAAAAAGTCCTGTGTTTCCTCCTCAGCTGCTCCGAAGGCTCCGGAGGCGGGGAAGAGGTCCAGGTGGGACGTCTCAGAGCAGAAGGAGGAGAAGAAGACCAAGGACCCGCTGAGTGAGCTGCTCAGCGCCGCACGACAACAGACTGAGAGCCGACAGGACGACGGCGCCGCAACTGCGTTACCGGCGTTACCGTCCTCCGGCTGCAGCGAGCGGCAGGCTGCAGACACGTCAGAGGTAATGTGACCGTTTCATCGTCTGCTGCCTCATTTCTGAAGAACGCTGCATTTAAAAACTCTGCGTAGGCAGAATAACTGTGCGGTAAAATGTGCAAACGTGGGTGTTGATTCAGGATCATCTGGTCTGGATGAACCCTGGGCGCCTCCCTAGGGAGGTGTTCCAGGCACGTCCAGCTGGGAGGAGGCCTCGGGGAAGACCCAGGACCAGGTGGAGAGATTAGATCTCCACACTGGCCTGGGAACGCCTCAGGATCCCCCAGTTAGAGCTGGTTAATGTGGCCCGGGAAAGGGAAGTTTGGGGTCCACTGCTGGAGCTGCTGCCCCCGAGACCTGATCCAGGATCAGAGGCTGGAGCTGCTGCCCCTGAGACCTGATCCAGGACCAGAGGCCGGAGCTGCTGCCCCTGAGACCTGATCCAGGATCAGAGGCTGGAGCTGCTGCCCCTGAGACCTGATCCAGGATCAGAGGCTGGAGCTGCTGCCCCTGAGACCTGATCCAGGATCAGAGGCTGGAGCTGCTTGCGTGAGCAGAGCTCCGCTAACGTTCTTCTGACTCCAGAATCAGCGCCACTCGATGGAAACACCCTGAACACCGCTGAGTCAGCAGAAAAGACACACACATGAACTCTAACATAAATGTTTTTCACACTGATGTGGTTAAACACACTGACACAGGACGATACAGTTAAGATCTGAGTTAATGACGCCTCATGTTTTTAATCACGTTTCACTGGATTTAGATTTAAAATCAGAATCATTTTATATATAAATTTGCAAACATCGTCAGGTGTCGTTTGGACGACGTGTGAAAAAGCTGAACTTCCTCTCAGATCATAACGGTGGAGTTAGTTTGATCCACAGCTGCAGTGAAATGATTTAGTTGAGTTTCCATCTGTCGTTCCCTGAACATGAAGTGAAAAGACAAAAAAAAACGATTTAAAAAAGAAGAAAAGAAATGAAAAAAGCACAAAATCCACATGCAAACACTTTCTTTACAATTAAGAAGGTGGAGATCATCCGCGCACTTCCCCTCAGGAGGGAGTTCATCTGTGCTCATGAAGGAAACACTGGTGCACATGTTTGTTTTGTGTGAGCTTGATGTCTGAGGAAGGAGGAAGGAGAAGTTCATGTTGTGTTCTTCCATCAGCAGAGTTCAGACAGGAAGAAAGAAGGTGAAGAAGAGGAGGAGGAGGAGGAGGAGGAGGAGAGCCGGCCTCCCATGGATCTGTTCAAGGCCATCTTCGCCAGCTCCTCTGACGACAAGTCCTCCTCTTCATCATCAGAGGGAGAGGACGACGAGGAGCAGGAGGAGGTGAAGGAGGTGAAGGAGGACGCACGGCCGCTGAACCTCTTCAACATCTCCTCCGTCACCCCCTCCACCATCACCTCCACCTCCTCCGTCACCTCCTCCATCACCACCTCCTCCTCCATCACCACCTCCTCCATCACCCCCTCCTCCATCACCCCCTCCACCCGGCCTGCAGGTAAAAACAGAAACACACGTCTGTCACATCTTTTAAATCTGTCTAAATGAGTTCTGGACACTTATTCCCAGTTTTCTTTGCTCCATAAAAGAATCAAAGTGTTGTTGCAGACGTGTTCGTGTGATTCTGACGCTGTTTCTTTAAAGTTTCCTCTCAGAACTCGACGCTTAAAGAAGAAGAAGAAGACGAGGAAGAGTTTGGTCCGAAGCTGCCGCCTCCGTCAGCTGCTCTCAGTGAGTCCACAGAGCGTCACCGCGCACGGATCAAAGTGCTTATGAAAGATTAAAGAACATTAAACAGGATTTTAACATAAATCATGAATCAGCTGCTGCAGGAAATGAACATGAGACACTTTTAAAGTTTCACTCACTGATATTCTTTTAACGCTGACGCTGAGAGAAGACTCTCGAACATGTTCAGACTCTAACGCTTTGAACCCACGTCAGCGCGGCCGCAGAGCGACTCACGACTTCCTGTTGTTCCCTGTTCAGCCAGAGGAGGCGCCGCCGGCTCCAGCGCCGCCCGTGAGGAGGAGAAACCCCGCAGGAGGAGCAGGGAGAGGAAACACAAGAGCAAGAAGCAGCACAGACACAAGAAGGAGAAGAAGGTAGAGACTCTGCACGCCACGCTTCACGCCACTGACATCATCACAGCTGAACAGGAAGTGTGTTTAAACGTGTTTCAGATTTCAGCAGCAACAGAAAACAACAGAATCCAGTTTCAGAAAAACAAAACAAGACAAATCCAACACAAACTCATCACACGCACCCAGTGCACGTCGTGTATACTGAGATGCAAACATTTGGTGACTTTAGGAAACATTTAGAGACTCAAACAGAGAAAATGTAGAAAAATAAAACACTTAAACGTGTAATTCAGACGTTTCTTCAACAGACTGAAAGAAAAAGTTTTCTGGTAAAAGTGCGTTCAAGTGCTCAAAGTAATTAGTGATTAAGTGTCGTACGTCCACATCAGATTTAAAAGGGGGGGGGGGGGGGGGGGGGGGGGCAGTGACTGAACTGTTCCAGGGGGCGCCCTGGAGCCAGTTTAACACACACGAGCCCACGACCCGTGTCAGGTGTTACGCTTAGACGCTAAAGACTCGTTCAGCTTTTTGTGACCTTAAGAGCACGATCAGCACCTCAGAAATGCTAAAGCTAACTATGGGGTGCTATGGAGCCGACGTGCCGTGACGTGCATCACGCCGTAACACGTCACACGCATTGATGATGTCGTGTTGATAAGTTTCATGTTTCTATTTCTCGTTTGTGTCTAAGCCGTCGTTGTTTAAAGTAGACGTGAGGAAGAGGAGAAGATAAGAATGAATCTCTTCCTCCTGTTTGATTCTTTTTTTTTTCTGCAGAAGAAGAAACACAAGAAGCACAAACACAAAGGGAAGCAGCAGAAGAAGAGTAAGGAGGAGACGGAGAGCAGCAGCGACGAGGACGAGGACGCCGACGCCGCGCAGGCGTCCACTGAGCAGCTGCTGCAGAGGTCAGAGGTCACTGCACTTTAGAAACGCCATTAAAGGCAAAACACAACAAGAATTAGTAAACTAACGTGTGTGTGTGTGTGTGTGTGTGTGTGTGTGTGTGTGTGTGTGTGTGTGTGTGTGTGTGTGTGTGTGTGTGTGTGTGTGTGTGTGTGTGTGTGTGTGTGTGTGTGTGTGTGTGTGTGTGTGTGCGTGTGTGTGCGTGTGTGTGCGTGTGTGTGTGTGTGTGTGTGTGTGTGTGTGTGTGTGTGTGTGTGTGTGTGTCTGTGTGTGTGTGTCTGTGTGTCTGTGTGTGTTGCAGGCTGAAACACGTCCGTGCGTCCTGGTGAAGGCGTGTTTCCTCCGTGAGGACGGACGTCTTCTTCTTCTTCTTCTCTTCTCACTTTTATTTTGTTTAAAAATAATAAAAATATTTGAATCTTTTCTGTGTTTTTGTTTTTATTGAAACTTTTTCTTTGTTCTGAAGTTTTGACTCATGAAAATAATTCTGAGGAAAGGAAAAGAGGACTAAACATGACTCAGGTATAAATAAAAGAATATATAAATACATGAATAAAATAATAATTAAATGCTTCATATTTATTTATTCCTGTATTTATTTATACATTTAATTATTAGTTAATTATTATATTAAGTTATTAATTGTTTAATTCATTAATAAATGTGTTTCCTCCTCCTCGGGTTTTTACTCCGCGGTTTAAATAAAAACTAATAAAAACTGAATTAAATCTTTTGACTTTTCCTCGTTCATCGCTTATTTCTCCACAAACACTCAAACGTCCCACGGCTCCTGAACGCACCATGCGTGTGTGTGTTGCCATGGTAACATCAAACTGACGTCGACGGAGTCTTTAATAAAGTTTCTAAAATGTCTAAAAAGCGTAAAAACACGGATCCGCTATCGACCGAGGATCCTCCGGGAGGTGAGGAGGAGGAGCGGCGGGAGGAGGAGGAGGAGGCGGCGGCAGGAGGAGACTGGAGCACGGGCTCACAGGTACGGAACCACCGCCACTTACCGGAGAGCTCCGGTTAGCTCGGGTTAGCTCCGCGGCTAATGTTAGCTACGTTAGCTCCGCGGCTAATGTTAGCTATGGTTAGCTCCGCGGCTAATGTTAGCTACGTTAGCTCCGCGGCTAATGTTAGCTACGTTAGCTGCGGAGCTAACAGACAAGTTCGGTTGAGCGGGAATCCTGAAAAACATTAAAATTCAAGTGTTCAGGTGCTTTAAACCTTAAAACACTTGAATTTTAAGTAAAAAACTAATTTTGTTTTATATTAAATCCTTTTGTCATTAAGGATTTTAAGCTTCTGCACTTTTAAAACCTTAAAACACATTAAAGTTCAAGTGTTTTCAAGGTTTGAAACGAGCATTTGCTTAAAATGCTTAAAAAAAGAGTTTTGACTTAAAATAAAGTGTTTTATTTTATAGGTTCATTTAAAAACAGGTGACTTTTGAGAAAAATAGCATCTCAACATAATTGTTTGTTTTATTTAAGTGTTTTTAAGGATTTTAAGCTCCTGAACGCTTGAATTTTAATGTTTTAAGGTTTGAAAAGTGCAGAGTTCATAAAGAGGCTTGAATTTAAGGTGTTTTCAAGGTTTCAAGCTCCATTTGAGAAAAACAGCATCTCAACATAACTGTGTTTGTTTTTGTCACAGTCACATTTCATTTAATGTCATAAATAAACTTAAATTGTCTGATTTTAAAATTAAATAGATAATACATTTTCTATTACTGAATATTTTTGCACTGAAATGATTTTTCTCAATGGCATGACTCTGAATTTAACTCTTTATTTTTCAATGTTCATGAATTCAAAGTTAAAAAATAAAAGTTGAAAATTTCAATATGCAAAATACGATGTAACAGCGGTGCGTTCAGGTTCCTTTAGCGTGTTAACGATGTAACGCGGTGCGTTCAGGTTCCATTAGCGTGTTAATGATGTAACGGCGGTGCGTTCAGGTTCCTTTAGCTTGTTGACAGCGGTGCGTTCAGGTTCCTTTAGCGTGTTAACAGCGGTGCGTTCAGGTTCCTTTAGCGTGTTAACAGCGGTGCGTTCAGGTTCCATTAGCGTGTTAACAGCGGTGCGTTCAGGTTCCTTTAGCATGTTGACAGCGGTGCGTTCAGGTTCCTTTAGCGTGTTAACAGCGGTGCGTTCAGGTTCCTTTAGCGTGTTAACAGCGGTGCGTTCAGGTTCCTTTAGGGTGTTAACAGCGGTGCGTTCAGGTTCCTTTAGGGTGTTAAAGGAGGTGCGTTCAGGTTCCTTTAGGGTGTTAACGGAGGTGCGTTCAGGTTCCATTAGCGTGTTAACAGCGGTGCGTTCAGGTTCCATTAGCGTGTTAACAGCGGTGCGTTCAGGTTCCATTAGCGTGTTAACAGCAGTGCATTCAGGTTCCATTAGCGTGTTAACAGCGGTGCGTTCAGGTTCCTTTAGCGTGTTAGTGATGTAACAGCGGTGCGTTCAGGTTCCATTAGCGTGTTAACAGCGGTGCGTTCAGGTTCCTTTAGCGTGTTAGCGATGTAACAGCGGTGCGTTCAGGTTCCATTAGCGTGTTAACAGCGGTGCGTTCAGGTTCCTTTAGGGTGTTAACAGCGGTGCGTTCAGGTTCCTTTAGCGTGTTAACGGCGGTGCGTTCAGGTTCCTTTAGGGTGTTAAAGGAGGTGCGTTCAGGTTCCTTTAGGGTGTTAACAGCGGTGCGTTCAGGTTCCTTTAGGGTGTTAAAGGAGGTGCGTTCAGGTTCCTTTAGGGTGTTAACGGAGGTGCGTTCAGGTTCCATTAGCGTGTTAACAGCGGTGCGTTCAGGTTCCATTAGCGTGTTAACAGCGGTGCGTTCAGGTTCCATTAGCGTGTTAACAGCAGTGCATTCAGGTTCCATTAGCGTGTTAACAGCGGTGCGTTCAGGTTCCTTTAGCGTGTTAACAGCGGTGCGTTCAGGTTCCTTTAGCGTGTTAGCGATGTAACAGCGGTGCATTCAGGTTCCATTAGCGTGTTAACAGCGGTGCGTTCAGGTTCCTTTAGCGTGTTAGCGATGTAACAGCGGTGCGTTCAGGTTCCATTAGCGTGTTAACAGCGGTGCGTTCAGGTTCCTTTAGGGTGTTAACAGCGGTGCGTTCAGGTTCCTTTAGCGTGTTAACGGCGGTGCGTTCAAGTTCCTCTAGCGTGTTAGCGATGTAACAGCGGTGCGTTCAGGTTCCATTAGCGTGTTAACAGCGGTGCGTTCAGGTTCCTTTAGCGTGTTAACGGAGGTGCGTTCAGGTTCCTTTAGCGTGTTAACAGCGGTGCTCTCGTGTTTCTGCAGGTTCCTGTGAAGACGTTACGCGGTCACAGCGACGGCGTCACTGCCGCTCGACTCTGCTTCAGCGACCGCTGCGTCCTCAGCTGCTCCTCTGACCGCAGCGCCGTCCTCTGGGTAAACTGGTTCTTACCTTTGTTCAGTTAAAACGCTCTGAAACGGCTTCATGACTGTATATACGCAGACTCACACGGCATTATTACGTAATAATGTTTAATAAAGTTCTGAGTTCTGGCCTCCGCAGTCACATCGTTGTTGACAGTAACTGTGACCTCTGACCTCAGGACGTGCAGAGCTGCAGGCCTCTGCGGCGGTTCGATGGCGTTCACACTCACACCATCACTGAGTGCGCTCTGATCCCAAACACCAACAGGTGAGTGTGACGTCATCACGTCATCATCGTGTGTGTGTGTGTGTGTGTGTGTGTGTGTGTGTGTGTGTGTGTGTGTGTGTGTGTGTGTGTGTGTGTGTGTGTGTGTGTGTGTGTGTGTGTGTGTGTGTGTGTGTGTGTGTGTGTGTGTGTGCGTAACTGAACTGCGTGTGTGTTCAGGATGGTGACGGTGTCCTGGGACAAGAACATGGCGTCCACCGACCTGGAGACGGGACAGACGCTGGTAACTCTTCTTCTTCTTCTGCTTCTTCTTCTTCTTCTTCTTCTTCTTCTTCTTCTTCTTCTGCTTCTTCTTCTTCTTCTTCTTCTGCTTCTTCTTCTTCTTCTTCTTCTTCTGCTTCTACCTGTGGTTGAATCCCTGAACGATCAAAGTCTGTGATGATTTAAATGATAATATAATATTTTATCATTATAATATAAATAATAACGAGTCCCGACGGTTGATGCGTGCTGGTGTCGTCTCAGTGGCGGTGGAAGGCGCCCGGCCTGCTGACCTCCTGCAGCTGCTCGTCTGACGGCCGGCTGCTCGTTTGCGCCGCCGATCCACACAACGGCGTTTACGTCAGCGACGCGGCCAACGGGCGGACGCTGCACCACGTCAGCGGTACGACGCCGCCGCACGGTCAGTGTTCTGAACACGGGGCGGGGAGTGAAGGTGCGTTTGTTTCCTCCCCCAGATCAGCACCGCTCCACCGTCACCCGCTGCCGGTTCGACCCTCAGGGCCAGAGAGTGGCCACGGTGTCCGCAGACCGCCGCCTCAAACTGTGGGACCTGCGGGTTCAGAGGACCACCGTGAACATCCACAGGTGACAGACACAAGCCCGACTCTGCCAAACGGGCCGTGGGCGGCGCCCTCAGAGCTGAGGTGCTCCTGATTCTGACTGAAGCGAACTTCAGCGCTCTCATTAAACCCTTATTTCATCTGTCACCTCTCTCTGTCTCAGTAACCACGGCAACGTCGTCTCTGACTGCTGCTTCACCACCAGCGGGTCCTTCCTGTGCACGGCGTCCTGGGACAAGAGCGTGAAGCTGTGGGACCTGCAGGCCGGAGGGTTCCGGTCCCGCGGGGGGACGACGCTGCAGAGAGGCCACGAAGGCAGCGTCAGCTCCTGCTGCTTCTCCGCTGACGGTGACGCCTCACACACTTTTCTTCTGTTGTTTCAGCGACAATGAAGGTCCGAACCAAGCCCCGCCCCCACAGAGAGACTTCCTGTCTGGTCCAATCAGGAGGCTGGGTCAGCGTCAGTTCTCTGAGTGTCCACTAGGGGCAGGTTTCATGTTAAACAGCCGTTTACACAGCATCATTAAACCTGTTTAAGGACCAAAGAACATTATGGTCCGTGTGTTTAGCTCAGATCTCCATGACAACACTGAGTTTATGAATAATTAGGGGCGTGGCCTCTTGAGTGAAAGCTAGCCCCTGGCCCTCACTTCTCCTCGGAGGCTAGTTGTCAGTATTAGCATAATTAGCATGCTATCATTAGCATGCTAACTCCGTCATCTGCACCTGGACTGAGGTCGTTCGTGCGGTCGTGTTTCCATAGTAACAAGATGGTTTAAGAACACACCGTGTTAGCGTTAGCTCTGTTACGCTAATTAAAAAGCCTTTAATCCAGCCTGCTGTCTATGACACGGACACGAGATGCTAATGCTAATGAGCAGCGGAGGATTGTGGGTGTTTTCCAGTCTGTGAGCGTGGGACTGTGCGTGTGTGTCTGTGTGTAAATCAGAAACGCTGCTCTTCACTCTACAGACTCACCTCCGTGTCTCTGCCCTCTTCCTGTTACAAAATTATAAAAAAATGACTTCCTGTTCCCCCGTGTCCCAGAACAAAATTCATTAATTCAACATTGACTCCCACTCCAGTTTACCTAGCACCGTGCTCTGTTAGCTTAGCTCCGGGCGGTGGAGCTAATGTGGCTAATTCAGTAAAGGTCAGTCAGATCAAACACCTTTAACAGTGTTAATGTTCGTCACGACCTGATTCAAGTTTACTTTTGTTTGTTGTGCAAATAAAGAACGGATAGGAAATGAATTTAGCCTCGTTGATGTGATGAGTCATCACAAACAGACGACACGCTGAAGGATCTGAGCGGCTCCATCATTAAAAACTAACCTCAGAGTTCAGTGTTTGTTAAACAGAAACCTCCGACTCTTCCTGTCGCTCCACAGACGAGCTGCTGGTGTCGGGCTCCTACGACAGGACTGTTGCACTCTGGGAGACGGCGTCCCTCTGCCCCACGCTCGTCCTGAAGGTGATTCAGCTGCCGACACGTCGGTTCATCATCAGTCTGACGTTAAGAGCGTTGTTTCAGTTTGGTTTTCTGTGTCAGGGCCACAGTGACTGGGTGACAGATGTGTCCGTCAGCGCTGACAGGAAGTTGGTTTCCTCGGCCTCGAAGGTAAACGCCGTCTGTGACCTCAGCTGACCTCAGCTGACCTCAGCTGACCTCAACTGACCTCAGCTGCTCATGAGCGACTTTAACGCCAGCGTTCAGATCACAGCAACAGCTTTAGACCGTGTGACGTTAAGGATCCTCCAGTGGAGCTGCACAACACTTTAAACACTATTAAAACACGTTTGAAACTATTAAAACTATTAAAACACTTTAAAACACTTTAAGAACACCATTAAAACACTATTAAAACATGTTTAAAACACCATTAAAACATGTTTAAATGACGTTCAGGATCCTCCAGTGGAGCTGCAGCCTCTGACACACAGCTGGTTCTTCCACTAACCTCCATTAAACACTATCAATAACTAAAAATAACACTATTAAAACATTTTTAAATGATGTTCAGGATCCTTCAGTGGAGCTGCACAACACTTTAAACACACTTTAAAAACACCATTAAAACATGTTTTAAACTATTAAAACACTTTAAAAGCACCATTAAAACCGCTGACACACAGCTGGTTCTTCTGTAGGAGGAGGATTTAAAGCCACGAACTATAATAACTTTTAAAACACTTTAATCAGGTGGTGATGAATTCAGATCCAGTACTTTATAAAGAGAAGATCCTGCAGTGAGTCCCGTGTCTGCTGTACATCCCTGTGTATATGAATACAGTTTATTATTATTATTATTATTAATATTATTATTATTATTAATATCATTATCATCACGTGTGCCTCTGCAGGACGGGACTGTGAAGTTGTATCACTTAGAGAACCTGGAGCAGATCCCAGCGGTCCTGGAGCGGAGGAGGACTGAGGGGGCCCAGATCCTGCAGGTGAGTCCGTCTCTGGTGTTTACGGTTTGATTCCCTTTTGTACGCCGTCTGAACATCGTGTGGTCGTGTGTGTGTGTGTGTGTGTGTGTGTGTGTGTGTGTGTGTGTGTTCCAGTGTGAGGAGTGTGGGAAGCCGTTCCCCGTGTCCCGACTCCAGACCTCAGAGCTGCTGACTCAGTGCGTCTTCTGCCGGCTCAGATCACCCTCCAGGTACCGGCCGCAGCCCCCGCCGCTCACGTGACCGCAGCCCCCGCCGCTCACGTGACCGCAGCCCCCGCCGCTCACATGACGCCCTGTCCCGGAGGTCAGAGGTCAGAGGTCAGCAGTCGGACTCAGCTGAAGGTAACGTGGTGATGGAGTGAACGATGGTCACTCCAGAGGGGGAAATCACCCACAATGCACTGCAGTTCTGCGTTTAATGGGAGAGAATCGAACCGCGGGTCGGTGGCAGTGATGGACGTAAAAAGAAAAACAACCTGCATGAATAAAGACACTTTTAACTTTCAGTTTATTTTCTTGTAGATTTTCAACTTTAATATAAAAAAATCTGCCTCTCGTAAAATGACCCCCCCCCTCCCTCCCTCCCTCCCTCTCCTGGTCCGTAATTATTATGCACACACACACACACACACACACACACACACACACACACACACACACACACACACACACACACACACACACACACACACACACACACACACACACACACACACACACACATGCAATTAATGGAGAGATGTCAGAGCGAGGGGGCTGCCAGGAGATGAACTGGCACCTCTCCACCGACCAGTCCACACTCAGTTCATGGTCCACACAGGGACTCGAACCTGCAAGTCTCCGGTTCCCAACCAAGTCACCTATGGACTGAGATGCTGCCGCCTCAATATATCGACATTTTTGGACAAACGTCTCCATGATCATAAACGTTCATCACAAACGCTTCCAGCTCCATTCTGCAGAAGTGTTTCAGTCAAACTCTGCTCATCGTGTTTTTTAAGTTCTGTGAATAAAACAGAAACTTTGATGAATTCAAACTCAAGTTTATTATTATTTAACATAAACTTTCTTCATTTTTCCTGACAGAGAATATTTAAAGTTAGTGTTTAACATTTAAAACAGCGTCTGTGACTCTGGAGAGGAAGAGGAGGAGGAAGTGAGGAGAGAAAACTATCAGGTCACATGATCGTTTTGAGCAGAAACTCTTCCTGGTTGTTTGTGTTTTTGTAAAACTCATTTGTTGTGTTGTTAGCATGCTAACGGGCTAACTAGCATCTGGAACAGAGACGTCGCTCCTGAAAGATGAAGACCACGGATCGACTCCTCAGCTTCAGACGATGAGCGATAATGAAGCTGATTCGACTCTTTCTCCCTCAGTTTACTTCCTGATGTGACGAAAATAAACGTTACAAGTCTCAATTTTTAAAAACTGAACATTTATTGAACATAAAAAAGGCGTCAGCAGCAACACGGAGCCGCCTGTGGACGCCGCTCTGTGAAGACTGGCGGGGAAACTCTCAGAACGCAGCAGAAGCCGATACAGATGCACCTGCTGATGTTTCTGTGTGTCACTGATGGATGCAGACGACCGCCACCTGCTGCCGTGGAGCGTTATTACTGAACGCACCGTCAGCTGGAGTCTTTGTGGTGCGTTCAGGTGACACCTTTGGGGCGAGACACAGGAGACGTGAGGTTCTTTGACGTGGGCTGGGTCTGGTGGGTGTGGCTAACATGAGACTTCCTGTCTCAGACGAAAGGTACAGATCGAGACTTTGTCGTCCTGAGGGAAGTGGCGTCCGGTTTGGGTTCTTCTGGTGGTTCCTCACGTGGAGGGTCAGTCGTGAGGACGGGCCGCGGCCCTCAGGTTCGGATCCGTCCCGTCACATCATCAGAAGGTGCTCTGCAGCAGACAGTGGCAGCCGCAGCCCGCCGGACACTCGTCCTGCCGCCTGAACCAGTCCATCATGTGGCTGGTGTGTCCTCCGTGACCGCAGCTCAGGCAGAAGTTGGACGAGCCGCGTACGGCCACGTGACAGATGGCGCACTGGAAGGTCAGGCGCTTGCAGACGGCGCACTGAGTGCCCCGGGCCTGACTGCGACAGTGACAGCAGTACACGCCGAACTCTGCAGAGACAAGAGCAAGAACAGCGACATGATCAGGGGGGCGCCGCGGGACCACCGCCAACACGTCTACACACACAGAACCACACACGCTTTATTTGTCCTCCGAGCTCCAAACAAACACAGACGTTATTTCCTAAAACAGACCTACAGATAAAGACGAGGAAAAAGCCGCCATCACCGCGGCGGCGTCTCCCTCCAGTCTGAGGCGAAGTGGATCTTTTCTCCAACTTCACAAACTTTCCCTCCTGAAGAGCTGAGAGTATTTACCTCCATGTTAGCCTAGCTCCCGGGCGTTGGAGCTAATGTGGCTAATTCTGTAAACGTCAGCTAGATGGTCGTACGCCCCTCCCCCCAGCATCACATACATGCCCTTTTTTGGTCAGAGGAAATGAGGCGGAGTCAAAGTCTGACAAGATGGCGGCTCCCGCAGGCGAGGACGATTGGATCAAGTTAGAGAACGGACAGATACGGGCGGCGCCATGTTGTCATTGTTTAACCAGTCTGTGCCGTACAGATCGGGCGGCACCCGACCGATCAGGAGTGGGTCGCAGCTGTCAGTCGTGACGCTCCACGCCGTCTTTGCAGCGTCCGATCACAACGTGTGAGTGTAAACGTACCGATGCCTTTGTGCGGCTCCGGGGGGCAGGAGGCAAACTTGAGCACGTCGGCCCTCTTGTCCCGCAGACCCCAGCGGTACAGGATCTCACCGTAACACTTCTTAAAGTCGTCAAACTGCAGCATGTTGGCCGGGTCCAGCAGCCTGCGGGGACAGGAAGTGACATCAGAGCACGCAGGTGTGGGCATTTCTAATATCTGGACACAGCTTCTCTTCTGAAGGCGACACATTTCTGTTTCATTCATATTTAATAAAAAGTGTTTTCTTGTTTTATCGACTTTAGTGCAAAATAAACAGAACACGAAGGATCAGAAATATCGACCTCACGCAGTTCAGACGTTGTTTTTTTTTACATCACCATAGAAACAATAAATCTTTAAATATATAATAGATGATTATATATAAATATGTTTTTCATGATCTACTGTAAAACCATTTAAAACACCATTAAAACTAGCTCTTCGTAGCTCTTCCTAGCTCTTGGTTGCTCTTTGTCGCTCTTTGTAGCTCTTCTTAGCTCTTGGTCGCTCTTTGTAGCTCTTTGTCGCTCTTCTTAGCTCTTGGTCGCTCTTTGTAGCTCTTTGTCGCTCTTCTTAGCTCTTGGTCGCTCTTTGTAGCTCTTTGTAGCTCTTCGTAGCTCTTGGTCGCTCTTCTTAGCTCTTTGTCGCTCTTTGTAGCTCTTCGCAGCTCTTCGCAGCTCTCTGTAGCTCTTCCTAGCTCTTTGTTGCTCTTCGTAGCTCTCTGTAGCTCTTCCTAGCTCTTGGTCGCTCTTCGTAGCTCTTTGTAGCTCTTCGTAGCTCTTGGTCGCTCTTCGTAGCTCTTTGTCGCTCTTCGTCGCTCTTTGTAGCTCTTCGCAGCTCTCTTTAGCTCTTCCTAGCTCTTTGTAGCTCTACGCAGCTCTCTGTAGCTCTTCCTAGCTCTTCGTCGCTCTTTGTAGCTCTTCGCAGCTCTCTGTAGCTCTTCCTAGCTCTTTGTAGCTCTTTGTCGCTCTTCGTAGCTCTCTGTAGCTCTTCGTCGCTCTTTGTAGCTCTTCGTAGCTCTTTGTAGCTCTTTGTTGCTCTTTGTAGCTCTTCGTAGCTCTTTGTCGCTCTTTGTAGCTCTTCGTAGCTCTTTGTCGCTCTTAGTAGCTCTTCGTAGCTCTTTGACGCTCTTCGTAGCTCTTCGTAGCTCTTCGTAGCTCTTTGTCGCAGCTCTTCGCAGCTCTTCGCAGCTCTTTGAAGCTCTTCGCAGCTGTTCGTAGCTCTTCGCAGCTCTTTGTAGCTCTTTGTTGCTCTTCGTCGCTCTTTGTAGCTCTTCGCAGCTCTTCTTCGCCTCTCGACTCGTTTCCGGCGCCACCTTCCCGGATGTTGTGGATATCATGTTTTTATTTTCCCTGGTAAGAAACAAACGTGTGAACAACGACGTCACCTCTTGTTCATGTCGTGCTGCTCGCGCTCTCGTTCCCGTGGGTCGGTGTAGCCCTGGTTGCCGTAGCGATAGTCGTCAGGAGAGGACTCGCCCCAGGGGGTGGCGTGCTC
>NC_139826.1:41397713-41440213 GCF_963691815.1 Echiichthys vipera | reverse complement strand
AGGGTCGAGAACGCACCACAGAGGGCATGAACGCACCACAGGGTCAGTGAACGCATCACAGAGGACATGAATGCACGACAGGGTCAGTGAACGCATCACAGAGGACATGAATGCACGACAGGGTCAGTGAACGCATCACAGAGTCCCTGAACCCACCACAGAGCCCCGGAAAACACCACAGAGTCCCTGAACACATCACAAATCCCCTGAGCACACTACACAGTCCGTGAACACACCACACAGTCCCTGAACACATCACACAGTCCCTGAACACACCACAGACGTGTTAACCTGCAGCGTGGTGCGTTCGATGGCGCCTGCTGTTACCTGATGACCCGGGTGTGTCCCTGCAGCGAGGTGTGCACGTCTCCGCAGCCGTCCCTCCACGAGTACAGATCCACGCGCTGGTTGCTCTGGAGACCAAACACACACTCAGAAAAACGCCCCGACACGTCATTCAGCAGCAGAGGTTCTTTGAACTCACCGAGGCGGCGAAGACGTGGGACTCTGATCTGTGCGGGTTCCACTGCACCGTCCCCACGTCCCACTTACTCTGGCGCCCGATCTTGCGTGGCGGTTCGGACGGAGCCTCCAGGTTCACCATGTACAGGAAACGGCGCCTGAACAACGTTTAACACGAGAGCAGAAGAAGAACGTTTGTGTCACAGCGACAAACAACGTGGTGCGTTCAGGTGCACCGAACTTACCCGGACAGGACGGCGTGCGAGCCCAGACAGTCCACTGACATGGCGGTGGCCTGAAAACACAGAAGAAGAGAGAGACGGCTTTGGACCCGAGACTTTGGACCCCTGACTCTTTGGGCCCCTGACTCTTTGGACCCCTGACTCTTTGGACCCCTGACACTTTGGACCCCTGACTCTTTGGGCCCCTGACTCTGTGGACCCCTGACTCTTTGGACCCCTGACTCTTTGGACCCCTGACACTTTGGACCCTGACTCTTTGGACCCCTGACAATTTAGACCCCTGACTCTTTGGACCCCTGACACTTTGGACCCCTGACTCTTTGGACCCCTGACTCTTTGGACCCCAAACTCTTTGGACCCTGACTCTTTGGACCCCTGACAATTTAGACCCCTGACTCTTTGGACCCCTGACACTTTGGACCCCTGACTCTTTGGACCCTGACTCTTTGGACCCCTGACTCTTTGGACCCTGACTCTTTGGACCCCTGACTCTTTGGACCCCTGACACTTTGGACCCCTGACACTTTGGACCCTGACTCTTTGGACCCCTGACACTTTGGACCCCTGACACTTTAGGCCCCTGACTCTTTGGACCCCTGACTCTTTGGTCCCTGACTCTTTGGGCCCCTGACTCTTTGGACCCCTGACTCTTTGGACCCCTGACACTTTGGACCCCTGACTCTTTGGACCCCTGACTCTTTGGACCCCTGACTCTTTGGACCCCTGACACTTTGGACCCCTGACACTTTGGACCCCTGACTCTTTGGACCCCTGACTCTTTGGACCCCTGACTCTTTGGACCCCTGACACTTTGGACCCCTGACTCTCATTCATAGACCCTTTGCGTTTAAACGTAAATAAACATTTAAACCTGAATATTTTCCTTCTTTGATCTTTATTTCTTCTTCTCCTTTGATCTGAACCTGTTTAATATTCTTATAAATCATCTTTGTTATCTTTAACTCTTCTTCTTTGATCTTTAACTCTTCTCCTTTGATCTTTAACTCTTCTTGAACATGTTTAATATTCTTTAAAATCATCTTTAATAAGTTTATCATCTTTAATCTGCAGCTGAAGTTTCCTCTGCAGCACTGAACTCAAATACCTGCGCGTCCCGAAACTCCACCACCACATTCTCGCTGCTCCAGCGCGCCGCCATCTTGCCTTCTTCTACCGTCAACAACACCACGTGACCGTGCTGAGGCGCTGCGTTCACGAGCCCTGGGATAAACCCGGGAAATTTGAGCTTCCCCTTTACAATACCAGAAATATGTTTAATTAATTAATTAATTAGTAACTTTAACTTTATAATGTCTTGATGTGGTTTTTACAATGAGATGAAATGTTGTATTTTATGATGAAAAAGGAGTTTTTCTTAAAAATATGAATAAAAACGTAGAAAAAGCAAAAACATAACTTTAAAACAACAAAATGTGAGTAAATAAAAAAGAATGTTGAATATTTTCAATATTTAAACCATAAAACGTGATATTAATGTAACAAAATCACCTTTAAATGTGTTTAAACTGAGGAGTTCATGAACGCATCACAGCTCCCTCTCTGTGTCACATGACTGTGTCCTGTGTTCTGATTGGTCGCTGCAGCTGTCGTCACAGATCCAAGATGGCGGCCCTGGTGTCGCATGTAGTCGCAGACGCAGGAGCGTTTTTAAAGAAAGCTCCGCTTCAGGTCAGTTTTTACGCTTTTATCCAAGTTTTAACTTTAAAATATGATTTTTTATTAAATAAGGACCCGAGAGTCCGCGCGGGGCCGCGGGAGGAGCCCGGTAACGGGACCGGGGGGCTGGTAACGGCCCCGGAGGCCCCGGAGACCGGAGACACAACACAACACAACCATTTAATATTCTGTTTTATTAAAGAAATAATGATTTAAATACTGTTTTATTAAAGAAATAATGATTTAAATACTGTTTTATTAATAAAATAATGATTTAAATACTGTTTTATTAAATAAATAATGATTTAAATACTGTTTTGTTAATAAAATAATGATTTAAATACTGTTCTATTAATAAAATAACCATTTAAATACTGTTTTATTAACAAAATAATGATTTAAATACTGTTTTATTAATAAAATAATGATTTAAATACTGTTTTATTAATAAAATAAAGATTTAAATACTGTTTTATTAATAAAATAATGATTTAAATACTGTTTTATTAATAAAATAATGATTTAAATACTGTTTTATTACCAAAATAAAGATTTAAATACTGTTTTATTAACAAAATAATGATTTAAATACTGTTTTATTAAAGAAATAATGATTTAAATACTGTTTTATTAACAAAATAATGATTTAAATACAGTTTTATTATTAAAATAATGATTTAAATACTGTTTTATTATTAAAATAATGATTTAAATACTGTTTTATTAACAAAATAATGATTTAAATACAGTTTTATTATTAAAATAATGATTTAAACACTGTTTTATTATTAAAATAATGATTTAAATACTGTTTTATTAAAGAAATAAGGATTTAAATACTGTTTTATTAATAAAATAATGATTTAAATACAGTTTTATTAATAAAATAATGATTTAAATACTGTTTTATTAAAGAAATAATGATTTAAATACTGTTTTATTAATAAAATAATGATTTAAATACAGTTTTATTAATAAAATAATGATTTAAATACTGTTTTATTAATAAAATAAAGATTTAAATACTGTTTTATTAATAAAATAATGATTTAAATACTGTTTTATTAATAAAATAATGATTTAAATACTGTTTTATTAATAAAATAAAGATTTAAATACTGTTTTATTAATAAAATAATGATTTGAATACTGTTTTATTACCAAAATAAAGATTTAAATACTGTTTTATTAACAAAATAATGATTTAAATACTGTTTTATTAAAGAAATAATGATTTAAATACTGTTTTATTAACAAAATAATGATTTAAATACAGTTTTATTATTAAAATAATGATTTAAATACTGTTTTATTATTAAAATAATGATTTAAATACTGTTTTATTAACAAAATAATGATTTAAATACAGTTTTATTATTAAAATAATGATTTAAACACTGTTTTATTATTAAAATAATGATTTAAATACTGTTTTATTAAAGAAATAAGGATTTAAATACTGTTTTATTAATAAAATAATGATTTAAATACAGTTTTATTAATAAAATAATGATTTAAATACTGTTTTATTAAAGAAATAATGATTTAAATACTGTTTTATTAATAAAATAATGATTTAAATACAGTTTTATTAATAAAATAATGATTTAAATACTGTTTTATTAATAAAATAATGATTTAAATACTGTTTTATTAACAAAATAATGATTTAAATACTGTTTTATTACCAAAATAATGATTTAAATACTGTTTTATTAATAAAATAAAGATTTAAATACAGTTTTATTAACAAAATAATGATTTAAATACAGTTTTATTAACAAAATAATGATTTAAATACTGTTTTATTAATAAAATAAAGATTTAAATACTGTTTTATTAATAAAATAATGATTTAAATACTGTTTTATTAATAAAATAATGATTTAAATACTGTTTTATTAATAAAATAATGATTTAAATACTGTTTTATTAATAAAATAATGATTTAAATACAGTTTTATTACCAAAATAATGATTTAAATACTGTTTTATTAATAAAATAATGATTTAAATACTGTTTTATTAACAAAATAATGATTTAAATACTGTTTTATTAATAAAATAATGATTTAAATATAGTTTTATTATTAAAATAATGATTTAAATACTGTTTTATTAACAAAATAATGATTTAAATACAGTTTTATTAATAAAATAATGATTTAAATACAGTTTTATTAATAAAATAATGATTTAAATACAGTTTTATAAATAAAAGAAAGATTTAAGTTTGCGTGTTTGTGTTCCAGGACATCGGCTCAAACATCTACACGCTGAAGGACGTCGTGAACGAGATCAGAGACAAACCCACCAGGAGGAGTCTGGCCTTCCTGCCGTACCAGCTGCACTTCAGAGAGCCGCACCCTGAACACATCAGGCTGGGTACCTGAACGCACCACACACAGTAAACCTGAACACATCAGGCTGGGTACCTGAACGCACCACACATAGTAAACCTGAACACATCAGACTGGGTACCTGAACGCACCACACATAGTAAACCTGAACACATCAGACTGGGTACCTGAACGCACCACACTGACTAAACCTGAACACATCAGACTGGGTACCTGAACGCACCACACTCAGTAAACCTGAACACATCAGACTGGGTACCTGAACGCACCACACACAGTAACCCTGAACGCACCACACAGACTGAACTCACCTGGGCACCTGAACGCACCACACTGACCTGTGCTTGTGTCTTCCTGTCTCTCAGTGACGGAGTTCTCGAAGAAGACGGGCGATTACCCGAGTCTCTCAGCGACCGACATCAAAGTTCTGGCTCTGACGTATCAGCTGGAGCTGGAGCACGTGGGCTCGAGCCACCTGAGGAGGGAGCCCGAGGTCAAGGTACGCACGCACGCGCCGCTGGTTTTACTCATTTTGCATCTTTTTTTAGTCATTTTGCATCTTTTTGTGCTGGTTTTGCATCTATTTTTAGTCATTTTGCATCTTTTTGTGCTGGTTTTGCATCTATTTTTAGTCATTTTGCATCTTTTTGTGGTGGTTTTGCATCTATTTTTAGTCATTTTGTATCTTTTTGTGGTGGTTTTGCATCTATTTTTAGTCATTTTGCATCTTTTTGTGGTGGTTTTGCATCTATTTTTAGTCATTTTGTATCTTTTTGTGCTGGTTTTGCATCTATTTTTAGTCATTTTGCATCTTTTTGTGCTGGTTTTGCATCTATTTTTAGTCATTTTGCATCTTTTTGTGGTGGTTTTGCATCTATTTTTAGTCATTTTGCATCTTTTTGTGGTGGTTTTGCATCTATTTTTAGTCATTTTG
Organism: Echiichthys vipera; assembly: GCF_963691815.1. Classification (NCBI taxonomy): domain Eukaryota; kingdom Metazoa; phylum Chordata; class Actinopteri; order Perciformes; family Trachinidae; genus Echiichthys; species Echiichthys vipera. Next base: position 41,434,538 of record NC_139826.1, on the reverse strand, counting down.
CATCTTTTTGTGCTGGTTTTGCATCTATTTTTAGTCATTTTGCATCTTTTTGTGGTGGTTTTGCATCTATTTTTAGTCATTATGCATCTTTTTGTGCTGGTTTTGCATCTATTTTTAGTCATTTTGCATCTTTTTGTGCTGGTTTTGCATCTATTTTTAGTCATTTTGCATCTTTTTGTGCCGGTTTTAGACGCAGGTGTCCGTTCTTGTGTGTCCGCAGCTGTTCGTGCGTTGGTTTCCTGCTTCGTGCTAAGCTAAGCTAACCACACTCACTTGTGTTCCAGGTGAAGGTCCAGAGCACGCAGCGTCACCCGGAGACTCCGGTGAACGTGGCCGGGTTCCACTTCCCCTCTCAGGTACCTCAGGTCTCATCTGTGGAACACGAGTGTGTGAACGTCTGTGAGTTAAACATTAAACCGTCCGTTCCTTCAGAAACACGCCGACACTTCGAGCGTCACACGGACTCAAACGCAGGCGACGAGCGCCGACGCCTTCAACAGCTTCCAGTTCTGGAGAGCGCCGCTGCCGAACATCGACCACGAGCTGCTGGAGCTCCTGGTGAGCGCCGCGCGTCCACCACGGATCATTTACACACACACACACACACGTTTATGTAACGTGTTTACGCCACTAACGTTTGTCCCGTTGGCTCCCCAGGACCCCGTGGAGGTTTTAAATTCGAAGAACAAACAGAAACAGACGGACACACGAACGTCTTCTGTGGCGTCCGGCGGCGACGAGTTCAACAGCTTCCAGTTCTGGAGAGCGCCGCTGACGTCCATCGACGACGAGCTGCTGGAGCTACTGGTGCACCCGCCGCTCGTGCACCCGCCGCTCGTGCACCCGCCGCTCGTGCAGCTGCCGCTCGTGCAGCTGCCGCTCGTGCCCCTGATTGTGTTGTTGATCGTTGTTGTGACATTTGTTTGCAGGAAGCGAACGATGCGTCCACGTCAGAGCGAGTTGACGCGGCGCTGCAGACGGACGAGCGTTCGGACGACGAGGACAAAGAGAACGAGCCGGAGGACGAAGACGAGGAGGAGGAGGAGGAAGAGGAGGACGGAGGAGGAGGAGGGTGGATCACTCCCAGTAACATCAAACAGGTGAAGATGGACTCCGCTGATTGGACGGCTCCTGCTGACGTCACAGTCGGGTGTCTGACCACGGACTTCGCCATGCAGGTAACGGACGCCGCTCTGTACCGACGCAACACGTTTATAACAAAACCTCTTTCAGTTCATCTGAGTTAGTTCACAACGACGACATCGTTAGAAACAATTAGTTCATCAGTGCGTTTAACACCTGATGTGCAACACGTCTGCTGAGAGCGACGCTGACTGAACACACATGCGCACACACACACACACACACACACACACACACACACAGTAACCCTGAACACGTCAGACTGGGTACCTGAACGCACCACACACAGTAACCCTGAACACATCAGACTGGGTACCTGAACGCACCACACACAGTAACCCTGAACACGACAGACTGGGTACCTGAACGCACCACACACAGTAACCCTGAACGCGTCAGACTGGGTACCTGAACGCACCACACACAGTAACCCTGAACACGACAGACTGGGTACCTGAACGCACCACACACAGTAACCCTGAACACGTCAGACTGGGTACCTGAACGCACCACGCACAGTAACCCTGAACACGTCAGACTGGGTACCTGAACGCACCACACACAGTAACCCTGAACACGTCAGACTGGGTACCTGAACGCACCACACACAGTAACCCTGAACACGTCAGACTGGGTACCTGAACGCACCACAAACAGTAACCCTGAACACGTCAGACTGGGTACCTGAACGCACCACACACAGTAACCCTGAACACGTCAGACTGGGTACCTGAACGCACCACACACAGTTCATGCATCAGTGTAAAACGTTCTTTCCTCTTTTTCCAGAACGTTCTGATTCAGATGGGACTTCACGTTCTGTCCGTTAACGGGATGCTGATCAAAGAGGCGCGGAACCACATCCTGAGGTGCCACGGCTGCTTCAGGTGAGTCGCACGCCGCAGACCGGAGCTCCACGCCGCAGACACACGTTCAATAACGTTTATTCTTCACATCGTTCTGTCGCTTCAGACTTCTCCGTGTGTCCGACAGTTCAAAGTAACCTCTGACCTCTGAGCGCTCGTCGCCGTGTGTGTGTTTATTTGTCTCCTCAGGCTGAATAAAGTGTGTGTTTGGTTTCCAGGACGACGAGCAACATGAACAAAGTGTTCTGTCCTCACTGTGGGAACCAGACGCTGAAGAAGTTGGCGGTGACAGTCGGCGAGGACGGCAGCACGCACATGCACTTCTCCAAGAACCCCAAAGTGCTGAACCCCAAAGGCCTGAGGGTGAGACGCAGCGAGGGCGCCGCCGTCCAATCACAGAGCAGCTTCTTCAGGTGTGGTTGTGTCACGCGGGTGAAGGCGCGGTGGTAAACGTGTCTCGTTGTGTTTCAGCACTCGCTGCCGCTGCCGCAGGGCGGGAAACACGGGAACAACCCTCAGCTGGTGGAGGACCAGCGCTTCCCGCAGCAGAGACTCTCCCGGAAAGCTCGGCAGAAGACGGACGTGTTCGACCCGGACTACGTGGCCGGGGGCTCGCCCTTCTCCCAGAACGACATCTACAGCCGAGCGGCCAACCTGCACATCAGGGACGGGCAGGGCGGCGGCGGCAGGAGGCGCTCCAACCCCAACGCCGCCCACAAGAAGTTCGTGAAGAAGAAGTGAGGCGACGTTTAAGTGACGTTTGAATTCCTTTTAAAGGCAAAAGCAGCAGCTTCTTCTTCTATGGTCAGTTATCGTGTGAGTCCGCTAACGTGTCGTTAATTATTCTGATGTTTCCGCACAAATAAACTTCAAACTTCAGCGGTTTTATCTTTAATGACTTTTCTTCACACGATCTGAACTCTCGGTATCCGGCTCAGCTAACAAGCTAATGCTAACTGAGTCCAGTCGGCTCGCCGTAGCACGTTAGCCGTTGGGAATGCTAACGTTACACTGTCACAAACACAAGGCAGCTAAAGGAGCAGTTAGCCTTCGAGCTAACATGTGTGACAGCAGGTTAACTTACAAAGTGCTTACTCAGCAAATCCTGACTTAAGCCAGGAGCTGCATTTGTCGACGCCGTCCTGTACGGTTCGTCTATGAACAGCTAGCCTCGATACGCTGAGGGAGCTAACAGTAGTGCCCGCAGTGAAACACCGAACCTGCAGCTTCCTGTTCCACGCTGAGTCACCGTGTGATGTCGCTGACGAGTCGTTAATTATTTCGATGTTTCAGCAAAAAATAAACCTTCAAACTTCAGCAGAATCGTTTTATCTTTAATGACTTTTCTTCACGCTCCTTCAGTTCGGTTCAGACCAAGTTTAAAATCTGAATTCTCAGTGAAACCCTGTTTGATTTGAGGCCCTTTCAAAGTACTACTTCCTGTCCAGGCCTCGTGTTTCCTGTCCACAGCTGCTCCTGAGTCACTTCACCTCGTCCCCGCCGTTAAACGTGTCTCACTGAAGACACACGAGGTCAAACACGTCACAGGTCGATGTTTGTGTTCGACGCGTTTGGACAGGAAATAGTATTTTGAAAGGGTGTTAAATCACATCTGTGTCTGTTACACTTCAGAGAATTAATTATTCTGGACGGAAGAATTACAATTATACATATCCAAAGGTCTATTTCTATCCTTAATCCTTTTTCTAACTTCTTTGCTACTTTTAATCTCAAATCTTCAATTTGTTTATCCCCCCCCGGGTCTCTATTTATATGTTTTTGGCCTTGAACGCCGTCGGTGCGATCGACCGACCACAGATTCTCTGGTGGGAGGTTCCACGTCGACGCGCCCGTCCAGTGCTCTTTGTCTTGTTGGAGGTCTGAAACTTCCCGTGGCACTTGAACGCAGCACAATGAAACAGAGCGACGCTGACGTCAGGAAAATCATTTATTCAGACTTTGATCAGAAATATGAGATTTTTGATGCGTTTCAACAGTTTTCAGTGACGAACTTAAAGATTACGAAAGAAAAGAGAACGACAGGAAGAGAAAGAGCTGCTTTCATCAGAGTTTTTAAAGCTTTCATAAATATTCTTCCTGAACCTCAAAGAAGAGTCAGAAACTTAATCTTTCAAAGTTCACACATCCACCACCAGAGTCCTCCACTCAGACCACCACAGAAGAAGAGCTGAGCGCTAACGAGCCACCGTCACTTCACTCTTCCTCCGCTGGCGTCTCTTCTTCTTCTTCTTCTTCCTCTTCTTCTTCTTGTTCCTCGGAGTCTCTGAGACCAGACGCCGGGTCGGGACGTCCTGCCTCCTCTGAGGGCTCCTCCTCTTTGAGCTGCGTCTCCAGTGTGAGGCCGCTCAGTTCAGAGGAGACGTCCGGCTCCAGCTCCAGCTCAGGCTCCAGCTCCGGCGCCACCTCAGCCGGTAACGTCTCCGTCTGCGGGAGCACAAAGTCCAGAGGCTGCAGCACGGCGGCGACGTCGATGCGTCCCAAACCGCCGAACCTGTGCAGCTGCGTGGGAGGAACGCCTGCAAACACAGACAACATCTGTAAACGTTTACCCACAGAGTCTTAATTAACGTGTCAGATCGAGCATCAACGGGTTGGAGACGGACGTAGAGTTTAACGGAAGAGACGACTTCACGCCACGTCCGTCTCCGCCCCTGAAGCCTCAGACGGACGGTGGTTCTCACCCAGGATGAGGGCGAGCTGCGCCGCAGGGAACAGCAGCTGCAGGCAGCGGTTGAGGAACGGCAGCAGATCTTCAGCGTACGAACAACAGAACTGGACGAACAGCTCCTTCTCTCTGCTGCTGAACGCCGACTCCTCCGCCCGGTGGAACGCCAGGATCTGACGGGTCACCTGACAGGAAACAACGACATCATCGTGACAGGAAACAACGACATCATCGTGACAGGAAACAACGACATCATCGTGACAGGAAATGACATCATCGTGACAGGAAACAACGACATCATGACAGGAAACAACGACATTGTGACAGGAAACGACGTCATCATCATGTTTGGTTCCGCTCACCGTCTTCAGGGCGTCCTCCAGACACGTGGTGACGTCGTGAGCGAGGCCGACGGGGCAGCAGAGCCGCAGGTCGTTGAAGGCGGTCAGGATGTGGTTGAGGAAGCAGGCGAGCGGCTGGAAGTCCAGCAGGGACATGGGCGGCTGCAGGCTGCCGGGCTGAACGCCGGGCGCCACGTGGGGGATGGTCCCTCCCAGCATGGAGGGCAGCGAGATGAGCGTGAACATGTTCATGTCCTCCTGGAACTTGTCCGTCGCCTCCTGCACGGCTCTGCGGAACGTCTCTGCCGCCACGCGCTGGAACATGGGCGCCAGCTGCCCGCGGAAGTCGGCCCCCACCCTGCTGAAGGACAGGCCGAAGTACATGCACTGGCCCAGCAGGGAGTCCAGGCGCCCCCCCACGCCGCGCTGCAGGTCCCTCTCCAGCGTCTCCAGGAACTCCGCCACCTTCTGCACCACCCAGCCGTGGAAGATGGCGGCCTCGTTCACCGCCACCTGCCCGCCGGCGGGGGGCACCAGCGGGTCGTCGTCGGAGAAGATGGCCCTGTACTGCGTGATGATATCGAACAGGTGGACTCTGCAGGCCTCGATGGTCTTGGTGATGTGGAAGTAGGGGTCGTCCTCGGAGATGGCGGCGAGGATGGAGTGCAGCCAGGTGCCGCGCGCCTGCAGGAACTTGACCCGCAGCTCCGCCTCCGTGAACACGTCCATCCGGCGCAGGTAGCCGATGACGCGCAGGCAGACGGGCAGCTGCGAGTTGCTGCGCAGCTGCTGCAACAGCTGGTTGAGCATCAGCTGCGTCGACTGCCGGACCTCACGCACGATTCCCTGAGAACAGACGAGAGTCCGTGTCATGGATGAGTTCAGGCAGACGTAGTTTCTCGGGGTCGGCGGTCGCTCACCTGGATGACGGGCAGCGCGGCGTGCTTCTTCTCCAGCCTCTTGACGTACGCGGCCAGCTCCAGGGCCTCCTCGTAGTAGCCGTTGCGGACGCAGGTGTCCATGAGCTGAGGGATCTCCAGGATCTCCAGGATCTCAGTGTGACGGTTCAGCGTCAGGCTGTTCATCCGGCGGCTCGCTCCGATCTCCTCCGCCTCCTTCATGAAGCCCCTGAACACACACGTGTACACACACACACACGCACACACACACACACACACACACACACACACACACACACACACACACACACACACACACACACACACACACACACACACACACACACACACACACACACACACACACACACACACACACACACACACACACACACACACACACACACACACACACACACACACACACACACACACACACACACACGAATTTTCTTCATAAAGCAAATTCTGCATCCAGTCCTGGTCCACCCCCCAGCTCTGGTCCCGGTCCACCCCCCGGGCCGGGCTGGAGGGCTGTCCCGGGGCCGGGCTGCAGGGTTGGGCCGGGCTGGAGGGCTGTCCCGGGGCTGACGGGCTGTCCCGGTCCCAGCTCACCTGCATCTCTGTCCGAAGCCGGGCAGCTTGTCCAGCAGCCGGGACACGCTGCTCTCCACGCGGCCGAAGTCGCGGTAGATGTGCTGGGTGCAGTCCGCGGTGCGGATGAAGGTCTGGTAGTTGGAGAAGGCCAGCTCCCGGGTCTGCTGCAGGATCTGGGCCCGCTCCTCGGACAGCCGCTCCGGCTCCCGCAGCAGCTTCTCCAGCCCGCAGGAGCTGAGCTCGGACAGGTAGGCGGTGAAGTCCGGGTTGTCCCTCCAGCTCTCCGGGAAACTGTCCTTAAAGATGGACGCGAGGATGCTCTCGTCCTCCACGGCCACCGCCGCCGCCGCCATGTTGGACCGGGGAACCGGGGCTACCGGAGTTACCGGAGTTACCGGGGCTAAAGTCTCGGTGAAGTTGGTTCTGTTTAGAAACAGCTCGGGACGATGCTGACAACCACTTCCGCCTTCTGCTTCTTCTTCGTCGTATTTAAAGGCGGACGCAGAACAGCGCCCCCCGCTGGTCCGGAGGGTGAACTGCGCCCCCGCGGTCCTCCAGAGGGTTACACTTTTATTTATTATTATTATTTATTATTTATTAAACTTTATTCAGAACATTTCACAACAACAATATTACAAACACATTCATAAGGTTTATTAACAATAAAGTAAATATAAAAACACAGCAACAGTTACAGGAAGTGACGCAATAGTTTTTTAACTTCATTGAAAAAGAACAAAACACTATTTTTGTTTTTAAAACTTTATTCAAAACATTTCACAACAACAACAACAACAATACAAACATTCATAAGGTTTAGTGACAATAAAGTACTTAAAAAACAGACAAAACAAAAATAAACTTTATTGAAAAAGTACAAACACGGCAACAGTTAAAGGAAGTGACGCAATAGTTTTTTAAACTTTATTCAGAACATTTCACAACATTATAAACACATTCATAAGGATTAGTGACAATAAAGGACATATAAAAACATAAGAAAATAGAAATAAAATAAAGTAGCAGCACATGTATAACAAAATAAATATATTTAAGGCTTCATGTGTTTTTTTTAAACCAGGTGAAAACAGTTTATTCAGTGACTCGGTGAAAAGTGTTTAAAGATGTTTTATATTTTTGTGCTTTAGTTTCAATTTTAGAGATTTAACAAATATTTTAAATTCATTCAGGAAAACATTAAATTGGGGGAAAATTTCAGAATTCTGTTTTTGTGGATGAAAAATTTGACCAAACATAAAATGACATTAAAAAAAAGACTTTATGGTTTTTGTTTCAGTCCTGTCTAACTGATCGACGGAAGTGACGCAATATTTGTTTTTAACTTTATTTAAAAAGTACAAAACACAACAACAGCTAAAGGAAGTGACGCAATAGTTTTTAAAAAAAACTTTATTGAAAAACTACATACAATTCCCCTCAGTCAGGTCTCAGTCCTTCACACACACACACACACACACACACACACACACACACACACACACACAGTGTATCTTACAGTTGATTTACAGTCCTGAATATTGTAATATCATAATATCATAACCCTGTTGTCTCACAGGTTAAAAACTTTATCAAAAATGTTTTTGCCACCGAGTGACAGCTGTTTCCTCAAGAGGCCACGCCCCCAATTATTCATAAACTTTAAGATGTCAGAGCGAGGGGCCAGTGACCGGCGCCCCGAGCAGTTGGGGGTTCCAAGTCACCTCTGGACTGAGCTGCAGTAGCTCAGTCCAGAGGTGACTTGGCTGGGAACCGCAGGGTCGCTGGTTCGAGTCCCTGTGTGGACCATGAATGGAGCGTGGACTGGTGGCTGGAGAGGTGCCAGTTCATCTCCTGGGCACTGCAGAGGTGCTGTTGAGCAAGGCACCGAACCCCCAACTGCTCGGGGCGCCGATCACTGGCAGCCCCCTCGCTCTGACATCTCTCCATTAATTGCATGTATATAGGTGTGTGTGTGTGTGTGTGTGTGTGTGTGTGTGTGTGTGTGTGTGTGTGTGTGTGTGTGTGTGTGTGTGTGTGTGTGTGTGTGTGTGTGTGTGTGTGTGTGTGTGTGTGTGTGTGTGTGTGTGTGTGTGTGTGTCAAATGAAAAAATAGAGTGAAAATTAAAGGAATTCTTCTTCTTCACCTCCAATAAAATAAAACTACCCCCCCCCCCCCTCAGTGTTGCCATGGAGACCTGATCTAAACACACAGGCTTAAACAGGTTTAATGACGCTGTGAAAACGGAAACAGGAAGCTGTGGGCGGGGCTTGGTTAAACCCCACAGAAGAAGAAGAAGAAAAGTTCTGACGTCAGCGGAAGTGACGTGTTTGTTGCTAAGCTGCAGCCGCAGAGTCCAGACTGTCAACAACTGGAGACCGGAGACCGGAGATTAACGACACACCGGGGCTCCCAATGATCCACAGCCGACACGTGAAGGTGAAACCCCGCCACGGCTTCTGTCTCTGCCGGGGGTGCAGTTAGCTTTAATGAGCTAACGGTGCTAACTAGCTCTGCGCTAACTAACTGCTAACAGCTAACAGCTAACGCTAGCTGCTGTCCGTCAACAACCACCTGTTTATGTTCTCTCTACCTGTCTTTATTATTTATTATTTAATATTTAATACAACTTTAGCTGCTCTAAACTCATCTGAGCGTTAACGTGTCTGGACACTTGTTTAATCAGTTTAACGGCGTTAATGAGCTTATTAAACAGCAACAGGTTAGCTTAGCATCAGGTTAGCTATCATAATAATTATTAACTTTTTTAAAGCATCTTTCACAACTAAAATAATAAATAATATAAATCAATATCACAGGTGTTAAAAACAGTAGACAGAAAAATATATCAATGATAAACAAACCGAATATTAGTAATAAACCCGATTTGTTGATAGTGTTTAAACCTTTTTTAGATATAAAAAAGTCATAAAAATGTGTGTGTGTGTGTGTGTGTGTGTGTGTGTGTGTGTGTGTGTGTGTGTGTGTGTGTGTGTGTGTGTGTGTGTGTGTGTGTGTGTGTGTGTGTGTGTCTGTGTCTGTGTCTGTGTGTGTGTGTGTGTGTGTGTGTGTGTGATAGGTAAAACACAGTACAACTCTATTAAAAGTAAATCAAACTGAACTGATTTGATTTTTATTTGAATAAACAAATTTAAATATTGAACTTTAAATCAAATCTTCTTTCAAATGAAAGAGTTTGTGTTTATTAATATAACGTTAGTAAACTCATCCGCTCTGAACTCTATAGAAAAAAAAATCATAAAATAAAAACGGTTTTGAGATTGTGTGTGTGTGTGTGTGTGTGTGTGTGTGTGTGTGTGTGTGTGTGTGTGTGTGTGTGTGTGTGTGTGTGTGTGTGTGTGTGTGTGTGTGTGTGTGTGTGTGTGTGTGTGTGTGTGTGTGTGTGTGTGTGTGTGTGTGTGTGTGTGTGTGTGTGTGTGTGTGTGTGTGCGTATATCATTTATAGGATTATGCTGAAATATTGTAGACTGAGCAGTAAAAGTAACACTCAGTAAAATTCTAGTGAAAGCAAAGAAAACTGAACTGATTTGATTTTTTTTTAACATTAAATCAAATCTTTTTTCAAATGAAACAAAAAACTGCTTCAGAAAGTTTTTATAACCTTTAAACACAAATCTCACCGCTGAGTAACGGACCCAACACAACAGAAAACATCAGACTCTAAAATATCATGTCCTCTGTCCTCTGTCCTCTGACGTGTCCTCAGTCCTCTGACGTGTCCTCTGTCCTCTGACGTGTCCTCTGTCCTCTGACGTGTCCCCTGTCCTCTGACGTGTCCTCTGTCCTCTGATGTGTCCTCTGTCCTCTGACGTGTCCTCTGTCCTCTGACGTGTCCTCTGTCCTCTGACGTGTCCTCTGTCCTCTGATGTGTCCTCTGACGTGTCCTTTGTCCTCTGACGGGTCCTCTGTCCTCTGACGTGTCCTCTGTCCTCTGACGTGTCCTCTGTCCTCTGATGTGTCCTCTGTCCTCTGACGTGTCCTCTGTCCTCTGACGTGTCCTCTGTCCTCTGATGTGTCCTCTGACGTGTCCTTTGTCCTCTGACGGGTCCTCTGTCCTCTGACGTGTCCTCTGTCCTCTGACGTGTCCTCTGACGTGTCCTCTGACGGGTCCTCTGTCCTCTGACGTGTCCTCTGTCCTCTGACGTGTCCTCTGACGTGTCCTTTGTCCTCTGACGGGTCCTCTGTCCTCTGACGTGTCCTCTGTCCTCTGACGTGTCCTCTGTCCTCTGATGTGTCCTCTGACGTGTCCTCTGACGGGTCCTCTGTCCTCTGACGTGTCCTCTGTCCTCTGACGTGGTCTGACGTGTCCTCTGACCTGTCCTCTGTCCTCTGACGTGTCCTCTGACGTGTCCTCTGTCCTCTGTCCTCTGACCTGTCCTCTGTCCTCTGACGTGTCCTCTGACGTGTCCTCTGTCCTCTGTCCTGTGACGTGTCCTCTGTCCTCTGACATGTCCTCTGTCCTCTGATGTGTCCTCTGTCCTCTGACCTGTCCTTTGTCCTCTGACGTGTCCTCTGTCCTCTGACGTGTCCTCTGTCCTCTGACGTGTCCTCAGACGTGTCCTCTGTCCTCTGACCTGTCCTCAGACGTGTCCTCTGTCCTCTGACCTGTCCTCAGACGTGTCCTCTGTCCTCTGACCTGTCCTTTGTCCTCTGACGTGTCCTCTGTCCTCTGACGTGTCCCCTGTCCTCTGACCTGTCCTCAGACGTGTCCTCTGTCCTCTGACGGGTCCTCTGTCCTGTCCTCTGTCCTCTGACCTGTCCTCTGACGCGTCGTCTGTCCTCTGACCTGTCCTCTGACGTGTCCTCAGACAGACGAGGTGAATGTGGAGGTTGAACCGACGGACTGCTGTGTGTGGTGCCGGGCTCACGTCTCCGTGTTTGTGTCCCTGCAGGTGGAGGACGCTCCCGTAACCGTCTCCGTGTTTGTGTCCCTGCAGGTGGAGGACGCTCCCGTAACCGTCTGCACCCTCGGCTTCTCTCTGAACCTGATGAAGTAACGTCTGCGGCGCTCCAGCACCTGAACCCGTGAGCAGCATGGCTGCAGCCAACAGCACCAAGATCTCCTGGAGACTGCGTGAGTTTCACCTAGAACAACATCCAGAGACACAGACAGAGACACAGACAGAGACACAGCCAGAGACACAGACAGAGACACACCCAGAGACACACCCAGAGACACACCCAGAGACACAACCAGAGACACACCCAGAGACACAGACAGAGACACAGCCGGAGACACACCCGGAGACACAGCCAGAGACACAGACAGAGACACAACCAGAGACACACCCAGAGACACAGCCAGAGACACAACCAGAGACACACCCAGAGACACAGCCAGAGACACACCCGGAGACACAGCCAGAGACACACCCAGAGACACACCCAGAGACACAGACAGAGACACAACCAGAGACACAGCCAGAGACACAGCCAGAGACACAGCCGGAGACACAGCCAGAGACACAGACAGAGACACACCCGGAGACACACCCAGAGACACACCCGGAGACACAGCCGGAGACACAGCCGGAGACACAGCCGGAGACACACCCGGAGACACAGCCAGAGACACACCCGGAGACACACCCGGAGACACACCCAGAGACACACCCGGAGACACACCCGGAGACACGGCCAGAGACTCAGCCAGAGACACAGCCAGAGACACGGCCAGAGACACAGACAGAGACACAGACAGAGACACAACCAGAGACACAGCCAGAGACACGGCCAGAGACACACCCGGAGACACACCCAGAGACACACCCGGAGACACACCCGGAGACACGGCCAGAGACACAGCCAGAGACACAGACAGAGACACAGCCAGAGACACACCCAGAGACACACCCAGAGACACACCCGGAGACACAGACAGAGACACAGACAGAGACACATCCAGAGACACACCCAGAGACACAGCCAGAGACACACCCGGAGACACACCCAGAGACACACCCGGAGACACACCCGGAGACACGGCCAGAGACACAGCCAGAGACACAGCCAGAGACACAGACAGAGACACACCCAGAGACACACCCAGAGACACACCCGGAGACACACCCGGAGACACGGCCAGAGACACAGCCAGAGACACAGCCAGAGACACAGACAGAGACACAGACAGAGACACACCCAGAGACACACCCGGAGACACACCCGGAGACACAGCCGGAGACACAGCCGGAGACACACCCGGAGACACACCCGGAGACACGGCCAGAGACACACCCAGAGACACACCCGGAGACACACCCGGAGACACGGCCAGAGACACAGACAGAGACACAGACAGAGACACAACCAGAGACACAGCCAGAGACACGGCCAGAGACACACCCGGAGACACACCCGGAGACACACCCGGAGACACACCCGGAGACACGGCCAGAGACACAGCCAGAGACACAGACAGAGACACAGCCAGAGACACACCCGGAGACACACCCAGAGACACACCCAGAGACACGGCCAGAGACACAGCCAGAGACACAGCCAGAGACACGGCCAGAGACACAGACAGAGACACAGACAGAGACACAACCAGAGACACAGCCAGAGACACGGCCAGAGACACACCCGGAGACACACCCAGAGACACACCCGGAGACACGGCCAGAGACACAGCCAGAGACACAGACAGAGACACAGCCAGAGACACACCCAGAGACACAGCCAGAGACACGGCCAGAGACACACCCAGAGACACACCCAGAGACACACCCAGAGACACAGCCAGAGACACACCCAGAGACACAGCCGGAGACACACCCAGAGACACACCCAGAGACACAGCCAGAGACACACCCAGAGACACAGACAGAGACACGGCCAGAGACACAGCCAGAGACACAGCCAGAGACACGGCCAGAGACACAGACAGAGACACAGACAGAGACACAACCAGAGACACAGCCAGAGACACGGCCAGAGACACACCCGGAGACACACCCAGAGACACACCCGGAGACACGGCCAGAGACACAGCCAGAGACACAGACAGAGACACAGCCAGAGACACACCCAGAGACACAGCCAGAGACACGGCCAGAGACACACCCAGAGACACACCCAGAGACACACCCAGAGACACAGCCAGAGACACACCCAGAGACACAGCCGGAGACACACCCAGAGACACACCCAGAGACACAGCCAGAGACACAGCCAGAGACACACCCAGAGACACAGCCAGAGACACACCCAGAGACACAGCCAGAGACACACCCAGAGACACAGCCAGAGACACAGCCAGAGACACACCCAGAGACACAGACAGAGACACAGACAGAGACACAGCCAGAGACACACCCAGAGACACACCCAGAGACACACCCAGAGACACAGACAGAGACACAGCCAGAGACACAACCAGAGACACAACCAGAGACACACCAGAGACACACCAGAGACACACCCAGAGACACAACCAGAGACACAACCAGAGACACAGCCAGAGACACAACCAGAGACACAACCAGAGACACAGCCAGAGACACACCCAGAGACACACCCAGAGACACACCCAGAGACACAGACAGAGACACAGCCAGAGACACACCCAGAGACACACCCAGAGACACAGCCAGAGACACAGACAGAGACACAGCCGGAGACACACCCAGAGACACACCCAGAGACACAGACAGAGACACAGACAGAGACACAGCCAGAGACACAGACAGAGACACACCCAGAGACACAGCCAGAGACACACCCAGAGACACACCCAGAGACACAGCCAGAGACACAAGAGACACAGACAGAGACACAGACAGAGACTGAGCAACACACACACTTTAACTGTGATGTCATCTCATATTTAAACGTGTTACACATCTGAGTCTGCAGACGACACTTTTATCTAAATATGATCAAACTTCCTGTTTCACTCCAGATCTAAACGATGGTTTAATGTTTCAAGTTCATTAATGTTTTTAAACTAAAGTCGAACTAAATTTATATTGTTTTCATTTCTCTTTGTGTGACCAGAGCGCTCAACAGCACGCTAACACGCTGAGTTAGCCGTGTGCTAACCCTTTAGATCTGCTCTAAGTAAACACTGGAGCTGCTGCTCCTTCACAATAAGAGTCCATCAATGATGTCCAAACATCTGTCCTTCTCAATAAGAGTCCATCAATGATGTCCAAACATCTGTCCTTCACAATAAAAATCCATTAATGTTGTCAAAACTTCAGTCCTTCACAATAAAAGCCCATCAATGTCCAAACATCCAGGACCAAACTTCAGTCCTTCACAATAAAAGTCCATCAATGTTGTCCACACATCCAGGACCAAACTTCAGTCCTTCACAATAAAAGCCCATGCTTTAACAGCTCCAAAATAAAGCGTAAAGTCTTCTTCATTTCCGTTTGAATTCACTCGGGCTGAGCGTCGCCCAAACGTTCTGACTGCTTTCTCTCATCAACGTCACTTTATTTTAATAATCTGACACAGAAACGTTCAGCAAACATGAAATTTAGATTCTTAGATGTGAGTAAATTAATTCTCCTTCCTGCAGATTAAACAGGAAAAGCAGGAAAAGACGTGAAACAGAACGAACCGTGCGGTTAAAACCAGTGAACGGCGTCAGACTCGTGACACAGAGACGTTAAATACTCTCTCTCTGTGATGTGATCATAAACACTGAGAATGTAATGTGTCTGTTTCCTCTCAGAGCTGAGTTTTCTTCATGAAACACGTCTGTTTCAGTGAAACCAGTGAAACACAATCACTTAATTTCCCCGTCTCAGGTTCGTGTCGTGGCGTCGTCACGTTTGACGTGATGGACACAGACAATGATTCAAAATGACCTTTTTATGTGTTCAAGCACTTTTAAAGGACCCACGCAGCATCACAGAACGCATGGTTATTGTCTCGCCGCTGTCGTAGACGAGCTGCTGCAGCGTCTAATTGAATTTGTCCCTCCCGTGTTTCCGTCCAGAGGAGTTCGAGGCTCACTCCAGCAGCGTTTCCTGTCTGGCTCTGGGGAAGAGCTCCGGCCGCCTGCTCGCCACCGGAGGGGAGGACTGCAGGGTCAACATCTGGACCGTCAGCAAGGCCAACTGCATCATGGTACACACACACACGCACACACACACACGCACACACACGCACACACACACACGCACACACACACACACACACACACAGACACACACACACAGTCAGCAAGGCCAACTGCATCATGGTACGCACACACACACACACGTACACACACACACGTACACACACACACACACACACACACACACACGCACACACAGTCAGCAAGGCCAACTGCATCATGGTACGCACACACACACGTACACACACACACACACACACACACACACACACACACACACACACACACACACACACACACACACACACACAGAGTCAGCAAGGCCAACTGCATCATGGTACGCACGCACACACACGCACACACACACACACACACACACACACAGTCAGCAAGGCCAACTGCATCATGGTACACACACACACATACACACACACACACACACGTACACACAGTCAGCAAGGCCAACTGCATCATGGTACACACACACACGCACACACACACACACACACACACACACACACACACCGTCAACACGAACACAACTCTACTGCTGCGGTTTAACAGTGAAGCTCTTTTGTGTGCGTGTGTGTGAGCGTGCTTGCGCGTGTGTGTGTGTGTGTGTGTGTGTGTGTGTGTGTGTGTGTGTGTGTGTGTGTGTGTGTGTGTGTGTGTGTGTGTGTGTGTGTGTGTGTGTGTGTGTGTGTGTGTGTGTGTGTGTGTGTGTGTGTGTGTGTGTGTGTGTGTGTGTGTGTGTGTGTGTGTGTGTGTGTGTGTGTGTGTGTGTGTGTGTGTGTGTGTGTGTGTGTGTGTGTGTGTGTGTGTGTGTGTGTGTGTGTGTGTGTGTGTGTGTGTGTGTGTGTGTGTGTGTTCTCAGAGTCTGACCGGTCATAAGAACCCAGTGGAGTGTGTCCAGTTCAACACGTCTGAGGAGCGCGTCGTCGCTGGTTCACAGTCTGGATCAATACGAGTCTGGGACCTGGAGGCCGCCAAGAGTGAGACCCAGTTTGTTGTGTGTGTGTGTGTCCGTGTCCGTGTGTGTTATCTGGACAACTTCTTCACCATCTGTAAACTCTGTCTTTGGCTCTCAGCACCCTGAGTTAAACTACCCTGGCCCAGGGAACTGGGCCAGGGTAGTTTAACTCAGGGTGCCCTCCCACTGTGCCTCCGTCCCATGTCCCAGCACGTGTCACGGCTAAAGTCTGGTTCCTTTGACCAGTGTGAGTGCAACCGTACCACGTCTAGGAGCGGCACGCTTGCCGTCCACGGCCCGTTTGGGAGAGGTGGGCTTTAGTAAAGCACGTTTGCACATGTACGAGCATGAGCGTGCGCACGTGTACGAGCACGAGGCCTACGGCGGCTCTGAGGTCATTTCCTGTGCGCCTGTTGGGACGTAGAAAAAAGAAGGAGGGACCATGCGCGGACATTTCAAACAATGGCGGTGAAAGGTTCACGTTGGTGTGATGCGGAGGTGGAGTGTTTACTGCAGATTTGGTCGATGAAAAGATTCAAAAACAGTCGACAAGACGCACAAAGTGCACCCTAACGCACGCACAGTGGGAGGGCGCTCTCAGGTGCCTCTGGCTTCGACCAAAGCCGTCTTATGTTTGGTAAAGGATTAGTTAAGTGGATGATCTTTTGTTTCAGCTCGATAGTTTCGATAGGCTGTTGTGAACTACCTCCCGGTAGCCCGGCGTACAGTTGTCCGTGGCGTTCTGACGTCAGAGATGCTCAGTGAGAACGTCTTAGACGCGTGGAGCTGTAACTTTCCTCTCTTCCAGTTTTAAGGACTCTGATGGGACACAAATCCAACATCACCAGTCTGGGCTTCCATCCGTTTGGAGACTTCCTCGCCTCCAGCTCCATGGACACAAACATTAAGGTGTGTGTGTGTGAGTGTGTTCAGGGGCTGTGAAGGTTTTTATGAAGTATCAAAGCACAGATGTAGCGTGTGTGTTTATACCTGTGTATGAACGGATGTGTGTGTGTTTGTGCTCTCTGTTCTTTACCGGGGTTTGAACCTGGACCCGTCAGCTGTGGGACGTGCGGAGGAAAGGATACGTGTTCAGGTACAAGGTGAGTCATCAGTTTTATTTCCATCACACGTCATGAGGCAGTTATTTATCCATTAAGCACAAACAAGCTCTGCACGAGTCACATGATCAGATTCAAACTGATTATGAATTACAAACATCCAGAATTTACACAACACCTCGTTCTGCTGACGTTTGATTTGTACTAACGTCAAGTTTTGGTTTGGAACATAAAGAAAAAGTAGTTCCAGTTGTTTTCATTTAAAATAAGTTTGCTGCTGATCCAGGAACAGTCTCATGTCTCTGTGTGAAAGGTGTGTGTGAGGATAACGCTGTGTTTGTGTCGCAGGGTCACACTCAGGCGGTGAGGAGTCTGGCCTTCAGTCCAGACGGGAAGTGGTTGGCTTCAGCCAGCGACGACTGCACCGTCAAGGTACGAGCTGGCCGCGGGGCCCTGAACGCCTCATCGAACCTCAGAGCTGTCGTCTCAGATATTAATGTTTGTGTGTGTGTGTGTGTGTGTGTGTGTGTGTGTGTCAGCTGTGGGACCTGACTCAGGGGAAGATGATCACGGAGTTTAAATCTCACACCGCAGCCGTCAACATCATCCAGTTCCACCCCAACGAGTACCTGCTGGCGTCAGGCAGCTCCGACAGGTACGACACCGATCGCCTCGCTCCCCCGGAGGCTTCCTGAGTAATAAGATGCAACATTTACTGCGCTGCTATCTGGTTAAAGTGTCGGCCGCACACAGACAACTGGTCACAGCCGGCGAGGTCACGTTCATGAGTCAGCCGGTCGTAGCACTCACGGGTCGCTGGTGCTCCTGCTCGCGGCCCTAAGCCCCACAGGGAGGATGAAAATAGACCTGTAACTCTCTTTTTTTACTGTCTCTGAGCTCCGGTCCGGTTGCTAACCAAGGGTCTAGGCCCTGGCAAAAGGTAGAAATGCAGGAGCACTGAGGCGAGAGGAAGGCCGGGGACGAGCCCCCTCTATATGATTCAAACCTCTGACCCAAGGCTACTTTTATTTATTTATTATTAAAGTGGTCACATACGTCCGTCTGCCCACCCCACCAACGTTCCTTAGCTTTGCTCCGGCTTCGAGCCCCGTAGGGAGATACTGATCCCAAGCCTCCGACAGCTGTAAAAGGCTTCACCGCAGGACGAGTCGTGTGGGCTCCCTACGTCTGTTCTGACGCCCCAAAATACCTCCACAGTTCTAATTCACACGTACATCTGCCCTGACTTCAGCCGCCCTCACCACCATAATCATAAAGCAGCCACTTCAGTACAGACGGGGTGATTGTGTGCGACCTGTAGGTTGAGGCCCAGATCTCACAACAGAGCTGTGTTTGAATTAAACGATGATCCAATGGAACTAAACTAAAGCAGAGTCGTCACTAAAATGCAGACTTTCATCCACTGAGTCGTGCAGATGACAGAGGGAGGCTGCGTTCACATAAAGAGTGCAGTAGAAACGTTGCCTTGTTCAGAACACTGACGGCAGAAACAGGAATACTTTGCACCTGTAAACATGAACGTGTGCCTCTGATGTTGGAGTCCTGAAGGACGCGGAGCTGTGGATGAAACCCCACTGTTGCCTGTTTGTGTGCAGGACGATCAAACTGTGGGATCTGGAGAAGTTTTCCATGATCGGCTCGTTGGAGGGAGACACGACTCCAGTCCGGTGAGTTTCCTCTTCACGCGGTTTCCTCAGGCGGGACGTCGGGCTGCAGGTGTGTGACCTCTGACCTCTGTGTGCTCAGGTGTGTGTTCTTCAGCTCCGACGGCAGCTGTCTGTACAGCGGGGCCACGGACTCTCTGAGGATCTTTGGCTGGGAGCCGGACCGCTGCTTCGACGTGGTGCCGGCGGGCTGGGGCAAAGTGTCCGACCTGGCCGTCTGCAACCAGCAGCTGGTGAGGAGCTGCTGCGGATCAGACGCCACCTCCTGAGAACTGCAGGAGCAACTTAACCCCTCTGCTCCCTCTCTGCCCGCAGATCGGCGTGTCGCACCAGCTCTCCAGCGTGTCGTCCTACGTGGTCGACCTGAAGCGCGTGAAGAAGAGCGGCGGCTCCGTGATCCAGGGAATCATCCAGGACAACCAGCCGCTCACAGAGCCCAAGGACGCCAAAGGAGCCGCGCTGCGCCGGAACTACGAGAGGCCCACGACCACCTGCAGCTCACAGAGGTACGGCCGCGTCCCTGTGTTGTCACGATGCCAGAGTCAGGCCGTCGGTGCGATACCTGCCTGAAATATCTGGATACTGACACGAAACCACGGCGGGAAACTAAAACCTCATCAAAGTAATGGAGTCAAATATGAGATGACAACATATTTTATTAATTAAAACACTCTTTATGCTTTAAAGCTGCTTCACATGTTACACAGTACAACACAAATGAGCCGGACCTGGATCAGAACTTTCTCTAATGATATGAATTACAATAGATGTTATATTATATTAATTATATATAGGTATAGATATTAACGTCTCCAGCTCGTGTTCTGGTAAAGTCACATGATTAAACTCATAACGACCGTGTCGTGATGTCACATGTTGTGATGTCACATGTTGTGATGTCATCAGGGTGAAGCAGAGGTCCGACGCTGACCGGCGGAGCCCCGAAGGCGAGAGGCGGAGTCCCAGCGAGGACGAGGCGGACGAGAAACTGTCGTCGGCTGAAATCCACAACGCAGAAGACTTCAAGGAGATCTTCCAGCCCAAGAACGCCATCTGTAGGTCGACGCTCGGTGGCGCACCATCGCTCACCATCGCTCACTGTCGCTCACAGTCGCTCAGCGCACAGCGAGACAAACACTAAACGCTTCTTCTCTCCTCCAGCTCGAACGCCGCCCAAGATATCGGAGCCTTTCCCTGCTCCTCCAGAGGACGGTGAGTCCTGCAGACGAGGCGTCGCCGGCGTCCAGGAACAAACACGCCTCATATTTTACAGATCAATTAATGAGACACGGGACGTCTGTGACGGTGAAGACGGTTTCTTCTTCTTCTTCTTTCAGACACAGTTTTGTTGGTCGGCCGTCAGCTGAAGGACCTGATTTCTCCTTTTTCTGAGAAGCTGCAGGTCAGTGAACGCAGCAGTCTGTCTCATTAAAGTGCTTCTGATGTCAAACGTGTTTATTCTGCGTGAACATAAAAGTGTGTGTGTGTGTGTGTTCCAGCCTCCTCCGCTGGCCACCTCCACACCTGTCCAGAGGGTGGAGCCTACAGTCGTCTCCAGCGTGAAGCGTCCGGTCCCTTCGTCCGTGGGCCCGGTGTCCTCCCACCCCCCTGCCCCCGGCCCGCCCCCGCCTCCTCAGCCGCCCGTCACCACGGCGAGGTCGAAGCCACAACCGAAAATCATCCCCAGCAGCAGGAACGAGCCCATCGGCCTCAACGTGGCCGACTTCCTGCCTGTGAGTTTCACGCTTCACCTCACGTCTGTTTTTGTTTGTTTTGTTTTATTGATTTATTCAGAATCATATTTTATCGTCTTCCTGAGACGGAAGTTTGAGACTCGAGTCGCACAAACGTGACTTGAGACTTGACTCGGACTCATGCAGAATCTTTTTGTTTATGTCGTTCTTGGAGCAGAAAGTCTGAGTGAGCGCACACACCTGCTGCAGCTGAAGACCGGGGCGAAGTTAGTTCTAAGTTGGAGATTCAACAGACTCGCTCTGGTCCCGGCCGTTCAGAGTATCCAACTTCAGACTAACTTCAGCCCGGTCTGCTGCTGCAGTTTCATCACCGTTTGTTATTGTTTTTAAGAACTTCAGACAAAAAAAAACTAAAGAATCACAGAATGCAACGTCTGTGTTACGCTCAGCTGCATCAATGTTAGCTTGCTGCTAATGTTAGCCTGTTAATAATGTTAGCCTGTTACTAATGTTAGCCTGTTACTAATGTTAGCTTGTTACTAATGTTAGCTTGTCACTAATGTTAGCCTGTTACTAATGTTAGCTTGTTACTAATGTTAGCTTGTTACTAATGTTAGCCTGTTACTAATGTTAGCTTGTTACTAATGTTAGCCTGTTACTAATGTTAGCCTGTTAATAATGTTAGCTTGTTACTAATGTTAGCCTGTTACTAATGTTAGCCTGTTAATAATGTTAGTCTGTTACTAATGTTAGCTTGCTGCTAATGTTAGCCTGTTCCCCTCAAAGACTTGAGACTTGCCTCGGACTTGTGAGCGTCTCTGCCCTTTACTCTTTACTCTCTGAGCTGTTAGTAAACAAACAAACATGAGTCTGAAAGTCTCCACAGCGTGAGATCTAACGTGTGCGCCGGCTGTCCAGGCTTCCGTCAACAGCAGAGCGGCGGCTCGGAGCGACGACGAGGCTCTGTCCCAGCTGAAGAAAGGTCACGACACCATGTGCGTGATGCTGCGCAGCCGCCACAAGAACCTGGAGACGGTGCGGCTCGTGTGGACCAGAGAGGACATCAAGGTGAGACTCCACCACGGCCGACAGCAGCCAATGAGGAAGCAGCTGTGATGCTTTTTTCCTCACTTCCTGTTTCCTGCTCACTTCCTGTTTCCCGCAGAGCGCTCTGGACGCGGCTGTCTCCATGAACGACCTGTCGATGGTCGTGGACATCCTCAACATCATCAACCTTCAGCCGTGAGTTCAGTTCATCGTCAGTAATGAATCATTTATGTTATATTTCAGTCTGAGGTCAGATGACGGAGTTAGCCTGCTAATGTTAGCATGCTAATGATGCTAATCCTGACAACTAGCCTCAGAGGAGAAGTGAGGGCCAGAGGCTAGCTGTCAGTCAAGAGGCCACACCCCTAATTATTCATAAACTTCAGTGTTGTCATGGAGATCTGATCTAAACACACAGACTAGAATGTTCTTTTGTCCTTAAACAGGTTTAATGATGCTGTGTAAACGGCTGTTTAACATGGGGCTCAATGAGAAACTGCTCTGTTATGAAACCTGCCCCTAGTGGACACTCAGAGAACTGACGCTGACGGAGCTTCCTGATTGGCTCAAACAGGAAGCTGTGGGCGGGGCTTGGTTGTCAGCTGTGACTCTGTTATGAATGTCGTCTTTAAACGATGATTCGATACAAATCCCCTGAAGCTTTGAGGTGCAGGAAGAGCTTGAAAGTGTTTGAAAAGGGCTTGAATTTGAGTTTGGAAACGGTTTAATAATGATTTAATAATGATTTAATAAGCATTGATAATGATCTAATAAGTATTAATAATGATTTAATAAACGTTAATAATGATTTAATAAGCATTAATAATGATCTAATAAGCATTAATAATGATTTAATAAACGTTAATAATGATTTAATAAGCATTAATAATGATCTAATAAGTATTAATAATGATCTAATAAGCATTAATAATGATTTAATAAACCCTCATAATGGTTTCAGGTCGCTGTGGAAACTGGACTTGTGCACAACGATTCTCCCTCAGATCGAGCAGCTGCTGCAGAGCAAATATGAGAGGTCAGTGAAGAATCACGTCATCTGCTCGTTATTATTATTGTTTATTATATAATTCATACTGTCTGTCTGTCTGTCTGTCTGTCTGTCTGTCTGTCTGTCTGTCTGTGTGTAGCTACATTCAGACGGGCTGCACGTCTCTGAAGCTGATCATGAAACATTTCTGGGAGCTGATCTCAGACACGCTGAAGGCGACGCCGTCCGTGGGCGTCGACATCACACGAGAGGAGCGGTGAGTCCCACAACAGCCCGACCGTCTGTCAACAACAAATATATAAACAAATAAACAAACGCATTCATAAAAACAACATGACTTCATCATGTGACCACGACACAATAAAGACACACAGTCTTCAGGGAGCTGCTTTTATTGTGAAAGACTCTTAAACCAAACATTTGGGAGCTGCTTTTATTGTGAAATACTCATTTAGGAGCTGCTTTTATTGTGAAATACTCCTAGACCAAACATCTAGGAGCTGCTTTTATTGTGAAAGACTCAGACCAAACATTTGGGAGCTGCTTTTATTGTGAAATACTCATTTAGAAGCTGCTTTTATTGTGAAATACTCCTAGACCAAACATTTAGGAGCTGCTTTAATTGTGAAAGACTCAGACCAAACATTTAGGAGCTGCTTTTATTGTGAAATTTTCTTAGACCAAACATTTAGGAGCTGCTTTTATTGTGAAATGCTCTCAGACCAAACATTTAGGAGCTGCTTTTATTGTGAAATACTCTCAGACCAAACATTTAGGAGCTGCTTTTACTGTGAAATGCTCTTAGACCAAACATTTAGGAGCTGCTTTTATTGTGAAATGCTCTCAGACCAAACATTTAGGAGCTGCTTTTATTGTGAAATACTCTCAGACCAAACATTTAGGAGCTGCTTTTATTGTGAAATACCCTCAGACCAAACATTTAGGAGCTGCTTTTATTGTGAAATGCTCTCAGACCAAACATTTAGGAGCTGCTTTTATTGTGAAATACCCTCAGACCAAACATTTAGGAGCTGCTTTTATTGTGAAATGCTCTCAGACCAAACATTTAGGAGCTGCTTTTATTGTGAAATACTCTCAGACCAAACATTTAGGAGCTGCTTTTATTGTGAAATGCTCTCAGACCAAACATTTAGGAGCTGCTTTTATTGTGAAATGCTCTCAGACCAAACATTTAGGAGCGGCTTTTATTGTGAAATGCTCTCAGACCAAACATTTAGGAGCTGCTTTTATTGTGAAATACCCTCAGACCAAACATTTAGGAGCTGCTTTTATTGTGAAATGCTCTCAGACCAAACATTTAGGAGCTGCTTTTATTGTGAAATGCTCTTAGACCAAACATTTAGGAGCCGTTTTATTGTGAAATGCTCTCAGACCAAACATTTAGGAGCTGCTTTTATTGTGAAATACTCTCAGACCAAACATTTAGCAGCTGCTTTTATTGTGAAATACTATCAGACCAAACATTTAGGAGCTGCTTTTATTGTGAAATACTCTCAGACCAAACATTTAGGAGCTGCTTTTATTGTGAAATGCTGTGACCCGTTGTTGTGCCGCAGACACAGGAAGTGCCGAGTTTGCTGCAGGGAGCTGAAGAACCTGAGCAACATGGTGAAGAACAAGGCGGCGCAGGTCGGTCGCCACGGCAGCGCCTTCAAGGAGCTGCAGCTGCTCATGGCGCCGCTGGACGACTCGCTCTGAGCGACGCGGACGCGTGAGGTCGTCCTCACCGTGACAGACTCGAGCGGAAGAAGAAGAAGAAGAAGAAGAACTGTGTTAATAAAAGTATTTAAAGACGTGAAACGACCCGAGCGCTCGGGTCGTTCACGTCTCTTCTTCTATCGTCAGAGGTGGCGTAGAGTTGGTGTCTTCGACCGCAGAGAGACGGAGTGAATATGTCCTTTCTCGTCCTTGAGAGACGGAGACGATGGAGACGGGACGCCACGCCACGCCGCCGTCACACCTGAAAACGGCGACTAAGCACAAACACGTTAAAGTGAAAATCCTCCTTTTTCTGCATAAACACATCAAATAAAACATGGAGACCGTTTTTTAACGTAGAACTAACTAACTAGGCTAACAGGCGGCCGCGGCTAACAGGCGGCCGCGGCTAACAGGCGGCCGCGGCTAACAGGTGTCCGCGGCTAACAGGCGGTTGCAGCTAACAGGCGGTTGCGGCTAACAGGCGGCTGTGGCTAACAGTTAGCATCTCTCTGTTAAAAATTAAAAATGGTCTCCGTGGATTCTTTGCTGGTTTCCTGCAGAACAAACCGCCCCGGGTCCAAGTGACCCACAAACTGTTTCAGGGGCGTCGTAGTTTTCAGACGATATTCAAACGTTTTCACTTTCAGACGATTCAAGCGCCTGTTTTAAATGTTCTGTTCTTACTGTTTATTTAAATAAAGTTGTATATGATACGAGTAAAGACGAGTCTCTTTAGAACCAGCAGGGGGCAGCAAACAGCCAATCAGGAACTTCACACGACTGTTGCTGTGGAAACCGGCTGCATTCAAGGGAAAGTAAAAAGGTCACAAAGAAGAAACGTTTGAATCAGGTGAAAATAAAAACCTGTTGAAGAAAAAAGAAGCTAAGGAGTGGACGCCAGAGAGACACAACATGGACGCCAGAGAGACAACATGGACACCAGAGAGACACAACATGGACACCAGAGAGACACAACATGGACGCCAGAGAGACACACAACATGGACGCCAGAGACACACAACATGGACGCCAGAGAGACACAACATGGACGCCAGAGAGACACAACATGGACGCCAGAGAGACACAACATGGACGCCAGAGAGACACAACATGGACGCCAGAGAGACACAACATGGACGCCAGAGAGACACAACATGGACGCCAGAGAGACAACATGGATGTCAGAGAGACACACAACATGGACGCCAGAGACACACAACATGGACGCCAGAGACACACAACATGGACGCCAGAGACACACAACATGGACGCCAGAGACACACAACATGGACGCCAGAGAGACACAACATGGACGCCAGAGTGACACAACATGGACGCCCGAAAGACACACAACATGGACGCCCGAAAGACACACAACATGGACGCCAGGGAGACGCAACATGGACGCCAGAGACACGCAACATGGACGCCAGAGTGACGCAACATGGACGCCAGAGTGACACAACATGGACGCCAGAGTGACACAACATGGACGCCAGAGTGACACAACATGGACGCCAGAGTGACACAACATGGACGCCCGAAAGACACACAACATGGACGCCCGAAAGACAGACAACATGGACGCCAGAGTGACACACAACATGGACGCCCGAAAGACAGACAACATGGACGCCAGAGTGACACACAACATGGACGCCCGAAAGACACACAACATGGACACCAGAGTAACACAACATGGACGCCAGAGACACAACATGGACGCCAGAGACAAACAAAATGGACGCCAGAGAGACACACAACATGGACGCCAGAGACACACAACATGGACGCCAGAGACACACAACATGGACGCCAGAGACACACAACATGGAAGCCAGAGTGACACAACATGGACGCCAGAGTGACACAACATGGACGCCCGAAAGACACACAACATGGACGCCAGAGAGACACACAACATGGACGCCAGAGAGACACACAACATGGACGCCAGAGAGACACACAACATGGACGCCCGAAAGACACACAACATGGACGCCCGAAAGACACACAACATGGACGCCCGAAAGACACACAACATGGACGCCCGAAAGACACACAACATGGACGCCAGAGAGACACACAACATGGACGCCAGAGAGAGACACAACATGGACGCCAGAGAGAGACACAACATGGACGCCAGAGAGAGACACAACATGGACGCCAGAGAGAGACACAACATGGACGCCAGAGAGACACAACATGGACGCCAGAGAGACACAACATGGACGCCAGAGAGACACAACATGGACGCCAGACAACATGGACGCCAGACAGACACACAAAATGGACGCCAGAGGGACACACAACATGGACGCCAGAGAGACACACAACTTGGATGCCAGAGAGACACACAACATGGACGCCACAGTGACACAACATGGACGCCAGAGAGAGAGACAACATGGACGCCAGAGAGACACAACATGGACGCCAGAGAGACAACATGTGTCTCGTGTGTCTCTCCTGTGTCTCTCACAGTTCCCCCTGTTTCCAGTCTTTGTGCTAAGCTAGGCTAACAGTTACCTCTGTGCTAAGCTTTTGTGTGTTTGTTTGTTTACATGTTAACGATTGATTTCCATTTAAATGAGTCGTGTTTGTTGTTTGTTATTGTTTTGCTTTGGCGTGGTCCAACTTTCACGTACAACAACTAAACACACGTGTGTATAGATGGGCCACATCGTGGAGTAGTGGTCAGTGCTGCTGCCTCACAGCCAGAGGGTTCCAGGTTCACGTCCCGGCTGGTGCAGTCTGCATGTTCTCCCTGTGTCTCCTCTTACCTCCCAAAGTCCAACCACCTGCTGCTGTGAGTGGCCGTGTGTCCTGTCATCAGGGGTCCAGACTCTGGCTCACATGGATGGATCCTGTGGTAGACAGGGGTGTGTGCACAACAGACTGATGGGTGTCATAAGATGAATGAACATGAGGGGGTGTCTGTACTGTGATGACTGGTGGGTGTCATGGGGCAGAGGATGAAGATGAGGTCCAGCAGGTGAGTGGTTGTAGTAGGATGAAGATGAATGACAGGGAGCAGAAGATGACTATTAAAGATGAATGAGAGAGGAGTAGTTTACAAAGAGTCTTTATTCAGAAACAATAAATAAGATCCACACTGATATTTTTATTATGAATCAACCACTCACACATGTGAACATTCATTCATCTTTATTATCATCCTCCACACAACCACTCATGCTGGACCTCATCTGCTGCCCCACAACAGACAACCACTCACACATGTTCATTCATCTTATGACACCCATCAGTCTGTCACACACACATCCCTTACATCCATCCTCCAGCCCACAACACCCTGTCTATCAGGGTGACACAGACAACAACTCACACTCATCACATCACCCACAGCCACTCACACCTGCAGGTGGTTGGGAGGTAAGAGGAGACACAGGGAGAACATGCAGACTGCACCAGCCAGGATGTGAACCTGGAACCTTCTGGCTGTGAGGCAGCAGCACTGACCACTACTCCACGATGTGGCCCAACTACACACACGTGTGTTTAGTGGTTGTACACGAAAGTTGGACCACAGCAAAACAAACAAACACAACTCATTTAAATGGAAATCTATCGTTAACATGTAAACAAACAAAAGCTCAGCTCAATGCTGATGTTCAAACAGGAAGTCTTATTGTGAAAGGGTGTCACCACTGAACACGAGGATGGTAAAAACATTCGTTGTTGGTCGTGATGTGTTTGTGCGTGAACAGCTGCAGGAGCCCCGCCCCCCCTACAGGAAACAGGAAACACGTTCTTCATGTAACAAGAGAAGAACGAAGGGCGGGGGGGCGGCGGCGTTGAGTCTCCTCAGCCTCAGTCGAGGTCGACGACGTGGCGGATGCCAGAGACACAACATGGACGCCAGGGAGACACAACATGGACGCCGGAGAGACACAACATGGACGCCAGAGAGACACAACATGGACGCCAGAGAGACACAACATGGACGCCAGAGACACAACATGGACGCCAGAGTGACACAAAATGGACGCCAGACACAGACTGTTTTTTAGATGTTTCTTTATTAGAAAGGGAATACAAAAAAAACAGACTGTATGAATCTACAGCGGAGACAAAGCAAGCAGAACACAGCGGCTCATCGCCTTTCTAAGCATTCCTGATTCTACGACTACGACTAACTATCGGCTCTGCGGCTACAGATCTGTTCTGAGGTCAAAGGTCGACCGCGTGTGTTTTACGCAGCGGTGACGAGACGACGGCAGAAACAGTGAAGGAAGACGAAGCTTCGTCGGCGTGAAAACTAAAAACATCCACAGGAACAGAAGTTCCTCGTATTGCTCGCGTCTTATTGGACAGCTCGGGATCAGTGGAGGACCCTGATTGGATCAAAAGCAGGACTGCGATGACACAAATACCGTCACCGGGGACTGAAGACGCGTGGACGGGGGGAAAATCTGGATTTAAATTAAAACATTTCAAGATGAAACAAAATCCTCGACCACGAAGAAGAAACGAATGTAAATCAAACGTTAAAGTTAAAGCATCAAACATAAATATAGAACCATTTTATGCATATATTAGAAATCAAACACTTCTGGAATTGTGAGTTAGAAAATCATCTCAAACTTTAAAGTGCAACTTTACAAAAAAAGAAATACTGTGATTGGAAAGCGGTGGAAATACTGTCGGGGTCAGAAGCAAAATGGCGGTTCAGTCGAGACGGGAGGAGCTTCAATGTTTCTCATCACAGCAAAAGAAGACACGCAAAACGGTTTTTGGCCACGAACTCTGCTGCTGGACGACAGCGAGACGAGTCTGGGGTCAGAGTTCCCATCAGTCTTTGCTCCGGTCAGACACGGGCGTCCCCGCGGCGTCCCCACGCCGCCGCCTCCCCGGGGCCCTCAGGCCGTCAGCTTCAGTCGTCCTGCGGAGAAAAAGCAGAGCGTGAGTCCGACGACGGGGCCGAGATCCGATCACGTCCACTGATGAATGTGAAAACGCTTCTTTATCCCCAGCAGCAGCACGACTTGTGTCGACTCACTGAAATAACTTCAGTCTCAGTTTGTTTTCAGATTTATCAGCGCGGACATGAAGACAACAAATCCCACAATCCTCGGCTCCGCAGCGCAGGATTCACCCAGACACCGACTCACTCACAACACCCACTCACTGTGAAGTCACAGGGAACATTCAGGATGGATCCACCTGATGCAGGGCACCTTCTGGAATCATGGGTGAACCGCTAACCGCTAACCGCTTATCCTCTTTCTTACGAAGCAAACGTGAACAGCAGCTGTAATTAACTCCACTGCTTTTTGTTTTGGTTGATCAACCACGGACAGAGAGACGCTAACAGGCTCTGGAGCTAACTAGCTTAACCATGAAGTTTCACCCAGAATCTTTTCTACAGGACGAACCAAGAATAAGGTGGATTTAATAACAGTGAAGGAATAGCCTAGCTTAGCATAAAGACTGGAAACAGGGGGGAACTGTTAGCCTAGCTTAGCATAAAGACTGGAAACGGGGGGGAACTGTTAGCCTAGCTTAGCATAAAGACTGGAAAAGGGGGGGAAACTGTTAGCCTAGCTCTGACGAAAACACAACACAAAATAAGACAAAACACAACAAGACAAAACAAGACAAGACACGACACAACAAGACACAACAAGACAAGACACAACAAGACAAGACAAGACACAACAAGACAAGACACAACAAGACAAGACACAACAAGACAAGACACAACAAGACAAGACACAACAAGACACAACAAGACAAGACACAACAAGACACAACAAGACAAGACACAACAAGACAAGACACAACAAGACACAACAAGACACGACAAGACACAACAAGACACGACAAGACAAAAAAAGACAAGACACAACAAGACACGACAAGACACAACAAGACAAGACACAACAACACAACAAGACAAGACACAACAACACAACAAGACAAGACACAACAAGACAAAAAAAGACAAGACACAACAAGACAAGACACAACAAGACACGACACAACAAGACACAACAAGACACAACAAGACAAGACACGACAAGACACAACAAGACACAACAAGACAAGACACAACAAGACACGACAAGACAAGACACAACAAGACAAGACACAACAAGACAACACGACAAGACACAACAAGACACGACAAGACAACAAGACACGACAAGACAAGACACAACAAGACAAGACAAGACACAACAAGACAACAAGACACGACAAGACAAGACACAACAAGACAAGACACAACAAGACACAACAAGACACAACAAGACACAACAAGACACAACAAGACAAGACACAACAAGACACAACAAGACACAACAAGACAAGACACAACAAGACACGACAAGACAAGACACAACAAGACAAGACACAACAAGACACAACAAGACAAGACACAACAAGACAAGACACAACAAGACAAGACACAACAAGACAAGACAAGACACAACAAGACACAACAAGACACAACAAGACAAGACACAACAAGACACAACAAGACACGACAAGACACGACACAACAAGACACAACAAGACAAGACACGACAAGACACAACAAGACACAACAAGACAAGACACAACAAGACACAACAAGACACGACAAGACACGACACAACAAGACACAACAAGACAAGACAAGACAAGACACAACAAGACACAACAAGACAAGACACAACAAGACACAACAAGACAAGACACAACAAGACAAGACACAACAAGACACAACAAGACACAACAAGACACGACACAACAAGACAAGACACAACAAGACACAACAAGACAAGACACAACAAGACACAACAAGACACAACAAGACAAGACACAACAAGACAAGACACAACAAGACACAACAAGACAAGACAAGACAAGACACAACAAGACAAGACACAACAAGACAACAAGACAACAAGACACAACAAGACACAACAAGACAAGACACAACAAGACACGACAAGACAAGACACAACAAGACAAGACACGACAAGACACGACAAGACAAGACACAACAAGACACAATAAGACACAACACAACAAGACACAACAAGACAAGACACAACAAGACAAGACACGACAAGACACAACAAGACACAACAAGACAAGACACGACAAGACAAGACACAACAAGACAAAAAAAGACAAGACACAACAAGACAAGACACAACAACAACACAACGAGCCCCAGTCTGTCCAGTCAGGCTAACAGTTTCCCGTCTTTATGCTAAGCTAGGCTAACCCTGCCCCTGTGAGTGAACGTTTGATTTCCTTGTGACTTGAACTTGTTTCCCACACACACACACACACAGACACAGACACACACAAACACACAAACACACACACACACACACACACACACACACACACACACACACACACACACACACACACACACACACACACACACACACACACACACACACACACACACACACACACACACACACACACACACACACACACACACACACAGAAGCTCTGTGGTTACAGACACGGGGGAGTGTTAGACGGTGGAGGGGGGGGTTAGGGGGGAGGGGGGCACCATGCCATGCTGAGCGCGTCCATGCCAAGCTGTCCACCAATCAGCACGCAGCCCCACCTACCTGCCCACCGTCCCCCACCAATGGGCTGGCTCTGTCTACCTGTCTGTCTGTGAACCAACCAATCAGACGACAGGATGAGCAAACAGGAGAAGGAGGAGAGAAGACACAGAAGAGGGCGGGGCTTTATTCTGCTGCTGTTTAAAGCTGCTGAACGGTTTTTAACCACTAAAGTTTAAACGTGTCGTGACTTTAAGTGTAAAATCCGCCCAAAAGCATCAAAATAATCTGGTTATCAAATAGTTCCTGATGTCCGACCGCAACCAAACCAGCACGAGTGAACTCAGCACTCCTAAACCCTAATCCTAAACCCTAATCCTAACCCCTAAACCCTAATCCCTAATCCTAAACCCTAACCCTAATCCTAGACCCTAACCCCAATCCTAGACCCAAACCCTAATCCTAAACCCTAACCCTAATCCTAAACCCTAACCCTAATCCTAAACCCTAACCCTAATCCTAGACCCTAACCCTAAGCCTAATCCTAAACCCTAACCCTAATCCTAGACCCTAACCCTAAAACCTAACCCTAAGTCTAACCCTAAACCCTAACCCTAATCTCAAACCCTAATCCTAACCCCTAATCCTAGACCCTAACCCTAAACCCTAATCCTAACCCCTAAACCCTAACCCTAATCCTAGACCCTAATCCTAGACCCTAACCCTAAACCCTAATCCTAAACCCTAACTCTAATCCTAAACCCTAACCCTAAACCCTAATCCTAAACCCTAATCCTAACCCTAACTCTAATCCTAAACCCTAACCCTAAACCCTAATCCTAACCCTAACCCCTAATCCTAGACCCTAACCCTAACCCTAAACCCTAATCCTAAACCCTAACTCTAATCCTAAACCCTAACCCTAAACCCTAATCCTAAACCCTAATCCTAAACCCTAACTCTAATCCTAAACCCTAACCCTAAACCCTAATCCTAAACCCTAATCCTAACCCTAACCCCTAATCCTAGACCCTAACCCTAAACCCTAATCCTAATCCCTAAACCCTAATCCTATTTTAAATAGGCCATAACGTTTGATGTCGTCGTGTATTTTGACCCTTCAGAGTTTCCATAATTATTATTTTGACTCATTAAAATAATTTAAATAAAAAAGTGTAAAATTGAATCAAGTGGAAATAAAAACAGTTGTTGTTGATGAACGTTAATAAATTAATACTGAGATTATTAAGACAAACAGGAAATAGGGAGGAAGTGATGTCATCAGCAGATTAAACAGGAAGTGATGTCAACAGCAGATTAAACAGGAAGTGATGTCAACAGCAGATTTAAACAGGAAGTGATGTCAACAGCAGATTAAACAGGAAGTGATGTCATCAGCAGATTTAAGAAGAAGAAGAAGAAGAAGAAGAAGAAGAATTACTTTATTTATCCCACACGGGGAAATTGGATTTTTTTCACTCTTATTATTATACATGCTACACACACAGACCCGAAATACACACATGCACAAACAGGGCCTATACATGCAATTAGTGGAGAGATGTTAGAGCGAGGGGGCTGCCAGTGACCAGCGCCCCGAGCAGTTGGGGGTTCGGTGCCTTGCTCAACAGCACCTCGGAAGTGCCCAGGAGATGAACTGGCACCTCTCCAGCCACCAGTCCACACTCCATACATGGTCCACACGGGGACTTGAACCAGCGACCCTACGGTTCCCAGCCAAGTCACCTATGGACTGAGCTACTTCCGCCCCTCAAGTGATGTCAACAGCAGATTTAAACAGGAAGTGATGTCATCAGCAGATTTA
This sequence comes from Echiichthys vipera, assembly GCF_963691815.1. Taxonomy (NCBI): domain Eukaryota; kingdom Metazoa; phylum Chordata; class Actinopteri; order Perciformes; family Trachinidae; genus Echiichthys; species Echiichthys vipera. The sequence goes on along the minus strand of NC_139826.1, from coordinate 41,400,357 downwards.
AACAGGAAGTGATGTCAACAGCAGATTAAACAGGAAGTGATGTCATCAGCAGATTTAAACAGGAAGTGATGTCGACAGCAGATTTAAACAGGAAGTGATGTCAACAGCAGATTAAACAGGAAGTGATGTCATCAGCAGATTAAACAGGAACAGGAGACAGAGAAAACGCTAATCTTTATATTTATATCAGTAAACAACACAGACGTGTGTGTGTGAACCCGTGGAGACACTTATTTATATTTAAGTATATTTATATATATTTAAGTATTTATTTACCGGTGGACACATGTATATATATTCATGTATATATATTTAAGTATATATTAAAGTGTATTTACCGGTGGAGACATGTTTATTTAATTATATATATTGATATATATTTAAGTATATATTTAAGTGTATTTACCGGTGGAGAGCTGGGACTGGGACCTCCTGCGGGAGCCGCTCGGGGTCCTGGAGGCGGACGAGAGGGTGGAGCCGGCGCTGCTCGCCCGAGAGATGGGGAGGGGGAGGGGCGTGACCGGGGGGGAGTCCAGCTGAGGAGGGGCGCACAAATATATATTTAATTATATTAATAATATTTCAGTACAGGTACATAAATATATATTTAATAATATTAATATTTAATATTTCTGGACAGTTTGAATCCTGTAATTTTCTGTTCATAAATACTTTTGTAAATTTGTGTTTAATTATTTTCTTCATCAGTTTATTAATTTATTAATGACACAAATGTAAATGATGTAAATTAAAGTTTATTTTATAATATTTTACTTTTTTATTCTTTATTCATCTTTCTGAGTTTTCTTTTGATTCATTTTTTAAAAAAACACTAAAATTAATAACTTAAACTTTGTTACTCAACAATAGATTATGGTGTTTAATTATTATAATAATTATAATTATTATAATAACTATGATTTAATTAAAACAGATTTCAGGAGTCTATAATTATTAAGAATATTAATAATTATAAGTTTACATTTAAGTATAATTAACAATTATCACGTTTTCATTCTTTCTAAATAAACGGTTCAGTTTCATTTGTTTAATTTTTTCCAAGAATAATTTACAGTTTTATTTATTACTCATATTTTATTATTATTATTATTATTATTATTATTCATTCTGTGGATTTTTAACCATTTTATATTTAAATTTACATGAAAACTATAAAATATTGAAGCCAAAATTATTTTATTTATGTAAAGAATTAAACTGAACTCCAGGAAATTTATTCACAATAAAAACAAAAAACCCATTAAATAAAATAATAACAATAATAAATATAATAATAATTATAATAAAAATAAAATAATAACAAATCAATAATAAATAAATATAATAAAATAATTTTAATAATAATAACAATGATAATAATTTAATAACAATTATAACAATAAATGTAATAATAAAAATAAAATAATATTAAAATAAATGAATAACAATAATAATAATAATAAACTAATAATAATAATGATACTAAAATGACCCGGTGTGCGCCCGTTACCTCGGCGCTGTCGTGGGTCGGCGAGGACGACGTGGACGAGTTCTCGTGTTTCCTGGACGACGACGACGAAGCGCTCAGCTCGATGCTGCGGACGCGCTGAGCGAACTTCAGCGAGCACACCGACTCGCTCACGTTCCCGGGCAGCGGAGACACCTGAACGCAACACAGGGGGGGGGCGGTCAGAGGGCGAGGCGTTCAAGGTCAAGGTCAAACAACTCATCCCTCAGACGGGTAAAATGGCGGAGGGTACGTCTGGTGCACGGATGCCGCCGGGTCTCACCTGCACCATCATGAGCGTCTTGCTGTCCCCGCTCAGCGAGTCCTGCAGCAGGTAGGTGAGGCGCGAGTTCCTGAAGGGGACGTGGGAGTGTTTGCTCCGCAGCGCGTTGATGACGTCACCGAGCGCCGACAGAGACTTGTTGATGCACTGAGCTTCTCGGAGGCGGCTGCCCTCCGCCCCCGACTTACCGATCCTCTCCGAGCCCGCCAGGTCCACCAGGTTCAGCTTCCCTGAAACACGCCGGGGGACACACAGAGAGGAAGATCAGACATGAGATGATCGTAACGGCTGCAGTTTACTCAACAAACGACGCCAGAACAGAGAAATCAAACCAAAGAGGTGCCACAGGGTTCTGTTCTGGGTCCTCTACCGTTCAGAGTCCACGTGAACAACATTATCCGCCTTTACGCAGAAGGATCTCCGCGTTTTCTGGATTATAATCTGCCTTTAAAGACGTCTGCAGACTCTCGAACCAACTCCTAATTCCAGTTCAGGTCTGATCTTAAACATAAACAACAACAACAACAAGAGGAAACTAAAGACGCAAACTCGTCGTTTCATAAAGAATAAAGTTTGTTTGTGTGGAAGAAAATGAAGCACGGTCGCCCATCGTGTCTCAATCCACCTTAAAATCCTTGTGTCTGTGTGTGTGTGTGTGTGTGTGTGTGTGTTTGTGTGTGTGTGTGTCTGTGTGTGTGTCTGTGTGTGTGTGTGTGTGTCTGTGTGTGTGTGTGCGTGTGTGCGTGTGTCTGTCTGTGTGTGCGTGTGTGTGTGCGTCTCTGTCTGTCTCTGTGTGTGTGTGTTTGTGTTTTTGTGTGAGTGTCTCTGTGTGTGTGTGAGTGTCTCTGTGTGTG
>NC_139826.1:41380213-41382713 GCF_963691815.1 Echiichthys vipera | reverse complement strand
CTACGGACAAACGAGGAAGAGGAAGAGGGACCCCGGAGGAAGCCCGGGGCCCCGTCTGGAGCCAGGCCCAGACGGAGGGCTAACCGGCAAGCGCCTGGTGGCTCGGGTTTACCACGGAGCCCCCCCCCCCTCTCCATCCTGTGGCCCCTCCCTCCTCCCCCTCCTGTGGGCCCCCCCCTGCAGGAGGACCCTCTGGGGTCGGGGCGCTGCTGCACGGGGGGCAGTGAAGGTGAGGGGCCTGGAGGGTCCAGACCCGGGCAGCAGAGGCTCTGGGGACGTGGAGCGTCTCCTCTCTGTGGGGGAAGGAGCCGGAGCTTGTGAGGGAGGTGGAGCTCCCAGTTAGATCTGGGGGGGCTCACCTCCACACACAGTCTGGATCTGGACCCGTGCTCCTGGATAGGGGCTGGACCCTGGTCTTCTCTGGAGGGGCCCAGGGTGTGAGGGGCCGGGCGGGTGTGGGGAGACTCTCAAACCCCCGGCTGAGCGCCGCGGTGTTGGAGTTGACCCCGGTGGACCAGAGGGTGGCCTCCTTACGCCTGCGGGTGGTGGGGGGGGGCTCTGACTGTTGTTGGTGCAGATGCAGCGAACAGCAGTTCAGAGTCTGGGGCCTTCTTGGAGACCCTGAATGGAGTCCTGCATGGGGCTCCAGTAGGGGACTCCAGAGTCCTGCTGGGAGACTTCAACGCCCACGTGGGCAACGATGGAGACACCTGGAGAGGCTGATTGGGAGGAACGGCCTCCCTGATCTAAACCCCAGCGTCTGGTGTTAGACTTGTGTGCTGGTCCTGGATCCTCTTTAACAAACACCATGTTGGAACAGAAGGAGGCTCAGAAGTGGACCTGGTCCCAGAGCACACTAGGCCAAAGGTCCAGGATCCAGTCTGTGATGGTCTCATCTGATCTGAGGCCGGATGTTTTGGACACTCGGGTGAAGAGAGGGGCAGAGCTGTCAGCTGATCACCATCTGGGGATGAGTGGGTCAGAGGATGGGGAAGGTTCTGGACAGACCGGGTAAACCCAAACCAGTAGTGCGGGTGAACTGGGACCGTCTGGAGGAGGCCCCTGTCCCAGAGACCTTCACCTCACACCTCCGGAGGAGCTTTTCTGGCGTCCCTGTGGAGGTCGGGGGCATCGAACCGGAGCGGGCGATGTTCAAAGCTTCCACTGCTGAAGCTGCAGCGGTGAGCTGTGGCCTCAAGGTCTCAGGGGCCTCAAGGGGCGGGGACCCTGGAGCACCGTGGTGGACCCCGGGGGTCAGGGGTCCCCCTGAAGAAGGAGGCCTTCAGGATCTGGTCTCCCAGAAGACTCCGGAGGTGGTTCTGAGGTCCCCACAGGTCTGAAGGGCTGCAGCCTCTGCTGGGTCAGAGGCAAAGCAGCGGGTGTGGGAGGAGTTCACACAAGTCCTGGAGAAGGACTTTGGGGGGCACCGAGGTGCTTCTGGACCACCATTCAGCACCTCACGAGGGGGACACGGGGAACCGTCCAAGTTGTTGACAGTAAGGACGGGACGCTGGTGCCCTCAGCTGATGAGGTCATGGGGCGGTGGAAGGACTGAGGAAGTCCTGAATCCGGGATCCATGAGCTTCATCCACACATGCTGAAAGCTCTGGGTCTGGAGGGGCCGTCCTGGTCCTGGTCCTGGTCCTGGTCCACACGTCTCTGACACACTGGTGGAAGTCTGGGACAGTGCTGAGGGAGTGGCAGACCGGGGTGGTGGTTCCTGTTCAGAAAGGGGGACCAGAGGGTGTGAGCCAGTTCCAGGGGGATCACACTCCTCAGCCTCCCTGGTGAAGTCGACTCCAAGGTGCTGGAAAGGAGGTTGGTCCTGTAGAACCTCAGACTGAAGAGGAACCAGGTGGATCCAGTCCTGGACCTGGACCAGGACCAGCTCTGCACTCTCCAGGATCCTGGAGGGGGTCTGGGAGTGGGCCCATCTGGTCTACATGTGCTTTGTGGATCTGGAGAAGGCCCATGACCGGGTCCCTGGAGATACTGTGGGAGGTGCTGGGGGAGTCTGGGGTGAGGGGGTCACTTCTGAGGGGGTCCAGTCTCTGTACCCCCAAAGAGAGAGCTGAGTCCGGATCCTGGGCAGTGAGTCGGAGTGGTTCCCGGTGGGGGTCGGCCTCCTCCAGGGGGGCACTCTGTCACCAATCCTGTTTGTGGTTTTCATGGACAGGATATGGAGGCGTAGTCGTGGTGGGGAGGGGCTGCAGGTGGGTGGGCTGAGGATCTGGTCTCTGACGTGGTCCTGATGGCGTCGTGGGTCAGGGACCTTCAGCACTCACTGGATCGGTTCACAGCCGAGTGTGAAACGGCCGGGATGAGGATCAGCACCTCTGGATCTGAGGCCGTGGCTCTCAGCAGGAAACCGCTGGATTGTTCCTCCGGGTCTGGAACGAGTCCTGACCCCAAGTGAAGGACTTCAAGCACCTCGGGATCTGGTTCACGAGTGAGGGGACGATGGAGCAGCGGGGGCGGAGCTGCAGTCGCTCTACCCTCA
>NC_139826.1:41370213-41375213 GCF_963691815.1 Echiichthys vipera | reverse complement strand
TTCACTGACATCAAGTAAAACTAAACCCTCAGGATACTTCACTGACATCAGGTAAAACTAAACACTCAGAGGATACTTCACTGACATCAGGTAAAACTAAACCCTCAGGATACTTCACTGACATCAGGTAAAACTAAACACTCAGAGGATACTTCACTGACATCAGGTAAAACTAAACACTCAGAGGATACTTCACTGACATCAGGTAAAACTAAACACTCAGGATACTTCACTGACATCAGGTAAAACTGAACACTCAGGATACTTCACTGACATCAGGTAAAACTCAACACTCAGAGGATACTTCACTGACATCAGGTAAAACTAAACACTCAGGATACTTCACTGACATCAGGTAAAACTAAACACTCAGGATACTTCACTGACACCAGGTAAAACTAAACACTCAGGATACTTCACTGACATCAGGTAAAACTAAACACTCACTCAGAGGATACTTCACTGACATCAGGTAAAACTAAACACTCACTCAGAGGATACTTCACTGACATCAGGTAAAACTAAACACTCAGGATACTTCACTGACATCAGGTAAAACTCAACACTCAGAGGATATTTCACTGACATCAGGTAAAACTAAACACTCAGGATACTTCACTGACATCAGGTAAAACTCAACACTCAGGATACTTCACTGACATCAGGTAAAACTCAACACTCAGGATACTTCACTGACATCAGGTAAAACTAAACACTCAGAGGATACTTCACTGACATCAGGTAAAACTAAACACTCAGGATACTTCACTGACATCAGGTAAAACTCAACACTCAGAGGATACTTCACTGACATCAGGTAAAACTAAACACTCAGGATACTTCACTGACATCAGGTAAAACTAAACACTCAGGATACTTCACTGACATCAGGTAAAACTAAACACTCAGGATACTTCACTGACATCAGGTAAAACTAAACACTCAGGATACTTCACTGACATCAGGTAAAACTAAACACTCAGGATACTTCACTGACATCAGGTAAAACTAAACACTCAGAGGATACTTCACTGACATCAGGTAAAACTCAACACTCAGGATACTTCACTGACATCAGGTAAAACTCAACACTCAGGATACTTCACTGACATCAGGTAAAACTAAACACTCAGGATACTTCACTGACATCAGGTAAAACTAAACACTCAGGATACTTCACTGACATCAGGTAAAACTCAACACTCAGGACACTTCACTGACATCAGGTAAAACTAAACACTCAGGATACTTCACTGACATCAGGTAAAACTCAACACTCAGGATACTTCACTGACATCAGGTAAAACTCAACACTCAGAGGATACTTCACTGACATCAGGTAAAACTGAACACTCAGGATACTTCACTGACATCAGGTAAAACTCAACACTCAGAGGATACTTCACTGACATCAGGTAAAACTAAACACTCAGGATACTTCACTGACATCAGGTAAAACTAAACACTCAGGATACTTCACTGACATCAGGTAAAACTCAACACTCAGGATACTTCACTGACATCAGGTAAAACTAAACACTCAGGATACTTCACTGACATCAGGTAAAACTAAACACTCAGGATACTTCACTGACATCAGGTAAAACTAAACACTCAGAGGATACTTCACTGACATCAGGTAAAACTAAACACTCAGGATACTTCACTGACATCAGGTAAAACTAAACACTCAGGATACTTCACTGACATCAGGTAAAACTAAACACTCAGGATACTTCACTGACATCAGGTAAAACTAAACACTCAAAAGATACTTCACTGACATCAGGTAAAACTCAACACTCAGGATACTTCACTGACATCAGGTAAAACTAAACACTCAGGATACTTCACTGACATCAGGTAAAACTAAACACTCAGGATACTTCACTGACATCAGGTAAAACTAAACACTCAGGATACTTCACTGACATCAGGTAAAACTACACACTCAGGATACTTCACTGACATCAGGTAAAACTAAACACTCAGAGGATACTTCACTGACATCAGGTAAAACTAAACACTTAGAGGATACTTCACTGACATCAGGTAAAACTAAACACTCAGGATACTTCACTGACATCAGGTAAAACTAAACACTCAGCATACTTCACTGACATCAGGTAAAACTAAACACTCAGGATACTTCACTGACATCAGGTAAAACTAAACACTCAGGATACTTCACTGACATCAGGTAAAACTAAACACTCAGGATACTTCACTGACATCAGGTAAAACTAAACACTCAGGATACTTCACTGACATCAGGTAAAGCTAAACACTCAGAGGATACTTCACTGACATCAGGTAAAACTGAACACTCAGGATACTTCACTGACATCAGGTAAAACTAAACACTCAGGATACTTCACTGACATCAGGTAAAACTAAACACTCAGGATACTTCACTAACATCAGGTAAAACTAAACACTCAGGATACTTCACTGACATCAGGTAAAACTCAACACTCAGGATACTTCACTGACATCAGGTAAAACTAAACACTCAGGATACTTCACTGACATCAGGTAAAACTCAACACTCAGGATACTTCACTGACATCAGGTAAAACTCAACACTCAGGATACTTCACTGACATCAGGTAAAACTCAACACTCAAATAAAAACAGAAGCAAAACACCACAAAAATGTGAAAAAACGACTAAAAACACGCAGAAAAACCACAAAAAAGTAAATCAATCATCAATTCGCACACTGATCAATACGCCAACGGGTACCATCACCCGGACGCCAACGGGTACCGTCACCCGGACGCCATTCCTGTTGCCTGCTGGACATTAGAGAGAACTTCACCATTAAAGAAAAATGTCCTGGAAACACTTCAGATCCTCCTCTAAACTGGGTCAAATCATCACTTCCTGTTTTTTATCAGTCTCCATGTGCTCAGAGTCAAACCCTGATACACACACACACACACACACACACACACACACACACACACACACACACACACACACACACACACACACACACACACACACACACACACACACACACACACACACACACACACACACACACACACACACACACACACACACACACACACACACACACACACACACACACACACACACACACACACACACACACACACACACACACACACACACACACACAAAAACGTGTGCTGAAGTGTCCTCTAGGAGCATAAACGTGTGTTAAAGTGTCCTCTAGGAGCATAAACGTGTGTTAAAGTGTCCTCTAGGAGCATAAACGTGTGTTAAAGTGTCCTCTAGGAGCATAAACATGTGCTAAAGTGTCCTCTAGGAGCATAAATGTGTGTTAAAGTGTCCTCTAGCAGCATAAACGTGTGTTAAAGTGTCCTCTGGGAGCATAAACGTGTGTTAAAGTGTCCTCTAGGAGCATAAACGTGTGTTAAAGTGTCCTCTAGGAGCATAAACGTGTGTTAAAGTGTCCTCTAGGAGCATAAACGTGTGTTAAAGTGTCCTCTAGGAGCATAAACCTGTGCTAAAGTGTCCTCTAGGAGCATAAACGTGTGTTAAAGTGTCCTCTAGGAGCATAAACATGTGTTAAAGTGTCCTCTAGGAGCATAAACGTGTGTTAAAGTGTCCTCTAGGAGCATAAACGTGTTTTAAAGTGTCCTCTAGGAGCATAAACGTGTGTTAAAGTGTCCTCTAGGAGCATAAACGTGTGCTGAAGTGTCCTCTAGGAGCATAAACGTGTGTTAAAGTGTCCTCTAGGAGCATAAACGTGTGCTGAAGTGTCCTCTAGGAGCCTAAACGTGTGTTAAAGTGTCCTCTAGGAGCATAAACGTGTGCTGAAGTGTCCTCTAGGAGCATAAACGTGTGTTAAAGTGTCCTCTAGGAGCATAAACGTGTGCTGAAGTGTCCTCTAGGAGCATAAACGTGTGTTAAAGTGTCCTCTAGGAGCATAAACGTGTGCTAAAGTGTCCTCTAGGAACACAAACGTGTTAAAGTGTCCTCTAGGAGCATAAACGTGTGTTAAAGTGTCCTCTAGGAGCATAAACGTGTGTTAAAGTGTCCTCTAGGAGCATAAACGTGTGTTAAAGTGTCCTCTAGGAGCATAAACGTGTGCTAAAGTGTCCTCTAGGAGCATAAACGTGTGTTAAAGTGTCCTCTAGGAGCATAAACGTGTGTTAAAGTGTCCTCTAGGAGCATAAACGTGTGTTAAAGTGTCCTCTAGGAGCATAAACGTGTGCTAAAGTGTCCTCTAGGAGCATAAACGTGTGCACTCTAGGAGCAGATGTACCTGTGTTGGTGTGAACACGCTCAGCAGCAGAAACAACAGCACGGACAAAAAGAGGATTATGAGGACGAGGACGGATCCACGTCCTCACAGAGACACAGATCCACGTCCTCACAGAGACACAGATCCACGTCCTCACAGAGACACAGATCCACGTCCTCACAGAGACACAGATCCACGTCCTCACAGAGAGACAGATCCACGTCCTCACAGAGACACAGATCCACGTCCTCACAGAGAGACAGATTCACGTCCTCACAGAGACACAGATCCACGTCCTCACAGAGACACAGATCCACGTCCTCACAGAGACACAGATCCACGTCCTCACAGAGACACAGATCCACGTCCTCACAGATCCACGTCCTCACAGAGACACGTCCTCACAGAGGGACAGATCCACGTCCTCACAGAGGGACAGATCCACGTCCTCACAGAGACACAGATCCACGTCCTCACAGAGGACAGATCCACGTCCTCACAGAGACAGATCCACGTCCTCACAGAGACACAGATCCACGTCCTCACAGAGGGACAGATCCACGTCCTCACAGAGACACAGATCCACGTCCTCACAGAGACACAGATCCACGTCCTCACAGAGACACAGATCCACGTCCTCACAGAGACACAGATCCACGTCCTCACAGAGACACGTCCTCACAGAGACACAGATCCACGTCCTCACAGAGGGACAGATCCACGTCCTCACAGAGACACAGATCCACGTCCTCACAGAGAC
>NC_139826.1:41337713-41365213 GCF_963691815.1 Echiichthys vipera | reverse complement strand
TTTAAAAAGTCTTTTTTAGCTGAATTTGGATTTTAAATCCATTTAAATTTGAATAAATCTTTATTTAAAAACGTGAATTATTCTTTTTTTAATTCAGATTTTAATGCAAAGTCACGTTTGATCTTTAAGATTTCACTAAAAAACATTTATTTTTATTTTAAATCTTTAAAAAGCAGAAAAATAATGAGATTTAAATCTGAAACTACGTTTGTTTTACATCAGGAGGAAAAATCAGAAACAAACTTTAAACAAATGAAAGAAGCAGAAAACTGCAGTTTGAGCTTCAGACGCTTCAGAACGAGGAGTTTCCACCGTGACTCGAGATCCTGCAGAGGAACCAGAACTTTCCTCAGCTCTGCTGCAGACACACAACTAACTACACTTTCCTCCTCTGTGCTGCAGACACACAACTAACTACACTTTCCTCCTCTGTGCTGCAGACACACAACTAACTACACTTTCCTCCTCTGTGCTGCAGACACACAACTCACTACACTTTCCTCCTCTGTGCTGCAGACACACAACTAACTACACTTTCCTCCTCTGTGCTGCAGACACACAACTAACTACACTTTCCTCCTCTGTGCTGCAGACACACAACTAACTACACTTTCCTCCTCTGTGCTGCAGACACACAACTAACTACACTTTCCTCCTCTGTGCTGCAGACACACAACTAACTACACTTTCCTCCTCTGTGCTGCAGACACACAACTAACTACACTTTCCTCCTCTGTGCTGCAGACACACAACTAACTACACTTTCCTCCTCTCTGCTGCAGACACACAACTAACTACACTTTCCTCCTCTGTGCTGCAGACACACAACTAACTACACTTTCCTCCTCTGTGCTGCAGACACACAACTAACTACACTTTCCTCGTCTCTGCTGCAGACACACAACTAACTACACTTTCCTCGTCTCTGCTGCAGACACACAACTAACTACACTTTCCTCCTCTGTGCTGCAGACACACAACTAACTACACTTTCCTCCTCTCTGCTGCAGACACACAACTAACTACACTTTCCTCGTCTCTGCTGCAGACACACAACTAACTACACTTTCCTCCTCTGTGCTGCAGACACACAACTAACTACACTTTCCTCCTCTGTGCTGCAGACACACAACTAACTACACTTTCCTCAGCTCTGCTTCACGTCAGCAAACACATTTAACTTTCCTCCGCTCAAAAAGAACAAAAGACACGAAGAAAACGAGTGAAACGAAGTAAAGGAGCAGAAAAACATCCGAGAAGAAGCAAAGCTGCAACTTCTGCTCGTCCGTCCCACTGTCCGTCCCTTGTCTGTCCCCCTGACGGGTCTGACCGTCCGTCCCGTTCTCCTCTGACCGCAGAGAGGATTAAAGCTGAGGCAGGTCTCCACCTCCATCAGAGAGAGAGGGGGAGAGAGAGAGAGAGAGGGGGGGGGAGAGGGAGAGAGAGAGAGAGAGAGGGGGGGGGGAGGAGAGAGAGAGAGAGAGAGAGAGGGAGGGAGAGAGAGAGAGAGAGAGAGAGAGGGAGAGAGAGGGAGAGGGAGAGAGGGGGGGGAGAGGGGGGGGGGGGAGAGAGAGAGAGAGAGAGAGGGAGAGAGGGAGAGGGAGAGAGAGACTGTGTGTGAACCTCGCTCGCCCCCCTCCCTGTCCCAGGACCATCTGCTGCTGCAGATCAAACTGTGATGATGTAACTGATGATGATGAAGATGAAGATGATGAAGATGATGATGAGGCAGTTATGACATCTGCACTAAAGAGCCTCTCTAGAAATATGAATATTAATATAAATAATAATAATAAATATAAATAAATTTTTCCACTTTTTTGTGACAATTTTACAACTTTATTCTGAAACTATTTCACATTTTTTGGATGATTTTATCAAAATATTCAGATTTTTTGTCAAAAAAATTCAGACTTTTTTTGTCCCAATCTTTTGACTTTTATTCTGAAAATATTCAGACTTTTATTTCACAATTTTAGAACTTTATTCTGAAAATATTCAGACTTTTATTTCACAATTTTACAACTTTATTCTGAAAATATTCAGACTTTTATTTCACAATTTTAGAACTTTATTCTGAAAATATTCAGACTTTTATTTCACAATTTTAGAACTTTATTCTGAAAATATTCCCTCATTATTTTATTTCAGCTCTAAAGGTGAAGAACGTGGACTTTGTTCTCAGACCTCGTTGCTCAGGACCCCCTGTCCCGGGTAAGAGGGCGGACTCGGGGGCCCTGGGGGGCCCTGGGGGGGGGGGCTCTGGGGGGCCCTGGGGGGGGGGCTCTGGGGGGCCCTGGGGGGCTCTGGGGGGCCCCTGTGGACTGGGCTCAGGGGGAGCTGCCAGCCTGAATCACAGCCAGTGAATCGTGACACGTGGACGGTTCAGGTCCTCACTGTGAAACAGAGCCGGGGCTGTTTCTGCAACAAAGGGGACGTTTCCGCTCCACAGACCGCTTTCAGGGTCCTAATGAGGGGGACCCGGGTCACAGCAGCACACCGAGTCCCCCACAGGGCACCAGAGGTACGGTCACTCAGACAGAGTCCACCACAGGGCACCAGAGGTACGGTCACTCACACAGAGTCCCCCACAGGGCACCAGAGCTCAGACAGAGTCCCCCACAGGGCACCAGAGCTCAGACAGAGTCCACATGGAGAGCGTTAGCAGGACCACGAGGATCCTGGATCCACATGGAGAGCAGGACCACGAGGATCCTGGATCCACATGGAGAGCAGGACCACGAGGATCCTGGATCCACATGGAGAGCAGGACCACAAGGATCCTGGATCCACATGGAGAGCAGGACCACGAGGATCCTGGATCCACATGGAGAGCGTGAACAGGACCACGAGGGTTCAGACGCTTACGGACGCTCAACGAGCAACAACAGGTTTGTACGGAATCTATTCATGCACCAAAGGAGACGGTTAAGTTTAGTCACTAAAGGAGACGGTTAAGTTTTTGCAAAGAGCTAACATTAGCATGCTAACTTGCTCACAAAGACAAGTAGAGATGCATTATTTTTGTTAGCATGCTAAAGTTAGCTAGCATCAAACCTGATGAAGAGTTCCAGAGAAGGTGAACGAGGGCTGAGAGGAGTTAATGTCTCACAGAGAGACGAGGGCGCGTCTTATCTCACTGATACGTTTCTGAGGAAGATGACGTTTTAATCTCTCACTCTTTTATTGAGGAAACATTAAAGAGAAAATTAAGTTCACCTGCGGGTCACCTGACCTGCTGCAGGTGCGTTAGCACTGACGTCTCAGGTGTGTTAGCGCTGACGTCTCAGGTGTGTTAGCGCTGACAGCTCAGGTGTGTTAGCGATGACGTCTCAGGTGTGTTAGCGATGACGTCTCAGGTGTGTTAGCGATGACCGTCTAAGGTGTGTTTGCGCTGACCGTCTAAGGTGTGTTAGCGATGACCGTCTCAGGTGTGTTAGCGATGACGGGCTCAGGTGTGTTAGCGATGAAGGGCTCAGGTGTGTGAGCGATGACGGCTCAGGTGTGTTACCGATGACGGCTCAGGTGTGTTACCGATGACGGCTCAGGTGTGTTAGCGATGACGGCTCAGGTGTGTTAGCGATGACGGGCTCAGGTGTGTTAGCGATGACGGGCTCAGGTGTGTGAGCGATGACGTCTCAGGTGTGTTACCGATGACGTCTCAGGTGTGTTAGCGATGACGGGCTCGGGTGTGTGAGCGATGACGGGCTCGGGTGTGTTAGCGATGACGTCTCGGGTGCGTTAACGATGACGCCTCGGGTGCGTTAGCGATGACGTCTCAGGTGTGTTACCGATGACGTCTCAGGTGTGTTAGCGATGACGGGCTCGGGTGTGTGAGCGATGACGGGCTCGGGTGTGTTAGCGATGACGTCTCGGGTGCGTTAACGATGACGCCTCGGGTGCGTTAGCGATGACGCCTCGGGTGCGTTAGCGATGACGCCTCGGGTGTGTTAGCGATGACCGTCTCAGGTGTGTTAGCGCTGACGTCTCAGGTGTGTTAGCGCTGACGTCTCAGGTGTGTTAGCGCTGACGTCTCAGGTGTGTTAGCGCTGACGTCTCAGGTGTGTTAGCGCTGACGTCTCAGGTGTGTTAGCGCTGACGTCTCAGGTGTGTTAGCGATGACGTCTCAGGTGTGTTAGCGATTACGTCTCAGGTGTGTTAGCGATGACGGCTCAGGTGTGTGAGCGATGACGTCTCAGGTGTGTTAGCGCTGACGTCTCAGGTGTGTTAGCGCTGACGTCTCAGGTGTGTTAGCGATGACGGCTCAGGTGTGTTAGCGATGACGTCTCAGGTGTGTTAGCGATTACGTCTCAGGTGTGTTAGCGATGACCTCTCAGGTGTGTTAGCGATGACGTCTCAGGTGTGTGAGCGATGACGTCTCAGGCGTGTTAGTGATGACGTCTCAGGCGTGTTAGCGATGACGTCTCAGGTGTGTTAGCGATGACGTCTCAGGTGTGTTAGCGATGACGTCTCAGGTGTGTTAGCGATGACGGCTCAGGTGTGTTAGCGATGACGGCTCAGGTGTGTTAGCGATGACGGCTCAGGTGTGTTAGCGATGACGGCTCAGGTGTGTTAGCAATGACGGGCTCAGGTGTGTTAGCGATGACGGGCTCAGGTGTGTTAGCGTTGACGGGCTCAGGTGTGTTAGCGATGACGGCTCAGGTGTGTTAGCGATGACGGCTCAGGTGTGTTAGCGATGACGGCTCAGGTGTGTTAGCGATGACGGGCTCGGGTGTGTTAGCGATGACGTCTCGGGTGCGTTAACGATGACGTCTCGGGTGCGTTAGCGCTGACGTCTCAGGTGTGTTAGCGCTGACGTCTCAGGTGTGTTAGCGATGACGGGCTCAGGTGTGTTAGCGCTGACGGGCTCAGGTGTGTTAGCGATGACGTCTCGGGTGTGTTAACGATGACGTCTCGGGTGTGTTAGAGCGCCCTCCCACTGTTCCTCCGTGCCGTGCCCCAGCACGTGTCACGGCTAAAGTCTGGTTCCTTTGACCAGTGTGAGTGCAACCGTACCACGTCTAGGAGCGGCACGCTTGCCGTCCACGGCCCGTTTGGGAGAGGTGGGCTTTAGTAAAGCACGTTTGCACGTGTACGAGCACGAGCGTGCGCATGTGTACGAGCACGAGGCCTACGGCGGCTCTGAGGTCATTTCCTGTGCGCCTGTTGGGACATTTACAGCTACGACAGAATCTGTTCTCACAGGTTTATGGTTTTTCCAGATGAACCTCCTGGAACCTGATTTTAGACGCTGCTGATGTGATTTACTGTCGTCGGCTAATGTTTAACCAACTAACTGACCTGTAAACACGACCTACTGTGTTTTATAAATTAATTCAGGCCATAAAAAGCACAAAACACACCCAGAGTTTACTGCATCCACTTTTACAGATACGGTCCCTGTTATCAGTGTGATCAGGACACAAACAGGAGAGAAACACTTTCTGAGAGGATTCAGTTCATAAACATGATTCTCCCACAGTCGTCAACACGTTCTGCAAAATGTCCCAGAAGAATTCTGCTCAAATATCTTCTGTGTTTATATTATAAAAACAAATAAAATAGATCAATTCTTTTTCTCTTTTTCTGGGTGCTGGCCAAAAGGACACCACCTAGCTGCTAAAACAGCTACACAGACATAGAAAATTCACTCTTTTCTGAGCAACCCCTAAAAAGCCTTGGGAGGAAGTTCACGGCAGAACTTTCAGACACACAGACGGGGAGAGACGTGCTCAAACAGCTCTCAGAAGGCCTGGAAAAGACCCACCAAAGCCAACTCCCAGGTAAGTGCAAGGTCTCATGCTGCCAGTTCACACCTGCTGACAAATGAGTGAAACCCCTCATCCACCACAAGATGGATGGAAAGGCCACCTCATTCATCAGAAAGTGGTAGGGGCTGCCATCATGCCTCCAACTCCCAAAGCCGTTTGGGCTACAGGGTGGAAAAGACCAGGCTCGTTCTCGAGTAAGGAGAGTCCACGACCAGGCTGCAAGGAACACACACCAGGCACGAAGGGCAGGCCTAGGGTGGGGAGAAGCACCACGGTTCTGATCCAAGGCCAACCGCAAAGCAGGGGAACACCCATCAGCTGCAGGGGGACACCCATCAGCTGCCGGGGGGAACACCCATCAGGTGCAGGGGGGACACCTATCAGCTGCCGGGGGGAACACCTATCAGGTGCAGGGGGGACACCTATCAGGTGCAGGGGGGGGACACCTATCAGGTGAAGGGGGGGGACACCTATCAGGTGAAGGGGGAACACCTATCAGGTGCAGGGGGAACACCTATCAGGTGGTGGCAGGTGTCACTGCTCCACCACCTGGAGATGCTCCAGGATTAAAGGAGCGATCGTTGGTGGTTGGTGGTTCCTGGCTGCTGCAGCGACCCGTGGGCCCCGGAGGAGGAGCGACCGGCAGCAGGTGATTCCATCTCCGTGTTATCTCTAATATATAAATGTGTTTATTTATGTTATTATACTTTAAGGTTATGGAAACAGGAATCCACCGTGTTTACTGATTTGTGTTTTACTGTTGTGATTTTTAATCAGTCACTTCCAACTGTTTTTGTCCCAATATTCAGACTTTCTTATTAAAATAATTCAACTTAAAGACATAAAGTGCGCGTGTGTCCGTAGACAGAGACCCAGAGAACCCAGGAGCGACAGTTTAACACTTTCTCTCTACAGATTCAGTTTTGTTAAACTGGTGAATATAAATATATAAAAACAAGCGTCTTCATGTGTAAAAGAGAAGGATTCGGACGGTCCAGCTGATCCCAGACAGGCGTGGTTTGGGTTTTGGTGGTTTACTGATTCCCAGAATGCATTGCAAACACCCATGAGGAGCTATTTTAGGAGGAAATTACAGACGAGTGGAAAGAGCAGGAACACGGCTGCAGCATGACGTCAGCGTCACAACAGCAGTCACAACATCCTCCTCCTCCGTTTGTCTCCACTTTAAAACAAACATCTGTCACTTTCATCTGTCTGTCTCCAGGCTACGCTTAGCCTAGCTTAGCTTAGCCTAGCCTAGCTTAGCTTAGCCTAGCTTAGCACAAACACTGGGAGCGGAGGGAAACTGCAGCTGATGCTCCAAAAGAGACAAAATACATGTTTTTAAAATGAACTAGAAACAAAGAGGAGTGAAAAACTGGGGTTCAAACAAGATGAATGAGCTGCACACACACACACGTGCACGCACACACACACACACACACACACACACACACGTGCACACACACACACACACACATTAAATAAGTTTGTAATTGAGTGAACATGAGGCCGTGTGTGTGGCGGTCGGGGCTCAGACTTCATTTCCTGCTCAATAAACCAACGTGCACTCACACACACACACACACACACACACATACTCAAACACACACGGACGCACACACACACACACGCACAGTTTGTCGCAGTAGTTTGTTTTTCCTTAGACAGTGAAACTTAAACGATGCCACGTGTTCTTAACGGTCTCGTGTTCGTCTGACTCTTTAAACACAGCTGGGTCGCCCCCCCCCCCCCTCCCCCTCCTCCCCCTCGCCTCCCCTCCTGCAGCATCATGGGAAATGTGGTTCCACGGCTCCACCTGCTGGACTCAGACCAGAGCAGTGTGACAGTCAGTCTGCTTCTAATCACACACACATGCACACCAGTTATGTAACAGCTGAGCTTCACACACACACACACACACACTCACTCACTCACTCACTCACTCTCACACACACACACACACACACACACAGACTGCAGATAGTGTCCCTCGGTCACGTGACCAGCGTTTCCTGTGTCTCTCTGAGGAGCACGTTGTAAAAGACGTTGCGTTCAAAGAGCCACACCCTGAAAACTGCTCAGAGTCTCGACCGACAGGAAAATCTGCTTCAATCAGACCCAACGTTTGATCTGTGTGTGTGTGTGTGTGTGTGTGTGTGTGTGTGTGTGTGTCGGTGTGTGTGTGAATAAATGTGTGTGTGTGTGTGTGTGTGTGTGAGAGTGAATAAATGTGTGTGTGTAAATAAATGTGTGTGTGTGTGTGAATAAATGTGTATGGGTAAATATGTGTGTGTGTGTGTGTGTGTGTGTGTGTGTGTGTGTGTGTGTGTGGTGTGTGTGTGTGTGTGTGTGTGTGTGTGTGTGTGTGTGTGTGAGTGTGTGTGCGTAAATAAATGTGTGTGTGTGTGAATAAATGTGTGTGGGTAAATATGTGTATGTGTGTGTGTGTGTGTGTGTGTGTGTGTGTGTGTGTGTGAATAATTATGTGTGTGTGTGTGTGTGTGTGTGTGTGTGTGTGTGTGTGTGTGTGTGTGTGTGTGTGTGTGTGTGTGTGTGTGTGTGTATGGGTAAATATGTGTGTGTGTGTGTGTGTGTGTGTGTGTGTATGGGTAAATATGTGTGTGTGTGTGTGAATAAATGTGTGGACAGAAGTGAAGACACCTCCTCCACCAACACCTCTTCATCTAAATATTAACACTTTTGTCACAATATTACGACTTTTTCAACATTTTGCGACTTTTTCCCTCAAAATTGTTCGACATTTCTTTTCTGTCACGATCTTGCAATTTTTTTCCGCAGCTTTTTTTTCTAGCAACTTTTCTCAAAATATTGCGATTTTTTTTTTAGCAAAATCGTACGACTTTTTTGTCAAATTGTTTATTGTTTATTTTTGACTTTTGTGATAATCTTCCGATGTTTTCTCGTAATATTACGACTTTTTTCTCAAAAAATAACCTTTTCTCAATTATTAAGACTTTTTTCTCAAACTTACGACGTTTCCTTGAAATATTCCGACTTTTTTCTCATAAATGATCAGAAAGTGGGCGTTTCTGGACCCACAGAACCCGTTTACATCCATCTGGACCCACAGAACCCGTTTACATCCATCTGGACCCACAGAACCTGTTTACATCCATCTGGACCCACAGAACCCGTTTACATCCATCTGGACCCACAGAACCCGTTTACATCCATCTGGACCCACAGAACCCGTTTACATCCATCTGGACCCACAGAACCTGTTTACATCCATCTGGACCCAGAACCTGTTTTACATCCATCTGGACCCAGAGAACCCGTTTACATCCATCTGGACCCAGAACCTGTTTACATCCATCTGGACCCACAGAACCCGTTTACATCCATCTGGACCCAGAACCTGTTTACATCCATCTGGACCCAGAGAACCCCGTTTACATCCATCTGGACCCAGAGAACCCGTTTACATTGGACCCACAGAACCCGTTTACATCCATCTGGACCCAGAACCTGTTTACATCCATCTGGACCCAGAACCTGTTTACATCCATCTGGACCCAGAACCTGTTTACATCCATCTGGACCCAGAGGACCTGTTTACATCCATCTGGACCCAGAACCTGTTTACATCCATCTGGACCCAGAGAACCCGTTTACATCCATCTGGACCCAGAGAACCCGTTTACATCCATCTGGACCCAGAGAACCCGTTTACATCCATCTGGACCCAGAACCTGTTTACATCCATCTGGACCCAGAGAACCTGTTACATCCATCTGGACCCAGAGAACCCGTTTACATCCATCTGGACCCAGAACCTGTTTACATCCATCTGGACCCAGAGAACCCGTTTACATCCATCTGGACCCAGAACCTGTTTACATCCATCTGGACCCAGAACCTGTTTATATCCATCTGGACCCAGAACCTGTTTACATCCATCTGGACCCAGAGAACCTGTTTACATCATCTGGACCCAGAACCTGTTTACATCCATCTGGACCCAGAACCTGTTGACATTCATCTGGACCCACAGAACCTGTTTACATCCATCTGGACCCAGAACCTGTTGACATTCATCTGGACCCAGAGAACCTGTTTACATCCATCTGGACCCAGAGAACCCGTTTACATTCATCTGGACCCAGAGAACCTGTTTACATCCATCTGGACCCAGAACCCGTTTACATCCATCTGGACCCAGAACCTGTTTACATCCATCTGGACCCAGAGAACCCGTTTACATTCATCTGGACCCAGAGAACCCGTTTACATCCATCTGGACCCAGAACCCGTTTACATTCATCTGGACCCAGAGAACCTGTTTACATCCATCTGGACCCAGAACCCGTTTACATTCATCTGGACCCAGAGAACCCGTTTACATTCACACATCTGGACCCAGAGAACCCGTTTACATTCATCTGGACCCAGAACCCGTTACATCCATCTGGACCCAGAGAACCCGTTTACATTCATCTGGACCCAGAACCCGTTTACATCCATCTGGACCCAGAGAACCTGTTTACATTCATCTGGACCCAGAACCCGTTTACATTCATCTGGACCCAGAACCCGTTTACATCCATCTGGACCCTTTTACATCTGGACCCAGAGAACCTGTTTCATCTGGACCCAGAGAACCTGTTTACATTCATCTGGACCCAGAACCCGTTTACATTCATCTGGACCCAGAACCCGTTTACATCCATCTGGACCCTTTTACATCTGGACCCACAGAACCTGTTTACATCCATCTGGACCCAGAGAACCTGTTTACATTCATCTGGACCCAGAGAACCCGTTTACATCCATCTGGACCCAGAGAACCCGTTTACATCCATCTGGACCCACAGAACCTGTTTACATCCATCTGGACCCAGAGAACCTGTTTACATCCATCTGGACCCAGAACCTGTTTACATCCATCTGGACCCAGAGAACCTGTTTACATCCATCTGGACCCAGAGAACCCGTTTACATCCATCTGGACCCACAGAACCTGTTTACATCCATCTGGACCCAGAGAACCTGTTTACATCCATCTGGACCCAGAACCTGTTTACATCCATCTGGACCCAGAACCCGTTTACATCCATCTGGACCCACAGAACCTGTTTACATCCATCTGGACCCAGAGAACCCGTTTCAGAGACAGAACCTGTTTACATCCATCTGGACCCAGAGAACCCGTTTCATCTGGACCCAGAGAACCCGTTTCATCTGGACCCACAGAACCTGTCCACGCTCATCTGGACCCACAGAACCCGTCCACGCTCATCTGGACCCACAGAACCCGTCCACGCTCATCTGGACCCACAGAACCCGTCCACGCTCATCTGGACCCACAGAACCCGTCCACGCTCATCTGGACCCACAGAACCCGTCCACGCCCCTCTCTCGGACCTTTCTCCCGCGGACTCGACTGAACACACACTCTGGCACGTTAACGTGATTAGGAGGCAGAACATCGGATCTCCACGGCGACGCCCGAACCTCGTGCTGCTGCGTTCGTCACATTCACATCACGTGAGAACAGGAAACGCTCTAAAGACCCTGAACGCAGCACAGCACACAGAGGTGAGGTTTACTGACGCTGAGAAAACCCACGCTATTCAAACACCAGTGAACGCAACACGGGCGTTACTCACTGTTGGTTCATCTGAACAATGTCACAGAGGCATGAGGAGGAAGAGGAGGAGGAGGAGGGGGAGGAGGAAGAGGAGGAGGAAGAGGGGGAGGAGGAGGAGAGGAGGAGGAGGAGGAGGAGGAAGAGGAAGAGGAAGAGGAGGAGGAGGAGGAGGAGGAGGAAGAGGAGGAGGAGGAGGAGGAGGAAGAGGAGAGGAGGAGGCGAGGAGAGGAGAGGAAGAGGAGGAAGAGGGGAAGAGGAGGAGGAGGAAGAGGAGAGAGGAGGAGGAGAGGAGAGGAAGAAAGAGGAGGAAGAGGAGGAGGAGGAAGAGGGAGAGGAGGGAGAGGAGGAGGAAGAGGAGAGGAAGAGAGGGAGAGGAAGAGGAGGAGGAAGAGAAGGAAGAGGAGGAGGAGAGGGAGAGGAAGAAGAGGAGGAAGAGGAGGAAGAGGAGAGGGAGAGGAGGGAGAGGAGGAGGAAGAGGAGGAGGAGGAGAGGAAGAGGAGGAAGAGGAGAGGAAGAGGAGGAAGAGGAGAGGAAGAGGAGGAGGAGGAGGAAGAGGAGGAGGAGGAAAGGAGGAAGAGGAGAGGAAGAGAGGAGGAGGAAGAGGAGGAAGAGGAAGAGGGGAAGGAAGAGAGGAGAGGGAGAGGAGGAGGGAGAGGAGGAGGAAGAGGAGGAGGAGGAGGAAGAGGAGGAGGAGGAAGAGGAGAGGGGGAGGAAGAGGAGGAAGAGGAGGAAGAGGAGGAAGAGGAGGGAGAGAGGAGGAGGAGGAAGAGGAGGGAGAGGAGGAAGAGGAGGGAGAGGAGGAAGAGGAGGGAGAGAGGAGGAGGAGGAAGAGGAGAGGCATGAAAACGGGTCAGGGTGAAAATGGTGAGGGGGGGGGGGGGGGGCATTATTATCAGAGCAGGGATGTTTAATGTGGATTTGAAGCCGGTTCCTGAAAATGATCCAAAATGAGGAGCAGTTATTGGGGGGGGGGGGGGGGGGCTGAAAGTTGACATCTGCCCTGAATGATGATGAATAATGAACTTGCAGCGCTGCAGTGAGTTCGCGGGCTGCCGTTGCATTGTGGGTAATGTAGTTTTGGTCTATGAAAAACACCAGCAGGCGGCTGTGGCGTGCGGGCCGGTTCTGATCCTAATCAAATATCATCCCAGGGGCCAAGATCATTCACTCACGGGCCGGATCTGGGCCCCGGGCCTTGACTTTGACACCTATGCCTTAAATGAACCTGTGAAGCAGAGGTTTACGCTCAGTTACTGGACTAAAGGAAAGTCTGAGGCTCTTCTCCTTTACTTCATTCTTCTACTCCTCTACACATTAACCAGCTCTAACTGGGGGATCCTGAGGCGTTCCCAGGCCAGTGTGGAGATCTAATCTCTCCACCTGGTCCTGGGTCTTCCCCGAGGCCTCCTCCCAGCTGGACGTGCCTGGAACACCTCCCTAGGGAGGCGCCCAGGGTTCATCCTTACCAGATGATCCTGAACCACCTCAACTGGCTCCTTTCAACGCAAAGGAGCAGCGGCTCTACTCCGAGTTCCTCACGGATGCTGAACTTCTCCCCCTCTCTCTAAGGGAGACTCCAGACCCCCTCCTGAGGAAACACAGTTCACACGCTTGGACCTGGACCTGGTTCTGTGGGTCCTGACCTGGACCTGGTTCTTTGGGTCCTGACCTGGACCTGGTTCTGTGGGTCCTGACCTGGTTCTTTGGGTCCTGACCTGGACCTGGTTCTTTGGGTCCTGACCTGGACCTGGTTCTTTGGGTCCTGACCTGGACCTGGTTCTTTGGGTCCTGACCTGGACCTGGTTCTGTGGGTCCTGACCTGGTTCTTTGGGTCCTGACCTGGACCTGGTTCTTTGGGTCCTGACCTGGACCTGGTTCTTTGGGTCCTGACCTGGACCTGGTTCTTTGGGTCCTGATCTGGACCTGGTTCTTTGGGTCCTGACCTGGACCTGGTTCTTTGGGTCCTGACCTGGACCTGGTTCTTTGGGTCCTGACCTGGACCTGGTTCTGTGGGTCCTGACCTGGACCTGGTTCTTTGGGTCCTGACCTGGACCTGGTTCTTTGGGTCATGACCTGGACCTGGTTCTTTGGGTCCTGACCTGGACCTGGTTCTTTGGCTCCTGACCTGGACCTGGTTCTTTGGGTCCTGACCTGGATCTGGTTCTTTGGGTCCTGACCTGGACCTGGTTCTTTGGGTCCTGACCTGGACCTGGTTCTTTGGGTCCTGACCTGGACCTGGTTCTTTGGGTCCTGACCCAGCTTTCAGGACCCCAGGTGAGGGTAGGAACCAGGACTGACGCAGAGGAACGTGACGTAAACGCAGAGTGATTCTAACACTTCAGTGAAAAGTGATGTTGAAGCATCATTTTTATTAAAGTACCGGATCAACTCGGTCCGGCTGCAGAGAGACAGAACAACAGGGCGGAGCTTAGCGAGCTGCTGCCAAGAGGATTCAGAAACCACAGAAGAAGAAGAGCTGAGCCCGAGCGCTGTGAGTCCACATGAGCCACCAGGGCCGTGAACCGCTGTTCGGCTCTACACGATTCTCAAAGGTCACCTATTTTGGTTTCAGACACTAGATGCTAATGCTAATGCTAATGTGGCGCAGCGGTGGGTTGAGGTCGTGAGGGTGTTTTACAGGAATCCAGATACACACACACACACACTGATCACATCAGTGTAGATATGGTTCACACACACAGACACACACACACACACACACACACACACACACCTGATCAGTGCAGATACCCTTCACACACACACACACACACACACACTCAATGTTGCATCTGTTAAATTAGCAGAACTGTGACAGAGAGTAAACAGAACCTCTCTGTCTCTGCTATTGATTTAACCTTTGACCCCAAACACGATCAGCTAAGGTCTCAGTGCTGACATCACCGTACACACAGACGTAACCATAG
The DNA here is from genome assembly GCF_963691815.1 of Echiichthys vipera. Lineage (NCBI taxonomy): Eukaryota > Metazoa > Chordata > Actinopteri > Perciformes > Trachinidae > Echiichthys > Echiichthys vipera. The sequence continues at coordinate 41,350,901 of NC_139826.1, read as the reverse complement.
AAGAAGAGCGCAGCGCTGTGGCCCCGGCTACAGGGAGCATGGAGCGAGTGTCCCAGCACCGGTTTGATGCTGAGATGGAAACGAGAGAGGTCACAAAGGGCCGCAAATGTCCCCTCAGGGCCGGGGGCCACCCGTTGAACAGCCCTGATGTAGCGTAATCAACAGGGCTCACCGCAAAACACGTTTCTCCAGGACAATCCTGGACTCTTTATCGTTTCAAATTGCATTGTTTGGCGGTCTGTCCGTGAGGCGGTCTGTCTGTCTGTGAGGCGGTCTGTCTGTGAGGAGGTCTGTCGGTGAGGCGGTCTGTCTGTCAGTGAGGCGGCCTGTCTGTGAGGCGGTCTGTCTGTCCGTGAGGCGGTCTGTCTGTGAGGCGGTCTGTCTGTGAGGTGGTCTGTCTGTGAGGCGGTCTGTCTGTGAGGTGGTCTGTCTGTGAGGCGGTCTGTCTGTGAGGTGGTCTGTCTGTGAGGCTGTCTGTCTGTGAGGCGGTCTGTCTGTATGTGAGGCGGTCTGTCTGTGAGGCGGTCTGTCTGTCTGTGAGGAGGTCTGTCTGTGAGTTGGTCTGTCTGTGAGGCTGTCTGTCTGTGAGGCTGTCTGTCTGTGAGGCGGTCTGTCTGTGAGGCGGTCTGTCTGTATGTGAGGCGGTCTGTCTGTATGTGAGGCGGTCTGTCTGTCTGTGAGGCGGTCTGTCTGTGAGGCGGTCTGTCTGTCTGTGAGGCGGTCTGTCTGTGAGGCGGTCTGTCTGTCTGTGAGGCGGTCTGTCTGTCTGTGAGGCGGTCTGTCTGTCTGTGAGGAGGTCTGTCTGTCTGTGAGGCGGTCTGTCTGTCTGTGAGGAGGTCTGTCTGTCTGTGAGGCGGTCTGTCTGTCTGTGAGGCGGTCTGTCTGTGAGGCGGTCTGTCTGTCTGTGAGGCGGTCTGTCTGTCTGTGAGGCGGTCTGTCTGTCAGTGAGGCGGTCTGTCTGTCAGTGAGGCGGTCTGTCTGTCTGTGAGGAGGTCTGTCTGTCTGTGAGGCGGTCTGTCTGTCTGTGAGGAGGTCTGTCTGTCTGTGAGGCGGTCTGTCTGTGAGGCGGTCTGTCTGTGAGGCGGTCTGTCTGTCTGTGAGGCGGTCTGTCGGTGAGGCGGTCTGTCGGTGAGGCGGTCTGTCTGTCTGTGAGGCGGTCTGTCTGTGAGGCGGTCTGTCTGTCCGTGAGGCGGTCTGTCTGTCCGTGAGGCGGTCTGTCTGTCCGTGAGGCGGTCTGTCTGTCTGTGAGGCGGTCTGTCGGTGAGGCGGTCTGTCGGTGAGGCGGTCTGTCTGTCCGTGAGGCAGTCTGTCAGTGAGGCAGTCTGTCGGTGAGGCGGTCTGTCTGTCAGTGAGGCAGTCTGTCGGTGAGGCGGTCTGTCGGTGAGGCGGTCTGTCTGTCCGTGAGGCGGTCTGTCTGTCCGTGAGGCGGTCTGTCTGTCCGTGAGGCGGTCTGTCTGTCGGTGAGGCGGTCTGTCTGTCGGTGAGGCGGTCTGTCTGTCGGTGAGGCGGTCTGTCTGTCTGTGAGGCGGTCTGTCTGTCTGTGAGGCGGTCTGTCTGTCTGTGAGGCGGTCTGTCTGTCTGTGAGGCGGTCTGTCTGTGAGGCGGTCTGTCTGTAAGGCGGTCTGTCTGTGAGGCGGTCTGTCTGTCGTGAGGCGGTCTGTCTGTATGTGAGGAGGTCTGTCTGTCTGTGAGGCGGTCTGTCTGTCTGTGAGGCGGTCTGTCTGTCTGTGAGGCGGTCTGTCGGTGAGGCGGTCTGTCGGTGAGGAGGTCTGTCTGTCTGTGAGGCGGTCTGTCTGTGTGTGAGGCGGTCTGTCTGTCCGTGAGGCAGTCTGTCGGTGAGGCGGTCTGTCGGTGAGGCGGTCTGTCTGTCCGTGAGGCAGTCTGTCAGTGAGGCAGTCTGTCGGTGAGGCGGTCTGTCTGTCAGTGAGGCAGTCTGTCGGTGAGGCGGTCTGTCGGTGAGGCGGTCTGTCTGTCGGTGAGGCGGTCTGTCTGTCGGTGAGGCGGTCTGTCTGTCGGTGAGGCGGTCTGTCTGTCTGTGAGGCGGTCTGTCTGTCAGTGAGGCGGTCTGTCTGTCGGTGAGGCGGTCTGTCTGTCTGTGAGGCGGTCTGTCTGTCTGTGTGGCGGTCTGTCTGTCTGTGAGGCGGTCTGTCTGTCTGTGAGGCGGTCTGTCTGTGAGGCGGTCTGTCTGTGAGGCGGTCTGTCTGTGAGGCGGTCTGTCTGTCGTGAGGCGGTCTGTCTGTATGTGAGGAGGTCTGTCTGTCTGTGAGGCGGTCTGTCTGTCTGTGAGGCGGTCTGTCTGTCTGTGAGGCGGTCTGTCTGTCGTGAGGAGGTCTGTCTGTCCGTGAGGAGGTCTGTCTGTGAGGCGGTCTGTCTGTCTGTGAGGCGGTCTGTCTGTGAGGCGGTCTGTCTGTCTGTGAGGCGGTCTGTCTGTCAGTGAGGCGGTCTGTCTGTCAGTGAGGCGGTCTGTCTGTCAGTGAGGCGGTCTGTCTGTGAGGCGGTCTGTCTGTGAGGCGGTCTGTCTGTCTGTGAGGCGGTCTGTCTGTCTGTGAGGCGGTCTGTCTGTCTGTGAGGCGGTCTGTCTGTCTGTGAGGCGGTCTGTCTGTCTGTGAGGCGGTCTGTCTGTGAGACGGTCTGTCTGTGAGGCGGTCTGTCTGTCGTGAGGCGGTCTGTCTGTATGTGAGGAGGTCTGTCTGTCTGTGAGGCGGTCTGTCTGTCTGTGAGGCGGTCTGTCTGTCGTGAGGAGGTCTGTCTGTCCGTGAGGAGCTCTGTCTGTGAGGCGGTCTGTCTGTCTGTGAGGCGGTCTGTCTGTGAGGCGGTCTGTCTGTCTGTGAGGCGGTCTGTCAGTGAGGCGGTCTGTCTGTCAGTGAGGCGGTCTGTCTGTCTGTGAGGCGGTCTGTCTGTGAGGCGGTCTGTCTGTGAGGAGGTCTGTCTGTGAGTCGGTCTGTCTGTGAGGCGGTCTGTCTGTCTGTGAGGCGGTCTGTCTGTGAGGCGGTCTGTCTGTGAGGCGGTCTGTCTGTGAGGCGGTCTGTCTGTGAGGCGGTCTGTCTGTCGTGAGGCGGTCTGTCTGTATGTGAGGAGGTCTGTCTGTCTGTGAGGCGGTCTGTCTGTCTGTGAGGCGGTCTGTCTGTCTGTGAGGCGGTCTGTCTGTCGTGAGGAGGTCTGTCTGTCCGTGAGGAGGTCTGTCTGTGAGGCGGTCTGTCTGTCTGTGAGGCGGTCTGTCTGTCTGTGAGGCGGTCTGTCAGTGAGGCGGTCTGTCAGTGAGGCGGTCTGTCTGTCTGTGAGGCGGTCTGTCTGTCTGTGAGGCGGTCTGTCTGTGAGGCGGTCTGTCTGTGAGGAGGTCTGTCTGTGAGGCGGTCTGTCTGTCAGTGAGGCGGTCTGTCTGTCAGTGAGGCGGTCTGTCTGTCAGTGAGGCGGTCTGTCTGTGAGGAGGTCTGTCTGTGAGGAGGTCTGTCTGTGAGGCGGTCTGTCTGTGAGGAGGTCTGTCTGTGAGGAGGTCTGTCTGTGAGGCGGTCTGTCTGTGAGGAGGTCTGTCTGTGAGGCGGTCTGTCTGTGAGGCGGTCTGTCTGTGAGGAGGTCTGTCTGTGAGGCGGTCTGTCTGTCTGTGAGGCGGTCTGTCTGTCTGTGAGGCGGTCTGTCTGTGAGGCGGTCTGTCTGTCTGTGAGGCGGTCTGTCTGTGAGTGAAAACATGAATGTGTTTGTTTCTCTGACTTTCACAGCGCTGTGTGTGTGTGTGTGTGTGTGTGTGTGTGTGTGTGTGTGTGTGTGTGTGTGTGTCTGTGTGTGTGTGTCTGTGTCTCTGTGTGTGTGTGTGTCACTGTGTGTGTCCCTCTGTGTGTGTGTGTCCCTGTGTGTGTGTGTGTGTGTCAGTGTCCCTGTGTGTGTGTGTGTGTGTGTCTGTGTGTCCCTGTGTGTGTGTGTGTCCCTGTGTGTGTGTGTGTGTGGCCCTGTGTGTGTGTGTGTGTGTGTGTCCCTGTGTGTGTGTGTCTCTGTGTGTGTGTGTGTGTGTGTGTGTGTGTGTACCAGGTGAGGCCGCTGCTCTTTTGTCAAACACAGAAAAGCTTTTTGAAGCGTGGAAACTGCTGGAAACAGCCTCATGAAAGACACACACACACACACACACACACACACACACACACACACACACACACACACACACACACACACACACACACACACACACACACACACACACACACACACACACACACACACACACACACACACACACACACACACACACACACACACACACACACACACACACACACTTTGAAGACGCCAAACTTTTGCTCACCTCAGGTCCGGAGCGACTCCTCCTCCTCTTCCTCCTCTTCCTCCTCTTCCTCCTCTTCCTCCTCTTCCTCTCTCCGGTGTAAACCCTCCGGTGTTCTCTCGGTTGACCGGCTCAGACAGTAGAAAGTGTCCCGTTAGCGGCGCTAGTCCTCAGCTGTGTGTGTTTGTGCTCCGCTGCTCTGTGTGTGTGTGTGTGTGCTGCCTTCAGGGGCTGTCGGACATGTGGCGGTTCAGCGGGTCGAGCGCGCATGGGCGAAAAAAAACCCGCAAACCCGGACGTTTATAGACCGGAGGGCGGGTCCGCGGCTCCGGACCGCACGAGACAACCGGGAGCAGGCTCAGAGGAACCAGACATGGTCTCTGTTATAGACTTTACATCTTTAATATTAATAAAACATCTATTTTTAGTCATTTTGCATCTTTTTGTGCTGGTTTTTCATCTATTTTTAGTCATTTTGCATCTTTTTGTGCTGGTTTTGCTTCTATTTTTAGTCATTTTGCATCTTTTTGTGCTGGTTTTGCTTCTATTTTTAGTCATTTTGCATCTTTTTGTGCTGGTTTTGCATCTATTTTTAGTCATTTTGCATCTTACGTGGTGGTTTTGCATCTATTTTTAGTCATTTTGCATCTTTTTGTGCTGGTTTTGCATCTATTTTTAGTCATTTTGCATCTTTTTGTGCTGGTTTTGCATCTATTTTTAGTCATTTTGCATCTTACGTGGTGGTTTTGCATCTATTTTTAGTCATTTTGCATCTTTTTGTGCTGGTTTGCATCTATTTTTAGTCATTTTGCATCTTTTTGTGCTGGTTTTGCTTCTATTTTTAGTCATTTTGCATCTTTTTGTGCTGGTTTTGCATCTATTTTTAGTCATTTTGTATCTTTTTGTGCTGGTTTTGCATCTATTTTTAGTCATTTTGCATCTTTTTGTGCTGGTTTTGCATCTATTTTTAGTCATTTTGCATCTTTTTGTGCTGGTTTTGCATCTATTTTTAGTCATTTTGCATCTTTTTGTGCTGGTTTTGCTTCTATTTTTAGTCATTTTGCATCTTTTTGTGCTGGTTTTGCATCTATTTTTAGTCATTTTGTATCTTTTTGTGCTGGTTTTGCATCTATTTTTAGTTATTTTGCACCGCCGTCTCCCGCAGGAATCAAACCACGGTACAGTCGGGCGTGACGCTCCTGTGGACGTAGAGTTTCTTCTTCTTCTCTCATAAATGAGCCGTGATGATGCAGCAGCAGCTTCCTGTTCGTTCAGCTCCACATTCCTTTTCTTTTCCCGCCTTTTCTTGTTTGTCTTCGGCTCAAACGACACAAAGAGAGTTTCCTCTGCTTCCTTTAACTGTTTCCTGTTTCCTGTGTGAGACACCGTGTGTGTGTGTGTGTGTGTGTGTGTGTCCCGACCTGCAGCCGCTCGCCAGCGCCGCTCGCCAGCGCCCTCTGGCTGTAGGCGGTTTATGAGTGCAGCAGTAGGAGACTCCACTTAAAGCTGCATGCTCTCTAATGTCCAGCAGGAGGAGACTCCACTTAAAGCTGCATTCTCTCTAATGTCCAGCAGGAGGAGACTCCACTTAAAGCTGCATTCTCTCTAATGTCCAGCAGGAGGAGACTCCACTTAAAGCTGCATTCTCTCTAATGTCCAGCAGGGGGAGACTCCACTTAAAGCTGCATTCTCTCTAATGTCCAGCAGGAGGAGACTCCACTTAAAGCTGCATTCTCTCTAATGTCCAGCAGGAGGAGACTCCACTTAAAGCTGCATTCTCTCTAATGTCCAGCAGGGGGAGACTCCACTTAAAGCTGCATTCTCTCTAATGTCCAGCAGGAGGAGACTCCACTTAAAGCTGCATTCTCTCTAATGTCCAGCAGGAGGAGACTCCACTTAAAGCTGCATTCTCTCTAATGTCCAGCAGGAGGAGACTCCACTTAAAGCTGCATTCTCTCTAATGTCCAGCAGGAGGAGACTCCACTTAAAGCTGCATTCTCTCTAATGTCCAGCAGGAGGAGACTCCACTTAAAGCTGCATTCTCTCTAATGTCCAGCAGGAGGAGGCTCCACTTAAAGCTGCATTCTCTCTAATGTCCAGCAGGAGGAGACTCCACTTAAAGCTGCATTCTCTCTAATGTCCAGCAGGAGGAGACTCCACTTAAAGCTGCATTCTCTCTAATGTCCAGCAGGAGGAGACTCCACTTAAAGCTGCATTCTCTCTAATGTCCAGCAGGAGGAGGCTCCACTTAAAGCTGCATTCTCTCTAATGTCCAGCAGGAGGAGACTCCACTTAAAGCTGCATTCTCTCTAATGTCCAGCAGGAGGAGACTCCACTTAAAGCTGCATTCTCTCTAATGTCCAGCAGGAGGAGACTCCACTTAAAGCTGCATTCTGTCTAATGTCCAGCAGGAGGAGACTCCACTTAAAGCTGCATTCTCTCTAATGTCCAGCAGGAGGAGACTCCACTTAAACCTGCATTCTCTCTAATGTCCAGCAGGAGGAGACTCCACTTAAAGCTGCATTCTCTCTAATGTCCAGCAGGAGGAGACTCCACTTAAAGCTGCATTCTCTCTAATGTCCACTTAAAGCTGCATTCTCTCTAATGTCCAGGAGGGGGAGACTCCACTTAAAGCTGCATTCTCTCTAATGTATATTAAAGCTTCTAGAAACACAAACTGAGCCTTAAATGAACCTGCTGTGAAAGAAGGTCGAGGTCCTGAACGACCTGGAAACTGGCAACGTAAAATCTTTAAAAGTCATTAGAGCTCAGTGTGTGTCAGAGCTATTGAGCGGTGGACAGTGGAAACAGGAAGTGATAAAGAGACAGTGGCGTGCACAGGAAGGGGGGGGGGGGCATCGTGGCCAAATTGTTAAAAAATGCATGCTAATAAAGTGTTAAAGTGTCCTCTAGGAGCATAAACGTGTGTTAAAGTGTCCTCTAGGAGCATAAACGTGTGTTAAAGTGTCCTCTAGGAGCATAAACGTGTGCTAAAGTGTCCTCTAGGAGCATTAACGTGTGTTAAAGTGTCCTCTAGGAGCATAAACATGTGTTAAAGTGTCCTCTAGGAGCATAAACGTGTGTTAAAGTGTCCTCTAGGAGCATAAACGTGTGCTAAAGTGTCCTCTAGGAGCATAAACGTGTGTTAAAGTGTCCTCTAGGAGCATAAACGTGTGTTAAAGTGTCCTCTAGGAGCATAAACGTGTGCTAAAGTGTCCTCTAGGAGCATAAACGTGTGTTAAAGTGTCCTCTAGGAGCATAAACGTGTGTTAAAGTGTCCTCTAGGAGCATAAACGTGTGTTAAAGTGTCCTCTAGGAGCATTAACGTGTGTTAAAGTGTCCTCTAGGAGCATAAACATGTGTTAAAGTGTCCTCTAGGAACATAAACGTGTGCTAAAGTGTCCTCTAGGAGCATAAACGTGTGTTAAAGTGTCCTCTAGGAGCATAAACGTGTGCTAAAGTGTCCTCTAGGAGCATAAACGTGTGTTAAAGTGTCCTCTAGGAGCATAAACGTGTGTTAAAGTGTCCTCTAGGAGCATAAACGTGTGCTAAAGTGTCCTCTAGGAGCATAAACGTGTGTTAAAGTGTCCTCTAGGAGCATAAACGTGTGTTAAAGTGTCCTCTAGGAGCATAAACGTGTGTTAAAGTGTCCTCTAGGAGCATTAACGTGTGTTAAAGTGTCCTCTAGGAGCATAAACATGTGTTAAAGTGTCCTCTAGGAGCATAAACGTGTGCTGAAGTGTCCTCTAGGAACATAAACGTGTGTTAAAGTGTCCTCTAGGAGCATAAACGTGTGTTAAAGTGTCCTCTAGGAGCATAAACGTGTGTTAAAGTGTCCTCTAGGAGCATAAACGTGTGTTAAAGTGTCCTCTAGGAGCATAAACGTGTGCTAAAGTGTCCTCTAGGAGACTAAACGTGTGCTAAAGCGGTAAAAAAGAAAAAGTCATGTTTGAGCAGTAAACACGTTTTATTATCTGTGATGATGCTAACGCGCGTGTTAGCATAAACTATATTTTAATAAAAGATAATTAAATAGTCATTTTATTTCTGCACATTATGATACAGCTCATCAAAAAACGATGAATTTACAAAGCAAACATTCTTAAATTCAGACGCGATAATTATTCATAAAAACACATTCGTCCTGTAGAGGTGACGTGTGATGTCATCGGTGCTACGATGGCGGATAAAATCGCGTGCAGCGTTTCATTCATAAATAAATAAAATAAAGCGTAATCCTAATCTTAGCGTAGCGTAGCATAAATGTTAGTAAGCTATCATATCATTAAAGTAACGTAGTGTATCGTAAAGTAACGTAAGGGATCGTATCGTACCGTAATGTTCCGTATTGTATCGTGATATATCGGACGTTTCTCAAGGCATAGCATCGTTAGGTTTCGTAACGTAGCATACCATTAAAGTAACGTATCATAAGGTTATGTATCGTAAAGTAACGTATCGTAAAGTATCGTATCGTAAGGTAAGGTATTGAATCGTATTGTATCGTAATATATCAGACGTTTCTCAAGGTATCATATCGTTAGGTTTCTTGACGTAACGTAACTTATTGTAACGTGACATATCGTAGGGGATCGTATCGTTAGCTTTCGTAACGTAACGTATCATAAAAGTAATGTATCGTAAAATTAACGTATCGTAAAGTAACGTATCGTAAGTTAACGTAAGGGATCGTAAAGTAACATAACGTAAAGTAACATATCGTAAGGTATTGTATCGTAATATATTGGACATTTCTCAAGGTAGGTTTCGTGATGTAACGTAACGTATCGTAAGGGATCGTATTTTATCGTATTGTATCGTGATATATGGGAACATATCACAATGTATCATCGTTGGGTCGTATCGTACCGTAATGTTCTGTATTGTATCGTAACTATATCGGAGGTTTCTCAAGGTATCATATCGTTATGTGACGTAAAGTCACGTGACATATGGTAAGGTAACGTGAGGGATCGTAAATTAACATATCGTAAAGTAACGTATCGTGAAGTGACGTATCGTAAAGTAACGAACTGTAAGGTAAGGTAAGGGATCGTAAAGTAACATATCGTAAAGTAACGTACCGTACCGTAAGGTAACGTATCGTAGAGTAAGGTAACGTTACATATCGTAAGGGATCGTATTGTATCGGAACATGTCGGACATTTTTTTCTTTCACCTCGTCGCGCGTTTTTTCCTTGTAGCTTCAGTCGGACGAACTCCGTTAGAAAGAAAAAAGATACGACTGCGATTTCCGTCCGTACGACAAAATCCTCAGAGAAAGTTCGTGTCTTTGTGGAGGTCGCTGAAACCTGGAGGTCGCTGAAATGCATTGTGGGAACGCCTCAGTCCTTGGTCTACACGGCGCCCCTGGTCTCGGCGGCGCCCCTGGTCTACGCGGCGCCCTTGGTCGGCGCGGCGCCCTTGGTCGGCGCGGTGCCCTCCCTGGTCTACGCGGCGCCCTTGGTCCCGGCGGCGCCCTTGGTCGGCGTGGCGCCCTGCCTGGCCGGCACCTCTACGGAGAGCAGCTCCTCGCCCTGCTGCCGTGGCGTCATGCGGATGATCACCGTGCTGTCGGCCGTCTCCGAAACCGCATCGTCGCCGTCCTCACGCAGGTAACGAGGGATGGGAGAGCGCCGGTGCATCGGAGACGGAGGGGGGACCGGAGAGATGGAGGGAGGATCCTGGAGGAGGGAGGGAGAGAGAGATGAGAGGAGGAGGAGGAGGAGGGAGAGATGAGAGGAGGAGGAGGAGGAGGGAGAGATGAGGAGGAGGAGGAGGGAGGAGAGAGAGATGAGAGGAGGAGGAGGAGGAGGGAGAGATGAGAGGAAGAGGAGGAGGAGGGAGAGATGAGAGGAAGAGGAGGAGGAGGGAGAGATGAGAGGAGGAGGAGGAGGAGGAGGGAGAGATGAGAGGAGGAGGAGGAGGAGGAGGGAGAGATGAGAGGAGGAGGAGGAGGAGAGATGAGAGGAGGAGGAGGGAGAGATGAGAGGAGGAGGAGGAGAGATGAGAGGAGGAGGAGGAGAGATGAGAGGAGGAGGGAGAGATGAGAGGAGGAGGAGGAGGGAGAGATGAGAGGAGGAGGAGGAGGAAGAGATGAGAGGAGGAGGAGGGAGAGATGAGAGGAGGAGGAGGAGGAGGAGGGAGAGATGAGAGGAGGAGGAGGAAGAGGGAGAGATGAGAGGAGGAGGAGGAGGGAGAGATGAGAGGAGGAGGAGGAAGAGGGAGAGATGAGAGGAGGAGGAGGAGGGAGAGATGAGAGGAGGAGGAGGGAGAGATGAGGGGAGGAGGAGGGAGAGATGAGAGGAGGAGGAGGAGGGAGAGATGAGAGGAGGAGGGAGAGATGAGAGGAGGAGGAGGGAGAGATGAGAGGAGGAGGAGGAGGGAGAGATGAGAGGAGGAGGGAGAGATGAGAGGAGGAGGAGGGAGAGATGAGGGGAGGAGGAGGAGGAGGAGGGAGAGATGAGAGGAGGAGGAGGGAGAGATGAGAGGAGGAGGAGGAGGAGGGAGAGATGAGAGGAGGAGTTTACTTTCTTGTCTTCCTTCTTCTTTTTCTCTTTCTTTCGTTTTCTGTCATTTTCTTTATCTTTTTCTTGTTTCTTTTAGTCTTTCTCTCTTTCTTTCCATTCTTTCTACCTTCAACCTTTATTTCCTTCCTTTCTTTCTTCTTTTTGCTTCAATCTTTTATTTCTTATTCAAATCTTTCTCTCTTCCTTTACTTTCCTTCCTTCCTTCCTTTCTTTCTTTCTTTCAGTTTCATTCATTTTCTTTATCTTTTTCTTTCCTTCCTTTCTTTCTTTCCTTTCCAACCTTTTCTTTCTTGTCTTCCTTCTTTTTGCTTCATCCTTTTATTTTTTATTTCTCTCTTTCCTTCCTTTTCTTTTCCCTGTTGTTCTTTATGATCTGTCCTTTTCTCTTTCTTCCTCTCTTCGTTGACCAGACTCAGATCTGATCTCGTTGATTTTAAATATATTTATAACATTATTTTATAAAAAGTCCTCATGAATAAAAGTTTCCTGCATCACTTTGATCCAAAAAGTCTCTTTTTCTCATAAATATGAAACAAACGTCTGAATCTTTCTGCTGCAGATTCAATATCATCAATATAATAAACTTTATTATTTATTTAGATTAAAAATAAATATAATACATTTAGATTTAGCTTAAATAAATTAAACGAATGACTCAAACACACACACACACACACGCACACACACACACACACACGCACACGCTCACACACACGCACACACACACTCACACACACACACACACACACACACACACACACACACACACACACACACACACACACACACACACACACACACACACACCCAGCGCCTCACCCCCGGGCCCGGTGTGCAGCTCCTCTTCAGCCTGGTGAACACGCCCTCGATCCCCGCCTGCTCCGTCACCTTCAGCGCCGCCCGGAACATCTTGGGGGTGTCGGGTCGGGCCGGGATGACCTGCACCGCCTCCCTGCCCCCGGCCTTCTCCTCCGGCTTCTTGTCCTTGGTCAGCATCGTCCTGCACACACACACACAAGACACACACACCCACCGGCGGCTTAGAGACAGCGGGACGCTCGCACCCACGGCATCAAACCCACGGCGGCGTCCTACCAACACGGGCAGCAGCTCCAGCACAGCCACACGCTCCGCTGCAGCACCATGACGGGACTGAGCCGCCGGAGGATCTGACCCCATTCTGTGACCGACTGCCCCGGGACAAAGCACCAGCGACGGAGCAGATTACAGAGACGAGTCTAATCCCCGGGGCAGACGAGACAGAGATCAGAGAGTTAACGTGTCCTCTAGGAGCCTAACGTGTGTTAAAGTGTCCTCTAGGAGCATAAACGTGTGTTAAAGTGTCCTCTAGGAGCATATACGTGTGCTAAAGTGTCCTCTAGGAGCATAAACGTGTGTTAAAGTGAGCATAAACATGTGCTAAAGTGTCCTCTAGGAGCATAAACCTGTGTTAAAGTGTCCTCTAGGAGCATAAACCTGTGCTAAAGTGTCCTCTAGGAGCATAAATGTGTGTTAAAGTGAGCATAAACATGTGCTAAAGTGTCCTCTAGGAGCATAAACGTGTGCTAAAGTGTCCTCTAGGAGCATAAACGTGTGCTAAAGTGTCCTCTAGGAGCCTAACGTGTGTTAAAGTGTCCTCTAGGAGCATAAACGTGTGCTAAAGTGTCCTCTAGGAGCATAAACGTGTGTTAAAGTGTCCTCTAGGAGCATAAACGTGTGCTAAAGTGTCCTCTAGGAGCATAAACGTGTGTTAAAGTGTCCTCTAGGAGCATAAACGTGTGCTAAAGTGTCCTCTAGGAGCATAAACGTGTGTTAGTGTCCTCTAGGAGCATAAACGTGTGCTAAAGTGTCCTCTAGGAGCATAAACGTGTGTTAAAGTGTCCTCTAGGAGCATAAACGTGTGCTAAAGTGTCCTCTAGGAGCATAAACGTGTGTTAAAGTGTCCTCTAGGAGCATAAACGTGTGCTAAAGTGTCCTCTAGGAGCATAAACGTGTGTTAAAGTGTCCTCTAGCAGCATAAACGTGTGTTAAAGTGTCCTCTAGGAGCATAAACGTGTGTTAAAGTGTCCTCTAGGAGCATAAACGTGTGTTAAAGTGTCCTCTAGGAGCATAAACGTGTGCTAAAGTGTGCTCTAGGAGCATAAACGTGTGTTAGTGTCCTCTAGGAGCATAAACGTGTGTTAAAGTGTCCTCTAGGAGCATAAACGTGTGTTAAAGTGTCCTCTAGGAGCATAAACGCGTGCTAAAGTGTCCTCTAGGAGCATAAACGTGTGTTAAAGTGTCCTCTAGGAGCATAAACGTGTGCTAAAGTGTCCTCTAGGAGCATAAACGTGTGTTAAAGTGTCCTCTAGGAGCATTAACGTGTGCTAAAGTGTCCTCTAGGAG
>NC_139826.1:41282713-41332713 GCF_963691815.1 Echiichthys vipera | reverse complement strand
TCCTCCCCTCTCCCACCACACCCCTCCCCCTCTACCACGACCCCCCCTCTACCACGAACTCCTCCCCCCTCCAACAGAGCCACATACAAGCCCCTCCCCCTCACCCAACAACTCCCCCCCCCTCTACCACCAAGCCCCTCCCCCTCTACCCCCGCACGGAGCCCCTCCCCCTCTACCTCGACCCCCCTCATGGACATTTTAACACGGGGGTCTTTGGGGTTGGGTGTGTGCTGGAGCCCCCGGTGGTCGCTCCCTGAACTGCAGTTTATGTCACTTCCTGTTGTCGTTTGGACGCGCGCGGCTGCGGCTGCTTACCCAGCATGCCCTGGCTCTTCCAGGTGTAGTCGTACCAGGTCTTGATGCGGTTCTGGACGTCTCGGGGGATGTGGTAGGAGTTCATGTACTTGACCGTGCTGTCCATGCAGGCGCGGTAGTAGTTCTCGCCGGCGGTCGCAGCTCCGACCACGTCTCTCATCTGAGCCCCGGAGACACGGAGACACGTTAGAGCGACACCTTCGCCTCACGTGTTCGGGCTTTTCTTCCTCTGTCTCACTGTTAAACACTAAAAAGCATCTTATTCACTGTTGTCAGGGTGACTGTGAGGAAACGCACCTGACCGATCATGATGGAGAACGCAAACACGCCAACGAAGTAGTTGATGAGCTGGAAGCAGATCTCGAACACGGTGGTGGGGTCCGGCAGTCCCCCGATGGTGATCAGCGTCTTCACCGCAAAGTAGTAACAGCGGATGTAACTGCAGGAGGACGGGAGACACAGAGATCACGTGTTTCAGAAACCCTAACAGGAAGTAACATCAGATCAAAGGTTCATTTCCCTCATGTAACACGACCATAACCAAGAGACTGAGGCCGCCCTCCCACTGTGCCTCCTTCACAGGTTAGAGCGCCCTCCCACTGTGCCTCCGTCACAGGTTAGAGACCCTCCCACTGTGCCTCCGTCACAGGTTAGAGACCCTCCCACTGTGCCTCCGTCCCGTGCCCCGTGCTTTAGGGTCCTTGTCCCCCCCCCTCCAGGCCCGTTTGTACTCACACTACCTGGGCCTCGGAGAATGCTTCTTGCTGCCTATACGTCATCACGCCGTAACACGTCACACGCATTGATGACGTCATGGCGATGCGTGGCTTTGTTTCCAGATCTTTCCGTAGACCTCGGAGTTTTTGTGCGTCTTGTCGACTGTTTTTGAATCTTTTCATCAACCAAATCTGCAGTAAACACTCCACCTCCGCATCACACCAACGTGAACCTTTCACCGCCATTGTTTGAAATGTCCGCGCATGGTCCCTCCTTCTTTTTTCTACGTCCCAACAGGCGCACAGGAAATGACCTCAGAACCGCCGTAGGCCTCGTGCTCGTACACGTGCGCACGCTCGTGCTCGTACACGTGCAAACGTGCTTTACTAAAGCCCACCTCTCCCAAACGGGCCGTGGACGGCAAGCGTGCCGCTCCTAGACGTGGTACGGTTGCACTCACACTGGTCAAAGGAACCAGACTTTAGCCGTGACACGTGCTGGGGCACGGGACAGAGGCACAGTGGGAGTTCGCCCTAACTCACACAAGTGGAGTCGAACACGCGGTAAACACACACGGTGCACTTTAGATCATCTGCTGCAGATCGTCTAAATACGAACCCGTGACCGACAGTCGTTCATTATTGAGCTGCAACGATTAATCGGTTAATGGAGGAGTTTTCAACTATCAAGTGAATCAGCAGCTGTTTGGAGAATTGATTCATGGGTTTGTGTCGTCTTTAGCTGCCGCCCTGGTTCAGGTATCGAGCAGCGCGGCTGTTGTGCAGCAGGAGCATCATTAACGTCTTACGCGTTGCCTTTGCCATTGTAGACCCACTTGGTGGATCCCAGGCCTTCGTAGTCGGAGCCCCAGTAGAAGAGACAAGCGTTGATGTGCAGAGAGTAGAGCAGGTAGGTGGAGGTCCGGATCACCCTGAAGCACAACAACAACAACAACAACAACAACACAAAATGGAGATTAAAGGAAATTAATGAACAAGTGCACAATAGAATGAGACGTGGCGTTCCTCAAGGATCCATTCTGGGGCCTCTTTGATTTTAATCTTTAGGGTCCTCAAAGCAGCTTCAGTCCAAAGCAACTGGACCTGGTTCTTTGTCAGGGAGACGTTTCACCTCTGATCCAAGAGGCTTCATCAGTTCATGTACGCATCGGACCAGGACCAGGACCAGGACCAGGACCAGGACCAGGCTGGACCAGGACCAGGCTGGGACTGGACCAGGACCAGGACCAGGACCAGGCTGGGACTGGACCAGGACCAGGACCAGGACCAGGACCAGGCTGGGACTGGACCAGGACCAGGACCAGGCTGGGACTGGACCAGGACCAGGACCAGGACCAGGACCAGGACCAGGACCAGGACCAGACTGGGACTGGACCAACTACCTGGTGTGGAGATCCAGGTCTTTAACCTCTCACAGGTCGATGATGTCACTGGAACCCTTTGTGCTCCAAGTGCCAACGACCGTCATTAGAGTGACAGTCGTTGGTGGAAGTAGGTTTGGACTTGGTTAGTGCTGGACCTGGTCCTTGTCCAGTCCCAGCCTGGTCCTGGTCCTGATCCTGGTCCAGTCTCAGCCTGGTCCTGGTCCTGGTCCTGGTCCTGGTCCTGGTCAGATGCGTACATGAACTGATGAAGCCTCTTGGATCAGAGGTGAAACGTCTTCCTGACAAAGAACCAAGTCCAGTTGCTTTGGACTGAAGCTGCTTTGAGGAGAACGACGACCTGAACACTTGAGAACATTCACAGACTTAATCTTTAGGGTCATTTTTAGACCTGTCGCTCTTTTTCTTTTTCAAGTTTTCAAGTTTAATTGGTTGCATTTGTTGCTTTGGTTACTTTTGTTCACTTGGAAAAGTTCAGAAGTGTTAAATAAATGTCAAACGGTTCTTTTACTTGTTAGAATCTCACCAGAAGATTTTGCCTCAGGCCAGATTTTGAGGGTTTACTGCGTCTACACTGCAAATGAATCTCTACAGGGGAGGATTGGAAGTGAGTCGCCCTTTCTCGGTGATCTCCCACCTTAGTCACACATCTAAATGTGATTGTTGTATTTAAAATCGAACAAACGAGCGAATCTTTGAGGGGAAAACGCTCCCGGTTTCAAAACAACTGTGTCAAACGAGCCGGCTGTGAAAAAAAACCCTAAGATCACACAAGACAGCAGCAGTGGCATCATAATTATATATAATAACTATATTTATATTACTATAAGGTAGCAAATATAAAGAGTGCAATTCAAACTAAATATAAACAGTAAAGATTTTTACGAAGGTGCAAAAACAATCAACACAATAACAGAAATGCTGCTTCTTCTTCTATGCAGATGACACAGTTTTATCCCTCTGAACGTCCACATCGACACAGGAAAAGACCTCAGAACCGCCGTAGGCCTCGTGCTCGTACACGTGCGCACGCTCGTGCTCGTACACGTGCAAACGTGCTTTACTAAAGCCCACCTCTCCCAAACGGGCCGTGGACGGCAAGCGTGCCGCTCCTAGACGTGGTACGGTTGCACTCACACTGGTCAAAGGAACCAGACTTTAGCCGTGAAACCATTTTTGGCCCGGTGCGGAGGAACAGTGTGAGTGCGCCCTAAGACATATAGCCTTTGATTCCAGTTAAAGTTCCTCCATTCCTGCTCTAGAAATATGCTTTTTTAATCAAATGTTGAATTATTTTACCGTCATGCTTCCGGCTGAACCGACCACACAGGCAGGTGGTCGTCTCTGTAAAGTGTGTTTGAGATGAAGCTCCTCACCTGTAGATGTACGCCTTCTTCATCACAGCCTCCATCCTGTCGTTGAACTCAAAGAAAGCCATGTACTGAGGGAACAGACATGAGTCAGCGCTTTATAATCAGCGGTCAGGACGAACGTGTGCGTGAACATTAATGACGTCCTGACCTTCAGCAGGCGAGGGAACCTCAGCAGAGAGTTCACGCCGGTGAAATAGTAAAAGATCTCCATGGGAAACAGACTCATGACGTCCATCTGCGGACGACAGCGGAGGTTAGTGTTAAAGTGCAGATACACCTCCAGGTCAAGGTCACGCAGCGCCTTTAATGGTCTGAAGCAGGGGGGTCAAAGTGATCCAGTAAGGGGGGCTGTGGCTGCAGGTTTTCATTCCAACCAATCAAAAACACTCCTGACTTGAGTCGTGCAATCACCTGAATCGTCTTCACACAGTGGATTTGTTGGATCAGGTGTGTTTTTGCTTGGTAAATACAGAACGCATGCAACACAATAACAAAAAAGAGCACAATAAGACGGCACGCAGTAAAAAGAGAAGAAGGCTGCAGGTTCAGCACAGACGCACCGAGGACAGGAAGGTGTCATCAAGTGTTAGTGCGGACAGAGCTGAGCGCACTTTCTGTCATTACCATACTTGGAATAACTCAAGACTCTAACCTTAAACCGCCAGACAAAGAATATGATCGTGTTTGCATCTCTTATAAGTCAGTGATTAATACTTTTGAAGTGGAAGGAGAAACTTCCCCCAACCTTTAAGATGTGGATCAATGACCTTCTACACCAGGGGGGTCAAAGTGATCCAGTAAAGAGTCGCTGTGGCTGCAGGTTTTCATCCCAACCAATCAAAAACAGACCTGACTCGACTCTTTCAATCACCTGAACTGTCTTCACACTGTTGATTTGTTGGACCAGGTGTGTTTTTGATTGGTTGGAATGAAAACCTGCAGCCACAGCGACTCTGGATCACTTTGACACCCCTGGTCTAAAGTGAGACGAGCAGAGCGAAGTTGGCACCGAGCGTCGAGCCCATTTGTGATCGTTGCACCAGCCACCCTCTCACATATGTTCTGCTTTTGTTCAAAACTAAACCATTTCTGACATCAGTATTTAAAACTCTTTCAAAAGTACCTATTGACCTTGAGTCCCCCGGTGGACTAAAGCTGGAGATGTCATGAGCTTGTACTGCAGCAACACAGAGCCGTTACGAGCTAACGCTGAAGCTAGCTAGCTAACTTGGTTAGCAAGGTGCAACCACACGTTTCTAATGAAGTACAACAAAGAGGGAAACTTCCAATTTCTAAGTGGAGTCTCCTCCTGCTGGACATTAGAGAGAATGCAGCTTTAAGTGGAGTCTCCTCCTGCTGGACATTAGAGAGAATGCAGCTTTAAGTGGAGTCTCCTCCTGCTGGACATTAGAGAGAATGCAGCTTTAAGTGGAGTCTCCTCCTGCTGGACATTAGAGAGAATGCAGCTTTAAGTGGACATTAGAGAGAATGCAGCTTTAAGTGGACACTAGAGCTGGTCGCAGGTGTCTTACCTTGAATCTCTCCGTGGTCATGTAGTTTTCTCTCATGTCCTTTTTGTCGCACTGAAATAAAACAAAAGGTTGAAGAAGTCGTTTGTGCTCAAACCAAAAAAGACACTTTAACCTCCGGTGTCACCGACCACGATGTCGCCGCCGCGGACGAACTGCAGCCTGGGCTGGAAGACGAGGATGTCGGTGATGTAGATGAGGTCGCAGGTGTAGTCCATCAGGAGCCACAGGTGGATGTTTTCCTCGGTCTGGTAGGGGAAAGCCCAGCGGACGGGGATCAACCACACGTTCCAGTTCCACGCCGCCACGACGCAGAAGAGCCAGAGGACGTAGATCAGATCTGTGGAGACGCAGAGAAGACGTCACTTCAACGTGCTGGAAAGGGAAAAAGCACAATTCTGAGGTACTTGGTTATTTACGTTTGTTGTGCTACTTTCTACTTTTGAAGTAGACTGAGGGCGCCCTCCCACTGTGCCTCTGTACCGTGCCCCAGCACGTTTCACGGCTAAAGTCTGGTTCCTTTGACCAGTGTGAGTGCAACCGTACCACGTCTAGTAGCGGCACGCTTGCCGTCCACGGCCCGTTTGGGAGAGGTGGGCTTTAGTAAAGCACGTTTGCACGTGTACGAGCACGAGCGTGCGCACGTGTACGAGCACGAGGCCTACGGCGGTTCTGAGGTCATTTCCTGTGCGCCTGTTGGGACGTAGAAAAAAGAAGGAGGGACCATGCGCGGACATTTCAAACAATGGCGGTGAAAGGTTCACGTTGGTGTGATGCGGAGGTGGAGTGTTTACTGCAGATTTGGTCGATGAAAAGATTCAAAAACAGTCGACAAGACGCACAAAAACTCCGAGGTCTACGGAAAGATCTGGAAACAAAGCCACGCATCGCCATGACGTCATCAATGCGTGTGACGTGTTACGGCGTGATGACGTATAGGCAGCAAGAAGCATTCTCCGAGGCCCAGTGTGAGTACAAACGGGCCTGGAGGGGGGGACAAGGACCCTAAAGCACGGGGCACGGGACGCACGCACAGTGGGAGGGTCTCTAACCTGTGACGCACGCACAGTGGGAGGGCGCCCTCAGTGACGTCTGAACCTCACTGAGAGAAACAAGTGTTCAAATTTAGTTTGTACGGTTCACAGTTGAAGGTAAAAGTCTCACCGGTGAAGGGGTCGATGCTGGAGGGGAAGCGGTACTCCACGATGGCGCGGAGCCAGTCGGGCATCGGGGGAAGTTTGGGCAGTTGGTGCGGTTTGGGAACTTTCACCGGATGCCCCAACAGTTCAAAGGGCAGCACGAAGTACTTCTCCTCCTCCTCCTCCTCCTCTTCGTCTTCTGCTGCTGCGGGAACGTCATCCTTCTTGTCTTCAGGTGGAGGTGGAGGAGGGGGAGGCGGGGCTTTGCTCGGGGCTGCAGGGATCAGACATCAGACTCAGGCTGGTTTCATTGTTCTCATTCTACAGAAAGCAGAAATATCTTCCTTTAATGAGAGATGTTGGAGAACACGTGTGAAACGAACGTACAGGCCGAAGGACTCTCCTCCTCAGACTCGTCCGGGTCCAGCAGACGTTCTTTCTGCTTCTCTGTTCGACCTTGAAACAGCCTGACGAGCTCGCTCAGGCGGTCCTGGATCACCACGCTGCCGACGCTGGCTGCAGACGCCGGACGCATCCTGCAGGAAGACAGACGGCAGGACAGTAAATGTGCAGGACGGAGGTCAACTGAGGCGGAGGACAAAGTGCGTGTAAGTGGTGGTTACTCACTGGTTGTCTGCGGTCAGCAGGTCGCCGTGACCGGACCAGGTCTTCAGACGTTCAGCGTCGTCCTCATCTGCAGACGGATCACCTGCGGCCCTGAAGGAGCACACGAGGACATCGACACGGACAAAAGATTATTCTGAAACTCGCTGTGAGAACTCATGTGTTTGGAGTCGGGAGGTTCGGGTCTTAAGCTCGTAGACGCTGCGCTGCTAAAGCCTCAAAGTGAGGGATCGACCGCCTGACAACATTTCTGACATTTTTCCTGCAACTGAGCAAAAGATGCAAAGCTGTTGTTGATGTAAAGGTCTTTGACGGTGATCAGGTCTTTGTCAGACCCCTTTACAAGAGCCTGGTTTAAAGCGAGGGCTCTGACAAACAGGAGCGTGGGTCGACACTCCAGTAATCTGTTTATGGATTTGTAACCGTGGTTAGATTTACAGCACTCAGAAATACCGGTTTCCTTGAAAGCATCATAGTTTTCCCGTGTTGTTGTTGGTGATTGGATTCTCGGAGCTCGCCCTGAACCCATCACCTGCAGCTCCCGGCGTGTGTGAAGGTGCACGACAGAGAGGAAACACAACGTCACTACCAAGAGGAGCCGTTTGTGTCCTGGTTGTGTCCAAACGTCGGCCATTTTCCCCACGCCGGTGATGGTGACCACGGTGAAGGTGGAGAACTCATCTTTGAGAGGGTTGGATGGTTAAAGGCAGAGGATCCTGGACCTCAGGTGCAGCTGTGCACGGCTCGTAGGATTGGGCCCAACACAGTCGCTCCAGATGCTAAAAACACACGAGGCCTTTGGACTCTGATGGGTTTGAAGAAGGCTTTTACATTTGCTCGAATAAGAAAAAGTGGCAGATGAATATAATAAACTGTCGTCTGCATAGAAATGTACAGTTTAGGGTGACAGAGAAGATATTGTTTATATACTGAATATAAGGTGAATTAAAGGGGGCCAAGAATAAAACCCTGTGGAACACCTGCACTAACGTTACGGGGACGGTTTAAGTCATTTAAACATATTATTGACTCCAATCAAGCGTGAATTTTTCCAATAAAACATCACGATCGACATGAAGAATTAAAAAAACCTGAAGAATCAGAGGCAGAAATATCAGGACATGACAGAAAAGACATGAAAACACAATCACAGACGTGTGTGTAGCAGTGGCGTGGGTTAAATTACGGGTATTGTAACACGTTGTACAGAGGTGCAGTGTCTAAAGCGCCCCCTGAGGCCGGTGAGCAGCAGTGCAGGTGGAGACGCGTCTCTTACCTGAGCTTTGACGGCGGGTCGTTCAGATCGCTGCCGTCGGGTTCTTGGGTCGTGATAATTTTGGGGATGTTCGGGACATTTCCGTGCCCCACATCCTGGTCCACATCCTCCACCCTCAGCTCCGGAGCTTCACCCAGACCTGGACCACCGCTCCCTGAGGGGCGGAGCAGGAGAAGCGTCGGACTACAGGTCACATCATCGTCTCACACCTGAGACTTAAACGCTGTTCAGTGTCTCTGTGTCTTCACTAAAGGGTCCTGCATCACATACATTTGAGTTCCTCTGTTTTCTCACGTGCACCGTTGAAGCTAACGGAGCCTAAACCAAGAACATTCGTTTGCAGAGGTGTGAAACCTGTGGAAGCAGTCGTTTGTGGGCGTTTGCGTTTGTTCACATGTGAGGACGCTGCAGACGAAGCTGCAGACGAAGCTGCAGACGAAGCTGCAGACGAAGCTGCAGACGAAGCTGCAGACGAAGCTGCAGACGAAGCTGCAGACGAAGCCCTTTAATCGTGTGTCTGTTGTCTCACAGTGTACACAAGGTGCACAGGAGGAGCGGTCGGAGCCACCTCAGCCCTGGCCCCCAAAATCGGACCCCTGGGTCTGGTGACGACAAACACAGTTGTAGGAAAAACCAGCTTCTCGCCACAACGCCCGTCTGTGAGGGACTGGGTGTAATCACGTGGAGGCTCAGATCGACCCGGCTTTAGGAAACAGGGCTGCTCCGAAACCGGTGGACGACTCAAACTACTGTGCCGTAAAGACTGGAATACAAACGGAGGCTGTTCCCCCGAGCTAACGAGAACGAGCTAACGAGCTAACAAGGTAACGAGATGACAAGGTAACGAGTGAAAGGTGACAGATTCCCGTCACAGTGACTCGTCCCGCCTCATAAAGACTTTAAACACTGACGGATGGTTTCACTTATTTACTGTGATGAACTCAAACTGTAATCTGTAGATTTCTGTGCTCGCTGTTAAACTCCTCCTGGTTGTTCGTCGAGGGAACAGCTGATTTTGACGGGCGTTGCTTTGGGGAGAACGATGACCTGGACAGCGAAAAGGTTTCAGGTTCGCATCCCAGCTGGGGCCCTTCTGTGTGGAGTTTGCATGTTGTCCCCGTGTCTGCGTGGGTTTTCTCCGGGTTCTCCGGTTTCCTCCCACAGTCCAAAGACGTGCAGGTGTTCGGTTCATTGATGACTCTAAATCACCCGTAGGTGTGAATGGTTGTCTGTCTCTGTTCGTCTCTATGTGTCCTGTGATAGACTGATAGACGCCCGATGTTCTCCAGATCGTTTCACCTCTGATCAAAGAGGTTTCATCAGTTCATGTACGCATCTGACCAGGACCAGGACCAGACTGGGACTGGTCCAACTAACTGGTGTGAGATCCAGGTCTTTAACCTCTCACAGGCCGATGATGTCACTGGGACCCTTTGTGCTCCGTCGTTGGTGGTCTGGACTTGGTTAGTGCTCTATGGAGTCTTGATAACAGTCGTTGGAGTCACATGGGGCCGTTTGAGGTCCGTTCACAAATGCCCTCCTGTGACTCCAACGACACGACCAAGTCCAGACCAACTTCCCACCAACGACTGGACCTGGACCTGGACCAGGACCAGGACCAGGACCAGGACCAGGCTGGGACCAGGACCAGGACCAGGACCAGGACCAGGACCAGCACTAACCACGTCCAAACCTACTTCCACCAACGTCTGCCACTCTTAAATGAATCATCTCGTTATCACGGGAAAACAGAGGAAAACAAACGTATGTAATGCAGGACCCCCCCCCACACACACACATGCTCCTTAAACGTGTTTTTCCTGCAGAGGGAACAAACAGCAGCTCCTGTGACGTCACCTGCAGCGTGGTTAGCCGGCGGCTCGCGGTGAAGCAGCGCAGAGCTGACGGGAGCGACGATGAGGAGGGCGTGGGGTGTCAGCGTCCGTTTAAAGGTTTCTACAGAACAACGAGGCGTCTACGAGGTTCCTCTACGAGGGTCTGCAGGAGGAGGGCGGGGTTAAGGCTGCGGAGGATGCTGGGAGGTGGAGTTGAGGCGTGTGAAGCGGCTGTAGACGCTCATGCAGCACTGCCGCGCCTGCTCGGGGAGCTGCGACAGCTCCTGGGCGAGCCGGGCCAGCTCGGGCGGCGGGGTCAGCGCGGACAGCTTGGGAGGGGTGAGGTAATTGTCGTGCATCAGCTTCCTGCAGCTCCTCAGATGCTCGGCAGCGCGCGGGAATCGAAGCAGGAAGCTCTTTAGAAGCGGAGAACAAAGGTCGGGAACTGGACGGAGAAAGAGTCAGAAAGCAGATGATGGTGAGAGAAGCTTCTGGAACCTCTGCAGGTTTAACCTCCTGTTCTCCTCAGGGTCACTTAGACCCCGTTCACTGTGTAACATCTCTAACTTCATGTTTAACATCTCTAACTTCATGTTTAACATCTCTAACTACATGCTTAATTCAATGCATCATTTGTTTTTGATTTATATTTAAAGACGTTTCCTAATTGAGGTGGTTCAGGATCATCTGGTCTGGATGAACCCTGGGCGCCTCCCTAGGGAGGTGTTCCAGGCACGTCCAGCTGGGAGGAGGCCTCGGGGAAGACCCAGGACCAGGTGGAGAGATTAGATCTCCACACTGGCCTGGGAACGCCTCAGGATCCCCCAGTTAGAGCTGGTTAATGTGGCCCGGGAAAGGGAAGTTTGGGGTCCCCTGCTGGAGCTGCTGCGCCCGAGACCTGATCCAGGATCAGAGGCTGGAGCTGCTGCGCCCGAGACCTGATCCAGGATCAGAGGCTGGAGCTGCTGCCCCTGAGACCTGATCCAGGACCAGAGGCTGGAGCTGCTGCCCCTGAGACCTGATCCAGGATCAGAGGCTGGAGCTGCTGCCCCTGAGACCTGATCCAGGATCAGAGGCTGGAGCTGCTGCCCCTGAGACCTGATCCAGGATCAGAGGCTGGAGCTGCTGCCCCTGAGACCTGATCCAGGATCAGAGGCTGGAGCTGCTGCCCCTGAGACCTGATCCAGGATCAGAGGCTGGAGCTGCTGGCCCTGAGACCTGATCCAGGACCAGAGGCTGGAGCTGCTGCCCCTGAGACCTGATCCAGGATCAGAGGCTGGAGCTGCTGTCCCTGAGACCTGATCCAGGATCAGAGGCTAAAGATGATATGAGACTTTTCCTAATTTAACAACTGGGAAAACCTGAAACAGACTTAACAGAATTATATTTTTCATGTAGTGTATTTTTACACAAACTTCATCGTGTTCCTTTGGGTCGTGTTGATCATTTGGACGATTTTAATCATTATTATTTTTATCTATTTTACAATAAAAACATTCATAAATACACGTTAATCTGCTTGATAATGGAAACTGATTTAATTCCAAATGTTATAAATAACATAAAATTGTAATTATTAATAATAAACTTACTTTAAAACACACACGAACGTCCTTCAATCCAGTTTTAGGTAAATTAGTGAGATATTTGTGTTTTTTTCTGTATATTTCCAAACACACGTATAAGAAAGTGTTTCATTTAAAATGTTATTTAAGAAGTCAACAAACAAACACAGAGAACATAAGACGTAAAAACTGGAGCTACACTTTGATTCTGATCCTTTCCTGGACGTTTAAATCGCTGCGGTCGAATTGACCCCATGAAAAACATCGTTGGTGCAGTTTGAAGGAAACAGAACGATTAAAAAGACAAAAGGACGGAAAATAAAGATCCAGCTACAGAGAAAGATCCTTTAATCCATGGGTGTCAAAGTCGAGGCCCGTGGCCCAGATCCGGCCCTCGAATTAACTATCTTGGCCCCCGGGATGATATATGATGAGTATCAGAACCGTCCCGCACGCCACAGCCGCCTGCTGGTGTTTTTCATGGACCAAAACTACATTACCCACAATGCAACGGTAGCCCACAAGTTCATTATTCATCAGCATTCAGGGCAGATGTCACCTTTCAGCCCAATCACTGACAGAGCCGTACAAAAATATTGGATTATTCATTTAATCATTAAATAAAATACGGTTCACTGTGTCAGGTCTTGGTTCAACAGGTTAAATGCAATAATTTTAATATGTTTTAATAAACATTGAACCAGTCCGGCCCTCGGCTCAGAGCAGATTTGGTTCTTTGGCCTCTGATGTGTTTGACTTTGACATCTCTGCTTTAAACCATCGCTGCTGCCACGGTTCCTCTGACGCTCCTGCACAAACGCAGCACTGTCGGTGTGTGTGCGCCTCACTTCTTAATCTGGCGTCTTTGTTAAAGTCGAGACTTTTAAAGACTGATTTAATAAAACTCATTCAATTTCATTTGACTACGGACAAAAGTATTAAAGATAGAACGCAATCAATCCAGATTAGTGACTTCTCTGCACCGAGACGTCACAGCAAACACAGCAAACACAGCAAACGCAGCGAACGCAGCGAACGCAGCAAACGCGGCGAACGCGGCGAACGCGGCGAACGCAGCGAACGCAGCGAACGCAGCAAACGCAGCAAACGCAGCAAACGCAGCGAACGCAGCAAACACAGCGAACACAGCGAACCCAGCAAACGCAGCAAACGCAGCAAACGCAGCAAACGCAGCGAACCGTAGAATATTTGATGCCGTGACGGCGTTTATAAAAAGACGACATGATGCTTAAAGCGTCACTGAGGAGGTTTCATGTGATCGCGTGTGCAGAGTCTTTCTGCGTCGTCTGTCTGAAGCCAGAGGATTCATGAGTCAACTTTCTCCTGTTCCAAGTGACAACAACCTTTCGCCGCCATTGTTTGAAATGTCCGCGCATGGTCCCTCCTTCTTTTTTCTACGTCCCAACAGACGCACAGGAAATGACCTCAGAACCGCCGTAGGCCTCGTGCTCGTACACGTGCGCACGCTCGTGCTCGTACACGTGCAAACGTGCTTTACTAAAGCCCACCTCTCCCAAACGGGCCGTGGACGGCTAACTGGCCGCAGTTATGCGCGGAGTGGTTGCACTCACACTGGTCAAACGCACTAAGCTTTAGCCGAAAAATCTGTTTTGGCCCGGTGCGGAAGGACAGTGTGAGTGCGTACACGTGCACACGCTCGTGCTCGTACACGTGCGCACGCTCGTGCTCGTACACGTGCGCACGCTCGTGCTCGTACACGTGCAAACGTGCTTTACTAAAGCCCACCTCTCCCAAACGGGCCGTGGTCTCTTTTGTCAGGGTCTGTTTTGTCGTCCGTCACTTTCTCTCTTCAGTGATTCGTTTCCTAATAAATGCATTTGATCGACCGGAGAGCAGGTTAAACGCTCGTTTGTTGGCGTTTCATGTCGTTAGTCGTGTCCAAAGTTATAAATAAATAAATAAACTTAACGTGCTCCGAAGTGCTGTTGCCGCAGGTTACGGTTTGTTTACATTAGGGTTGAATGAAGCGGGTCTACCTCGATTAAACGCCCCTGATTTTGCACGTGAGTCGCTCGAGCGTCCGTTTGACAGCAGGGACGTTTTCCTCCTCTGCTGATTGGACGCAGCTCTCAGCGGGACGTGACGTGGTCGAACAGACGCCACAACAACACGGTGAAGTGTGAACCCGTCACAGTGATACGTCGCCTCAGGAGTCTCCTGAATAAACACGACGACTAACGGCCATTTTACCGTCTGATGGACTCAGAAAGTCCTGGTTATTCAGAAACATGTGAAATACGTCCATAAAGCGTGAATCCTGAACGGGTCAGAGAGAAACTCTATTTCTGGCTCTTTAACGAATAAAACACTTTGATTTTGTGTATTTTTTAGTCGTCTCACCTCCGCATCCAACGTCTGCTGCATCGTCCTGACAGAAGAGACAAACGTGTTCACATTCAGAGTCATAATGAAAGTTAATATCACACACACACACATTCACTCCACCACAGTTACAGACACAGCTGCGGTTCGATGCTGACACGGCACAACCTGTGGGGCGTCGTTGCTCTAATCGCTGACTCATCGCTCCTCAAAGAGACTTCAGTCCAAAGAGACTTCATCAGTTCATGTACGCATCTGACCAGGACCAGGACCAGGAGCTGGAGCTGGACCAGGCTGGGACTAGACCAGCACTAACCAAGTTCAGACCAACTTCCCACCAACGACTGGACCAGGACCAGGACCAGGACCAGGACCAGGACCAGGCATGGACTGGACCAGCACTAACGAAGTCCAACTTCCACCAACGACTGCCACTCTAACAACGGAGCACAAAGGGTTCCAGTGACATCAACCGGCCTGGTCCTGGTCCTGGTCCAGTCCCAGCCCTGGTCCTGGTCCTGGTCCTGGTCAGATGTGTACATGAACTGATGAAGCCTCTTGGATCAGAGGTGAAACGTCTTCCTGACAAAGAACCAGGTCCAGTTGCTTTGGACTGAAGTCTCTTTGAGGAGAACAACGACCTGAACACATGAGAACCTTCACAGACTCGTTGACTCACCTCTTCACTGTCTCCCTGCTCCTGCTCCTGCTCCTGCTCCTGCTCCTGCACAGTCACAGACACCACACATGAAGATAGTTATTATTATAGAGGCAGATGTTTTCGGGGTCACCCCCAAATAAAACATGTCATTAAGCCTCGGGTCAGAGAAGCTGCACTAAAAGGCTAAACAGAGGAAGCAGCCGTGCACGTTTAAAACAGGAAATGATGCAATCAATGATCCTGAAGCCTTCATCCTGAAAACACAGTCACTGTTTTACACCAATGAGTCAGAAAACCAGGATTCATTCAATCACAGAAGACCGTAGCAGGCCACGCCCCCTCGCCGGTGAACACAAAGACCTCAGTGTCCTCCCAGTCTGACCTCACACCCTTTCAAAATAAGAGTCCTGGTCCAAACAAAACAGAAAACAACTTCTGAACATGTGAAGGATCAGGATCAGCTCTGTGGTCAGTTTGACTCTTTTTCATCCTGAAAAAAGAGGTCAAAGGTCAATTATGATGTTTTTAAAAACTCTGTTCAAACAACGAGAACACGAGGGTCGGACAGGAAGTCTTATTCTGAAAGGGTGTTACTGAACAGCCAGATAGACGCTAATATGAAAAACAGAGTTAGCACTTTTTTGTTTTTCCTTTATGCATAATTATAAAACAGAACGATGTCAGAAAGACGCAGTGAGTTTGTGTCAGAGAGAATAAATTCAACCTCAGGAGGACGAAGCCTCGGCTGTTTGATCGTAAAACTAAAACGACAGAGAGGTAGAATAAATGTGTGTGTGTGTGTGTGTGTCTCCTCTGGACGCTGAGTGGCTCCTTTACCCACTTCTCGTCCGTTAACTTGACAAACATTCACCAACTCTTTGATTTTATCCGTATAACGCCGTCGTACCTCCGTCTGTCTGACTAACGTTGGCCACCTCAGGAGGTTTCCAGGCCGTAAACGTAAAACAGGTGAAATCAGGACAAATTACGGCGAGGTTTGTATTTACCCAAATGGGGGCGTGGCCTTACGTGTCACTCTCATCCCCCCTCCAGCCAATCAGAATACAGGAGGCTCTGGTTTTTACCTGGTCCGCGGTGGCGGCTCCTGGACCTTCTGCCTCCGGCTGTCGGGCGACGGTTTGAGAAGCCGGACTCTCCAGGTCTCTCCTCTCGGACGCTGGCTCCACATCTGTGGATGAAGGAGCGGCGTCGGCGTCTTCAGCCGGACAGACGTCCACCAGGCTCCTGGGGAGGAAGGACGGGTGTCATGACAACCCAGTACCCTACGACGGAGCGGGAGACTGTCTACCTCACCGTGCATTAACACCAAACGCGACGGAGGCGATGAAAGCGTCACGCTGACGTTCGAAATCAATGTCGATGACACGCGATGTCGCTTCGGACGACGCCTTCCGAGCGAAGTTCTCTGTGAAACATCCAGAGGCTCGAAGACGCCATTGTTGCAGTTCCTGTGGATCTGATATAATGGATTTAACTATGAACTGTAGGTGGCAGCGACGTGCCTTTAGGCGTCTAGTCTGCCAGAAATACAGAAGAAGAAGAAGGAGAAAGCCGTCAGCCGGTCTGATCTACCGGAGCCCAACACTGACGGCCTGATCTCACTGCAACACAACGACTCTTTTAAGAGCCACACGCTTCCTCTGAGAGCTCATTTTTGTTCCTTTAAAAGCGTTCAGGTCCCTGTTAGCATTAGCATTAGCATCACTTCCATTTAGCACAACAGCAGAGTAGGCTGAGCCGGGGTTAGCTTCAGTTAGCCTGGGGTTAGCTTCAGTTAGCTAGCCGCCTCGGCTGCTTCCTGCAACAGACGCGAATGAAGCGATGATCAAAAATGTGACAAATGTGATCGAGCGACGTGTAACTCGAGTTCCGGACGATTTAATCGCCTCCATCTCTTCTGGTGTGAATGCACGGTTTCTATCTCCTGTCCCAGTCACTGGGTCTGGTTTTAAACAAGAACATGTACTTTATGCTTTAATTATGATTTGGAAACATTTAAGGAAACATTTCAAACTCACAGCAGTTTCATTTCCCTATAACTTCAAACCCTCTCTCACTCCCTCAGCTCTAGACGAGGCCTTTCCCACCTGGAGACGATCGAGGATCTGCACCTAGAGAGGACTTTTGCCTCTTTCCAGCAACTCAGAGAAAGCCTCAAAGCAATTTCAGTCAAAAGCAACTGGACTTGGTTCTTTGTCAGGAAGAAGTTTCACCTCTCATCCAAGAGGCTTCATCAGTTCATGTACACATCTGACCAGGACCAGGACCAGGACCAGGCTGGGACTGGACCAGGACCAGGACCAGGCTGGGACTGGACCAGGACCAGGACCAGGCTGGGCTGAACCAGGACCAGGACCAGGACCAGGCTGGGACTGGACCAGGACAAGGACCAGGACCAGGCTGGGACTGGACCAACTAACTGGTGTGAGATCCAGGTATTTAACCTCTCAAAGGCCGATGATGTCACTGAAACCCTTTGTGCTGCAAGTGCCAACGGCCGTCTCTACATTGGAGAAACACAACAACCAGAGCATAAACGCATGGCCCAACACAGAGAGCTCCCTCCTCAGGCCCGGACTCTGCTGCCCACTTACACCTCAAGGAGAAAGCCCACTCCTTTGAGGACAACAATGTCCACATCCTGGACAGAGAGGACAGATGGTTTGAAAGAGGAGGGAAAGAAGAGAAACCATGGCTAACCAGAGGAGGAGGTCTGAGACACCAGGACCAGGACCAGGACCAGGCTTGGCCTGGATCATCGCTAACCAGAGGAGGAGGTCTGAGACACGACTTCTCTCCAGTTTACAATGCTGCCCTTTCATCCCTTCATCCAACAATCTAACGTCCTCCTGTGACTCCAACCACTGTGGTTCACACTCAATAGAGCACTAACCAAGTCCAGACCTACTTCCACCAACAACTGGACCAGGACCAGGACCAGGACCAGGACCAGGACCAGGACCAGGCTGGGACTGGACGAGCACTAACCAAGTCCAGACCTACTTCCACCAAAGACTGTCACTCTAACGACGGTCGTTGGCACTTGGAGCACAAAGGGTTCCAGTGACATCATCGGCCTGTGAGAGGTTAAAGACCTGGATCTCACACCAGGTAGTTGGACCAGTCCCAGCCTGGTCCTGGTCCTGGTCCTGGTCCTGGTCCTGGTCCTGGTCAGATGTGTACATGAACTGATGAAGCCTCTTGGATGAGAGGTGAAACGTCTTCCTGACAAAGAACCAAGTCCAGTTGCTTTTCACTGAAATTGCTTTGGAGACAACGACGACCTGGACACATGAGAACATCACAGACTAACTCCAAGAAAGTTTTAGGGCGCCCTCCCACTGTGCGTCCGTCCCGTGACCCGTGCTTTAGGGTCCTTACTTACTTACTTACTTACTTACACTTACTCACACAATGCAGGAAATGCAGTCTCTGGATTTCAGAGACAGAAGAAAACAGACACAACAGGGCAGGACTTCAGCTTGCTCTAAAACGCCTGAAGAAGTAAAAAGCTTAGTCCACCTGAGCTCTTAGTGCACGTTTACGCACAGGAAAGTGCCGACCCACACCAGAAAGAATGAGGTTTTATCTCTATATTACAGAGACTCTTTGGTCCCCAGATAAACGGGATCCTGGGGCTG
This sequence comes from Echiichthys vipera, assembly GCF_963691815.1. Lineage (NCBI taxonomy): Eukaryota > Metazoa > Chordata > Actinopteri > Perciformes > Trachinidae > Echiichthys > Echiichthys vipera. Next base: position 41,314,251 of record NC_139826.1, on the reverse strand, counting down.
AGCTTACAGGTCGGGCTTCCTGCTTTGGTTGAGTCCCTCTGGTCCTTTATCGTCCCCAGGACTCCTTTTGTCCGCGCTGTCTTCACTGTCCTCCTGCAGGTGCTGCAGCCTGAACGGTGCGCAGCAAGGGACAAACAAGACGGAGAGCTCCTGTCAGACACTTCAGCTCACTGTGTCAGAAAGCAATAAGCTGCAGGAGGAGCGAGGCGGGGGCTACGTGCACGCTAGAGTTACAGCAGACCACAGTTCCCATCATGCACCATCCAGGGAAGAGCCACTTCTGTCCTGTTGTGGGAAGTTTTGGACGTCTGTCATTTATAATCCTAATCTTTATGAGGTCAGACGTGAGTCCTGTAAACGTGACTACACTCCATGTTTATCTGGTTGTGCTGTAACTAAACTTAAGGAGGCGAGTCCATCTGTCACCTTGTTGAAAGTGTTGCAGACTCACTACGAACAACACTCAACTCTGTTGCTCCTTTATAAAAGAAGAGAATGAAACTAAGACTAAAACGACTTCCCTGTTTGAGTCTGGTCTGTCACCAGAGAACACTGAGGGCGCACTCCCACTGTGCCTCCGTCCCGTGCCCCAGCACGTTTCACGGCTAAAGTCTGGTTCCTTTGACCAGTGTGAGTGCAACCGTACCACGTCTAGGAGCGGCACGCTTGCCGTCCACGGCCCGTTTGGGAGAGGTGGGCTTTAGTAAAGCACGTTTGCACGTGTACGAGCACGAGCGTGCGCACGTGTACGAGCACGAGGCCTACGGCGGCTCTGAGGTCATTTCCTGTGCGCCTGTTGGGACGTAGAAAAAAGAAGGAGGGACCATGCGCGGACATTTCAAACAATGGCGGTGAAAGGTTCACGTTGGTGTGATGCGGAGGTGGAGTGTTTACTGCAGATTTGGTCGATGAAAAGACTCAAAAACAGTCGACAAGACGCACAAAAACTCCGAGGTCTACGGAAAGATCTGGAAACAAAGCCACGCATCGCCATGACGTCATCAATGCGTGTGACGTGTTACGGCGTGATGACGTATAGGCAGCAGGAAGCATTCTCCGAGGCCCAGGTAGTGTGAGTACAAACGGGCCTGGAGGGGGGGACAAGGACCCTAAAGCACGGGGCACGGGACGCACGCACAGTGGGAGGGCGCTCTAACCTGTGACGGAGGCACAGTGGGAGGGCGGCCTGAGACATTTCTGACCTGTATTATTACCCACACAGGTGCTGCTGGTGAGGAGTCTGAGTCTGCTTTGTCTGCAGGTGTCCCCCGGTCTTTGCCCTTGGGACCTGATCTGTTAAAGGGAGATCTCTACTGGACTCAGGGTCGCTCCGTCTGACTCTGAGCTTTGTGCATTAATGGAACAGAACACACCTGGGACATGGTCCTGTTCTCTGTGACCTGGGTCACTGTAATACTTAAGGAAACCCAGTGTGAGGGAAGGAGACCGTTCCGTCCAAAGCCTCCAGACGTCACTTCCTGTTTTGGATCTAAATCGATGCCGAATGAAAGTGAACCCCAAAATAAAAGGTGTTGTTCAACCACAAGCCTGACCACTCAGCAGTGGGGTCATTTCAGCAGCAGCAGCAGGAGGGTGGAGGTGGTGGTGTTGGAGGTAAAGGTGGAGGTGGTGGAGGTAAAGGTGGTGGTGGTGGTGGAGGTAAAGGTGGTGGAGAGTGGAGGTGGTAAAGGTGGAGGTGGTGGTGGAGGTAAAGGTGGTGGAGGTGGAGGTAAAGGTGGTGGAGGTGGAGGTGGTGGTGGTGGTGGTGGAGGTAAAGGTGGTGGTGGTGGTGGGGGTAAAGGAGGTGGTGGCGGAGGTGGTGGAGGTGGTGGTGGTGGTGGAGGTGGAGGTGGAGGTAAAGGTGCTGGTGGTGGAGGTGGAGGTGGTGAAGGTGGTGGTGGAGGTTCAGGTGGTGGTGGTGGAAGTAAAGGTGGTGGTGGTGGTGGAGGTAAAGGAGGTGGTGGCGGAGGTGGTGGAGGTAAAGGTGGTGATGGAGGTGGAGGTGGTAAAGGTGGTGGTGGAGGTGGTGGAGGTAAAGGAGGTGGTGGTGGAGGTGGTGGTTGGGAAGGAGGTGGAGGTGGTTGGGAAGGAGGTGAAGGAGGGGGGTGGAGGTGGTGGTGGAGGTGGTGGTTGGGAAGGAGGTGGAGGTGGTTGGGAAGGAGGTGAAGGAGGGGGGTGGAGGTGGTGGTGGTGGTGGAGGTAAAGGTGGAGGTGGAGGTGGTTGGGAAGGAGGTGAAGAAGGGGGGTGGAGGTGGTGGAGGTGGTGGAGGTGGTGGTTGGGAAGGAGGTGGTGGTGGTGGAGGTAAAGGTGGTGGAGGTAAAAGTGGTGGAGGTAAAGGTGGTGGTGGAGAGTGGAGGTGGTGGAGGGTGGAGGGTGGTGGAGGTGGTGTGGGTTCATGCAGATGCACTCACTCAGGTTCGTCCTCGTCCTCCTCCTCCAGGATGTTGGGCAGCCTGAGGAAACAGCAGAGGGTCAGAGTCTCAGCGTTAGAGTCGGTTCATCTCTTCTGTTTTTAACGCAGCAGCAGAGTCGAGTGAACACGTGTCGACGAGGCGATGGATGTCAGAGCGACGGGCGTCAGAGCAGGAGACAGGAACCTCAGGATCAGGCTTTAAAGGAAACGACTCCTTAAATCTAGTTACAGCACCATCACATCAACCCAGAGCTGAGTCGTCCTGTAATACGAATTCAAAAGTTATTAAAGAACGGTCTGATAACACAGGATTCTGTGGAAAGACTATTAAGTGTTTGATTTCCACACCATAAGAAAAACCAGTGTGATTAAAACAGTGAGAGACAAACGCAGCACTGAGGCTTTTATTATCAACGTCCACGTGAATATTTAAATCTCCTGCAGTGACTTTATCAGATTAAAGGACTCAATTTGACAGAAACTCTGAGTCCGGACCAGGAGCACGGTCTTTACCTGCTCCGTGAAGAGTCCTGAGATCACGTTTGTTATGATTCAGCACCGTAAATAAAACTGAATTAAGTGTTTTTATCTTTAATCTGGCGTTAAGTGAGAAAGTAGACGCTCTAAAGAAGAGTCTTCCTTGTTTGGGGATGCAGGGTTTGGACAGGTCACAAATGTCTCAGGGCGCCCTCCCACTGTGCGTGCGTCCCGTGCCCCGTGCTTTAGGGTCCTTGTCCCCCCCTCCAGGCCCGTTTGTACTCACACTACCTGGGCCTCGGAGAATGCTTCTTGCTGCCTATACGTCATCACGCCGTAACACGTCACACGCATTGATGACGTCATGGCGATGCGTGGCTTTGTTTCCAGATCTTTCCGTAGACCTCGGAGTTTTTGTGCGTCTTGTCGACTGTTTTTGAATCTTTTCATCGACCAAATCTGCAGTAAACACTCCACCTCCGCATCACACCAACGTGAACCTTTCACCGCCATTGTTTGAAATGTCCGCGCATGGTCCCTCCTTCTTTTTTCTACGTCCCAACAGGCGCACAGGAAATGACCTCAGAGCCGCCGTAGGCCTCGTGCTCGTACACGTGCGCACGCTCGTGCTCGTACACGTGCAAACGTGCTTTACTAAAGCCCACCTCTCCCAAACGGGCCGTGGACGGCGAGCGTGCCGCTCCTAGACGTGGTACGGTTGCACTCACACTGGTCAAAGGAACCAGACTTTAGCTGTGAGACGTGCTGGGGCACGGGACGGAGGCACAGTGGGAGTGTGAACTTACTGCTCGTTGGAGTCCGGGAGCGTTTCTATGACGATCTTGGCCGACTGCTCCACCTCCAGCTGTCGGACCGCCTCCTCTGCCGCCTTCCTGGCCATCTCCTCTGCGATGCGGGCCGCCTCCAGAGGGTCCTGCTGCGTGTGTCTGTGGCACAGGCAGAGTTCACTCACACTTTACTTTGAGGAGAGACAAACAGCAGCCTGTGAGTCAGAGAGAAGCATCCCAAACCTGTCCTCCGTGGGAGCCTGAACCTCCTCCCCAGCCTCCGTCCTGATGCTCTCCATCATCAGAGGAGTAGACTCATGCACCCTGGTCGCTCCTGTCTGCAAACAACAACACACAGGTCTGAATTTTCCTCACATGGTAAAAATCTCTGTGGACTTCAAACATAACTGTGTGTCATCTTTATCTGGACGGATCCGCTCTGCTGCAGTTTCCCGTGCAAGGAGAATTAATTTACACGCTCCTAAGAATCTAAATTTCATATTTGATGAACGTTTCTGTGTCAGATCAGTGAAATAAAGTGTTGATGAGAGAAAGCAGTCAGAACGTTTGGCCTGAGCGGCTCAGGTGCTGGTTACATTCAACATGACTTTACGCTTTATTTTGGAGCTGTTAAAGCATGGGCTTTTATTGTGAAGGACTAAAGTTTGGTCCTGGATGTTTGGACAACATTGATGGGCTTTTATTGTGAAGGACTGAAGTTTGGTCCTGGATGTTTGGACAACATTTTTGGGCTTTTATTGTGAAGGACTCACCTCCTTCTGCTCCTCTTCATCCTCTTCCTGTCCCACGTCCTCCAGAACCAGGTCCCTCTTCTTCTGCACGACGCTGACTGGACGCCACAAGGCAGGAAGAGCAGGGTTATCTCTTAATACAGTACAGGTACGTGTGTGTGTGTGTGTGTGTGTGTGTGTGCGTGTGTGTGTGTGTGTGTGTGTGTGTGTGTTTGTGTGTGTGTGTCTTATACATATCTAAACCAATCTAACCAGAGGAGGAGGTCTGAGACCCCACTTCTCTCCAGTTTACAGTGCTGCCCTTTCATCCCTTCATCCAACCTCAAAGAACAACTGTTTAAAAACAGCCTCCTGTGACTCCAACCACTGGACCAGGACCAGGACCAGGCTGGGACTGGACCAGCACTAACCAAGTCCAGGCGTACTTCCACCAACCACTGGACCAGGACCAGGCTGGGACCAGGACCAGGACCAGCACTAACCAAGTCCAGACCTACTTCCACCAATCACTGGATCAGGACCAGGACCAGGACCAGGCTGGGACTGAGGCGCCCCTTCAATTAATGTCTTATTTTGAAACTTGTTTCATATATAAGCTGCACCACATTATAAGGCGCATAGAACAGACGCTACAGTGGAGGCTGGGGTTACGTTCTGCATCCATTAGATGGAGCTGCGCTAAAGGGAACGTCAACACAACAGTCAGGGGAGGTCGTCTTGTTGCTTCCTCCACTTCGGCACCATTGATTGGTTCATGTTCAACTCTCTGGCTGCTGCTCTATTCCCGTGTTCTGCTGCGTGACTAATGGCCTTGAGTGTAAACTCTGCGTCGTAAGCGTGTCTCTTAACAGGAGCCATTTTGGGCTCTTTACACAAACACACACATGGAAATGAAACGGCACGCTTCACACAGTCGTACATCTCAACATGCACCGCGCGTTACTTCTTCTACGGGGAAAATAGAGTCGGCGGCTGCTCACCGTAGTTGGAGACCTGTTGTGGCTCAATATTGGTCCATATATAAGGAGCACCGGGTCATAAGATCACTGTCGGCTTTTGCTCTACCGCACCGTTGTGATGAAAAGAGAGCTTAGCTGGAAGGCAAAGCTCAATCTTCGTTCCTACCCTGACCTATGGTCATGAAAGCTGGGTCAGGACCCAAAGAACCAGGTCCAGGTCAGGACCCAAAGAACCAGGTCCAGGTCAGGACCCAAAGAACCAGGTCCAGGTCAGGACCCAAAGAACCAGGTCCAGGTCCAAGCGTGTGAAATGTGTTTCCTCAGGAGGGGGTCTGGAGTCTCCCTTAGAGAGAGGGGGAGAAGTTCAGCATCCGTGAGGAACTCGGAGTAGAGCCGCTGCTCCTTTGTGTTGAAAGGAGCCAGTTGAGGTGGTTCAGGATCATCTGGTCTGGATGAACCCTGGGCGCCTCCCTAGGGAGGTGTTCCAGGCACGTCCAGCTGGGAGGAGGCCTCGGGGAAGACCCAGGACCAGGTGCAGAGATTAGATCTCCACACTGGCCTGGGAACGCCTCAGGATCCCCCAGTTAGAGCTGGTTAATGTGGCCCGGGAAAGGGAAGTTTGGGGTCCCCTGCTGGAGCTGCTGCCCCTGAGACCTGACCCCGGATAAGAGGCTGAAGATGAGATGAGACTGTCGGCTTTTGAGACATTTGAAGGTTTTTAGGTGCAACTTATAGTGCGGAGAATACGGTACATGTACATTATGACTATATTGTTTGTGTTATTAGTATTGTTATAAAAAGACTTTTGCTTTGTAAATATGTTGATTTTGTTCTCTAAATAAAAGAAAAACACTCAACAAATCTCTGTTTTTTCTTTATTTTCATGAAAATACACTTGAGTTCTTTAATGAGTTGAAATGTTTGCAGTTAATTAAAGTTTCTTTTTTAAGAAACGAAGCAGAAGTTGAGCTGATCTTTAGGTTTTTCAGTAGCGTTTGTTGAGGAAAGGTGGATGAAATAAGAAACTGCGTCTCTGTGAGCATCTTTCACCGCGGCGTGGAAACGTCTGGTGTCAGTGTGAGCGACTCTGTCCTGCTCTTCCTGCTCCGTTTTATTTTAGGGGCTCTTGCCGCCGCTCCCCCCTGAAACAGAAGGAGCAGAGCAGCCCGGTTAGAGTCCGCCTCAGCACTGACACCAGCCAATCACCACCCAGGAAACCCTCCCACCGACCAATCACCACACAGAAAACCCTCCCACCGACCAATCACCACTCAGGAAACCCTCCCACCGACCAATCACCACTCACAAAACCCTCCCACCGACCAATCACCACTCACAAAACCCTCCCACCGACCAATCACCACTCACAAAACCCTCCCACCGACCAATCACCACTCAGAAAACCCTCCCACCGACCAATCACCACTCAGAAAACCCTCCCACCGACCAATCACCACTCAGAAAACCCTCCCACCGACCAATCACCACTGAGAAAACCCTCCCACCGACCAATCACCACACAGAAAACCCTCCCACCGACCAATCACCACACAGAGAACCCTCCCACCGACCTGCGTCACCCGTTGGACGTCACGGCCATTTTGAAGCTTTGAGTTTTCTGTTTAAACCGTCGCCATCTTGTTTTTTTGTCAGGGTGAGCTAGCTAGCGTGGTTAGCAAGGTGCAACTGAACGTTGAAGACGACCATCGTCGCCATCTTGTTTTTTTTTTTGAGCGAGTAGCGACCATATTTGGAGAAGAGGGCGGGGCTTATCTGCATCTCTGAAGTTACCAGCTAACGTCAGAGTGAGCGAGCTAACGTGGTTAGCAAGGTGCAGCCGAACGTTGAAGAACATGAGCAGCGGTGTCCTGGGTTAAAGTCAGTGTATGTTTGACCCAACCGCCCCCGACCTTCGCCCTGAGGCTCGCCGTTCTATGCCCCCGACCTCAGCCCTGAGGCTCGCCGTTCTCCGTCACCGACCTCAGCCCTGAGGCTCGCCGTTCTACGCCCCCCTGACCTCTGAGCAGTTGCAGTCCGGTGAAAGCCCGGTGCGTGTCCTACAGACGCTAGAGGTCAGATTTGTTTTAATGCACAGGCACAGGATTCGTTCGCAGGCTCAGGAATCAGCGTCGGGCAGAAACAAACGGTATCCGAAGGTCATTTCCTGTAACCGGCTGCTTCAGAGGAACGAGTCCCTTACATACTCAGATATCTGTGCGCTGTGGAGAGTTCTACTTACTGTTCTGCACCTCGTCCCCGCCCGAGTCCTGCAGGAGGAGAACAGACACTTTAATGACATGTTCAGTGTCCAGGGTTATAAACGCTCATAGGATGTTTGGTTTAAATGAGCCGTTCGGGGGAGAACGGGCCTCACACGGCTGCTGTTTGTCTCCTTTGGGCCTCAGAGTGAGGAGCCCCTGACCCCCTTTTGCATGAGATCCCTCTTTTTCTCAGGAATCATGTTTTCGCCCTCCCCCCTGTAACCGTGCATTCACACCAAAAGCTGGAGGCGATGAAAGCGTCACGCTGCCGTTCAACATCAATGGAAATGACGCAATGATAATGTCACTTCGGGCTGCGCCCTCTGAGCGATCAGAGTGATGAAGCGTTCATCGCGTCTATCGCCTCATCACGTGTGTCGCGGCACAGCTTCACGCGATGTCGCAAAGTTAAAATTTTTCAACTTCAAGTGACATCATGTGAAGATGTGCCACGACAGCCAATCAGCGTTGAGATTGCGGTGAGCGTCATCGAAGTTCTCCGTGAAACATCCAGGGACTCAAAGAAGACGCCATTGTTACAGGAAACCAGTCTGTTCCTGTGGATCTGATATAATGGATATAACTCTGAACTGTGGAGGGCAGAGACGTGCCTTTAGGCGTCGAGTCTGCCAGAAATCCAGAGGAAGAAGAAGAAGAAGAAGAAGAGTGAAGCGTGTCCAGCTCTGATCTCACCACAACACAACGACTCACTTCCTCTGAGCTCATTTCTGTTCTTTTAACGCATCAGATCCCTGTTAGCATTAGCATTAGCATCACTTCCATTTAGCACAACAGCAGAACAGGCTGAGCCGGGGGTTAGCTTCAGTTAGCTAGCCGCCTAGGCTGCTACCTGCAACAGATGCGAATGAAGCGATGATCAAAAATGTGACAAATGTGAGCGAGCGACGCGATCGAAGTGTTTAATCACCTCCATCTCTTCTGGTGTGAACGCACGATCAGAACTGAAGCTCTTGGTGCTTCTTTACCCGGACTTACAGAGTCACTCCTGCTCATTTCCCAAAAAGTTGTGCACAGATTGAACAGTAGAGTGATTAATTTCTAAAATACCTGGAGGTGAAATGATTGGTGGGAAACGAGCAGGAGTTCCTCTGTGAGTCCGGGTAAAGCAGCACCTAAGTGTACGGGAGTTACGCTCTAAGACGCAGCCTGGATCAGCTGGAAATGCACGGGGAAACGGGGGGAAGTGAGCGGGAGGTCTGCTCTAAGTCTCGGGCCGCGTTACCAAACATTTTTATACACAACAAGAACGGCGTGGGCGGGCTTTTCTGTCATCTGCATCAAGACCCACACCTGGATTTACAAAGATGAACCGTTGCCGCGGCGACTCACCTGCTTCTGTACGGGCTGAGGCAACATGCGTCCGATCCCACTGGTGATCCATCCCATCATACTGTCAACACAAGAGCCAGAGTTCGTCTGTTAGAGCGCATCACAACCTCCGGAGCTCAGATCCTCAGTCTGAGGTTAGCTACACACAACAGGTGCGTCCGGAGCGATGCTGTTAAATATCTTCTTTCTCTCGTCCATTCATACGATAACAAAGAAACATGCTAACAGCTAACGGCTAACAGCTAGCAGCTAACAGCTAACAGCTAACAGCTAACGGCTACATCTGGGTGATATGAGACTGTGACAGCTGCAGGAAACAAAGGGAAACTTTTAAAGATATCAACGAGTCAGAACTATTTATTTATTTAGCAACATGTTGGTAACAGAGTCCTGCAACAACAGAGCGGGGTTTTACGCAGAAACTCGTCACAGCATCAAAACAGTTCTTCTGTCGTTCTGACTCTTTCCTGTGGTAACCCTGTGAATGTTCTCATGTGTCCAGGTCCTCGTTCGCCCCAAAGCAACTTCAATCAAAGCAACTGGACGTTTCACCTAATGCTCGCGTCTGACCAGGCTGGGACTGGACCAGGACCAGGCTGGGACTGGACCAGGACAGGACCAGGGCCAGGGCCAGGGCCAGGACCAGGGCCAGGGCCAGGACCCGAACAAGGACCAGGGCCAGGACTAGGACCCGAACAAGGACCAGGACCAGAAGAACTAATTTGATGCTGTGACGTGGCTGAGCATTGGAACATATTGGAACATCGGATCTTCAGAGACGCACATTTTGCATCATCCAGAAGAATTTTCACCACTACCATCTCACACACACACACACACACACACACACACACACACACACACACACACACACACACACACACACACACACACACACACACACACACACACACACACACACACACACACACACACACACACACACACACACACACACACACACACACACACACACACACACACACACACACACACACACACACACACCTGGGTGGCTGTGGTTTGCTGTCCTCTGCGTCTGCGTCCTCCTCCTCAGTGACTTGAGGCGGTGCAGCTGAAAGAAACAGTGATGAGCTGAATGTCTGAGGCCGCCCTCCCACTGTGCCTCCGTCCCGTGCCCCAGCACGTGTCACGGCTAAAGTCTGGTTCCTTTGACCAGTGTGATGCAACCGTACCACGTCTAGGAGCAGCACGCTTGCCGTCCACGGCCCGTTTGGGAGAGGTGGGCTTTAGTAAAGCACGTTTGCGCGGACATTTCAAACAATGGCGGTGAAAGGTTCACGTTGGTGTGATGCGGAGGTGGAGTGTTTACTGCAGATTTGGTCGATGAAAAGATTCAAAAACAGTCGACAAGACGCACAAAAACTCCGAGGTCTACGGAAAGATCTGGAAACAAAGCCACGCATCGCCATGACGTCATCAATGCGTGTGACGTGTTACGGCGTGATGACGTATAGGCAGCAAGAAGCATTCTCCGAGGCCCAGGTAGTGTGAGTACAAACGGGCCTGGAGGGGGGGGGCAAGGACCCTAAAGCACGGGGCACGGTGCGGAGGCACAGTGGGAGGGCGCCCTTAGTCTCTGCTCCGTCTGCAGGAAAGTTCCGCTGTGTTCTCACCTTTCACAGCTGCTGCCGGACGCACCTGAGGAGAAACAAACGCACCACGTCACCACATGTTCACAGCAGGTGCAGGTGCATCATGGGAAATGTAGGATCCAGTGTGTACAGGCTGGTTTATTTAATATATGAATATTTATATATTATTTCACAATAAGAATATAATTTATCATCCGTCTGTTGTTACAAAACCCAATTTCAGATGTTTAAAGCCCAGTAACGTCTCATTTAATGACATAAAAAAAGGTGAAATGATCATTTTTAATATGTATTTGTAGAAATATTGAGTTTATCCCAGCTTAAGAAATGGTGCTTTGGTGTACGAACCCTGATTATACGTATATTTAATATAAATAACCTCAGTCATATTATATTATATCATGTGTTTGAGCTGTTTGAAAGGTGCATTGACTGAGAAGTGATAAGTCAGAACGACAGGAGTCTTTACCTCCGGCGGCGGCTCAGCGGGCGCCGCTTCCTTCCTGGTCACTTCCGGCTGAGGAACGACTTTCTCCAGACCCTGAGCGATCCACGCGATCATCCCTGTCCTGTGGACGGACACAGAACAACAGGGTGAGCGGCGTCTCTGTCAGACTCTGCAGAGCCACCGGGCTCCTGGAGAATCCTGCAAACTCTGTTTCTGGTTATGATTCAACACAACGTCTCAGGTTGTTACGTAAAGTGTGCAGCATTTGGCAATCTGCCTGCTCAATGGGTTTTACAGCAGCTCACTATTTGGCAATCTGCCTGCTCAATGGGTTTTACAGCAGCTCACTATTTGGCAATCTGCCTGCCCAATGGGGTTTAAAGCAGATCACCATTTGGCAATCTGCCTGCTGAGAGGACTTTAAAGCAGCTCACTATTTGGCAATCTGCCTGCTGAGAGGATTTTAAAGCAGCTCACTATTTGGCAGTCTGGGTATTGATAGGTTCATAATCCTGCTCAGTATCTGGCAAACTTTCTGCCAATGGTTTGGCAAAGCAGATCAGTATCTGGCAGTCTGCCTGCGGACAGGATTTCAGAGCAGCTCACTATTTGGCAGTCTATCTGATGATGGGTTAATGAAGCATCTCAGTATTTGGCAGTCTGGGTAATAATAGGTGCATAATGCAGCTCACTATCTGGCAAACTTTCTGCCAATGGGTTGATAAAGCAGCTCAGTATTTGGCAGTGTGCCTGCTGATGGGTTGATAAAGCAGCTCAGTATTTGGCAGTAGCGTCTCCATGGTTACTCACTGGTCTTCGGGTCGACTGTCGTCCAGAGAAGAAGAAAAACAAAAACATCAGAAACTCGAGACCTGATCCAGTTTCTTCTTCTGTGACTCGACCCGACACACACACACACACACTCACACTCACACTCACACTCACACACACACACACACACACACACACACACACACACACACACACACACACACACACACACACACACACACACACACACACACACACACACACACACACACACACACACACACACACACACACACAGTACCTGGTGGTGTCGTCGTCCTGTGAGCAGAGGTAATAAAGGAGAAAACATGATCAGGACCAACAGAACGAGTCGGTGCGGTAGAATCTGATCCCGGGTCAGGTCTCTGGGCCTCACCTTGGTGCTGGAGTCGACTCGGTTGAGCTTGGGCGAGACGGCGGGCTGAGGCAGAGCGCCGCTGATCCACTTCAGCACGCCGGACTGAGAGCCAGGCGCCGGGCTGAGAACAGAGTTTTAACCTGTTAGCTCAGGCACCAGGTCCTTTAATGGACTCACGAGATCGTTCGGTTCTGGTCGTGTCTGGTTTGGTGTCGTTGTCACGGTTACTCACCCGTTGTCCTCTGCTGCCTGGGCTTCCTTTGGGGCTGGAACACAGAAAACGTTTATATTTAGTGTAAAGAACAGAACCGAACTGAACCACCAACACGTCGTGACGCCTACAGACGGACCACGTTCATCAAAGATCCTTTTATCCACAGACTTTCTGAAGGGCAGGGGCGAAAACGGCAAAAAGAAGGGCACATACAGCACGTCCTCGCCACTGAAGAGGACACGTTAGCACACGTTTTTCAGCAATTGGGCCACGCCACGGGTTTTATCTGACCTCGTGAAAGAAAACTACTTACGTTGAGGTAAAGAAAGCGACACGGTTAAGGGTAGAGAAGGTTCAGGGATTGGCTTAAAATGAGTCACGGACACGAGCGTGTGAAGTGAACGCTGCCTTCAAACTGAGCTCATGAACTCGTGTTTGCAACCTAAGAAAGTCGTGAACGCTGAGCTTTCAGAAAACTTCCACTTAAAGTTTGAAACATCCGTATTTGAGTGGATTATTTAAGCAGCTGACGTTATATTCGATGTCAGGCGACGGCCTCTAGTCGCCGCAGGAAGACCCTGAACACAACGCCAACCGAAGGAGGCAAAAGTCGGTTAAAGCTGCAGTGATGGAGGCGCCACCGCAGCGATGGAGGCGCCACCGCAGCGATGGAGGCGCCAACGCAGCGATGGAGGCGCCAACGCAGCGATGGAGGCGCCAACGCAGCGATGGAGGCGCCACCGCAGCGATGGAGGCGCCAACGCAGCGATGGAGGCGCCAACGCAGCGATGGAGGCGCCAACGCAGCGATGGAGGCGCCACCGCAGCGATGGAGGCGCCAACGCAGTGATGGAGGCGCCAACGCAGTGATGGAGGCGCCAACGCAGCGATGGAGGCGCCAACGCAGCGATGGAGGCGCCACCGCAGCGATGGAGGCGCCACCGCAGCGATGGAGGCGCCAACGCAGCGATGGAGGCGCCACCGCAGTGATGGAGGCGCCACCGCAGTGATGGAGGCGCCACCGCAGTGATGGAGGCGCCACCGCAGCGATGGAGGCGCCACCGCAGCGATGGAGGCGCCACCGCAGCGATGGAGGCGCCAACGCAGCGATGGAGACGCCACCGCAGCGATGGAGACGCCACCGCAGCGATGGAGGCGCCACCGCAGCGATGGAGGCGCCACCGCAGCGATGGAGACGCCACCGCAGCGATGGAGACGCCGCTGGATGGAGAAACACACGAGCGCCTCCACAGGTGGATTATTCAAGCAGCTTACGTTAGGTTTGATGTTAGGTGACGACCTCTAGTCCGTAATAAAGCGGTGAACACGACGCCAATGGAAGGCAGCAAAAGTCCTGGACTTGTGGGTAAAATGCAACATCCAAATGTGGTCGCGTTTACCGCATTCATGAGATTAAACAGACGCATTTGGTGTTCACAGAATGGTTCACGAGTCTTGTGCACAACTCTCTCATGTCGTAAAAATCCGAGCACGCGTTCAGAGTCCGGGGCTCTTATTCTGTATTCAATAATCACTACGGCCACTAGAGGTCGCCGCCTCACGTCTGAACCCACATGCTGTTGACAGTGTGAGCGTTCTTACCCTCGGCCTTGCACTCGTCTTGAAACGTCACTTTCTTCTCCTGTTAAACACAAAAGACAAAGTAATCTCACGTTTATAAAGTGATGTTGTTGATTCATTTAATTACATCACATTCCAAATGCATGAAGGACATAAAAGCTCAGAAAATTCTGACATAAGAGTTGGAAATATCTAAATATCAAACTTTGTTTAAAGTGTAAATCGAAACAAACACACAAAACAGTCCCCAGTGATCGTGTCTAAAAAGCAGAAATGTCTCCTAAAAACAACTCATCTGCATTCTCCATCACGTTTAGAGGGAAATGTATTTTGTCTTGTGTTACGTTGTTTTTGGCGTACCAGAAATTTCTAACCAAGCTCCCCGTAAGAAGGTCGAGGGGGACGGGTCAAACACACAGTCCCGTGTGACGTGGCTAACAGTGGTTAGCTCGGGGCAGCACGGTGAAGGCATTCAAAGGTCTTTTTTAACCACTAATGCTGCTGAAAATAACAGCAAACCTCTGCAGCAGCATGAGAAGAGTCCCTACACACACAACAAAGCACCAATGGGCTCCTTCCACTGTAATGGACTTTACTATGAGAGGAGCTGGTACAGGGGCCAGTAGGTAAGTCTTTAAAACACTCTTTAATAAACTCTGGCTTCTCTAACTACGCTGATGACGCTTTGTTGTGTGTGTAGGGACTCCTTTAATAACGTGAATAATCACTTACGGAGACTCGGGGCGCGGTCGCCGCTGGAGGCGGGGCAGCGGCTGGTTTCACCTCCTTCTGCTCTTCAGCAGGTTTGGGTGGCGGCTCCGGCGGCTGGGGAACGACTTTGACCACCCAGCTCAACATCCTGCGTTAAAAACAGACAGACACCATCACTGCGTGAGATAAGGTTCAACAGTCGTCCACTAAAAGGTGGCGACTGTAGTTAGCTAACGTTAGCCTGATACAATCTGTTCCCTCATACGTCTGTAGTTAGCTAACGTTAGCCTGATACAATCTGTTCCCTCATACGTCTGTAGTTAGCTAACGTTAGCCTGATACAATCTATTCCCTCATAAGCCTGTGGTTAGCTAACGTTAGCCTGATACAATCTGTTCCCTCATAAGTCTGTGGTTAGCTAACGTTAGCCTGATACAATCTGTTCCCTCATAAGTCTGTGGTTAGCTAATGTTAGCCTGATACAATCTGTTCCCTCATAAGTCTGTGGTTAGCTAACGTTAGCCTGATACAATCTGTTCCCTCATAAGTCTGTATTTAGCTAACGTTAGCCTGATACAATATATAGAGTTAGGATATTTAGCATATTAAATAAACTCCTGTCAGAGTTTACCAGCACTGAAATATGGATCAGTGCTGGTATAATAGAAATCATGTGTCCTGTGATAGACTGGCGTCCTGTCCAGGGTGGACCCCGCCTCACACCCGGCTCCAGCGACCCCGTGACCCCGTGACCCCGTGACCCCGATGGGGACAAGAGGATGGATGAAATATAAATGCCAAGTGTTTGACAAACAGAAGACTTAGCGTCCACAGAGTTCACGGTCGAGCCGAGCTGCACGGTGCTTAGCGGTGTTTAGATCACGTCTGGCTGAGTGTCGGCTTCAATTACCGCTGAGTGATCATGACCCTAATCCGCCGCAGGAGGTCGGGCGCAGGAAACATTGATCACTGGGGATCTGGCGTCCGCTTCATCACTTACACTTTCCAATTAGCCTTTTAGCCTTTTACCCCGTTTCTACCAGTCAGTCAGTTTCATCACACAGTTAGCACGTTAGCAGGTCACATATTCTGCGGTATCCAACATATAAACAGTTAAAGAGGAGTTAAACTGTTCAGTCATCAACAGACCAGGTAAATAATCATTAAAAATGCTCAAATTAACAAATTAAAAAGTAGGTTCACAGATCAGCTGACCAACACGTTAGCCTGTTAGCTAGTTAGCTAGCTGGTGTCTGCTTTTGGTTGTTTACGTTGATGACATCATTTACATCATTTCCCTTCCTGTTTGAAACCAAACCATGTTTCCCCAAACTTCACCTCCTGGTTTTGTGTCTGTGCTCTTTCACTGTTCGTAGCATCAGAGCGCAAACTCTCCGTAGGGAGGACGGGTCCAAAACACAGGACTTTGACCCGGAGGACCGGGGGTTCAAGTCCTGGAAGAACTGAGACAAACCACCTTTATCTGATCTGAACCAAGTCCTTTAGAGACTAAACTTAACCGTCTCCTTTAGAGACTAAACTTAACCGTCACCTTTAGTGACTAAACTTAACCGTCACTTAACCGTCACCTTTAGTGACTAAACGTAACCGTCTCCTTTAGAGACTAAACTTAACCGTCACCTTTAGTGACTAAACTTAACCGTCACTTAACCGTCACCTTTAGTGACTAAACGTAACCGTCTCCTTTAGAGACTAAACTTAACCGTCACCTTTAGTGACTAAACTTAACCGTCACTTAACCGTCACCTTTAGTGACTAAACGTAACCGTCTCCTTTAGAGACTAAACTTAACCGTCACCTTTAGTGACTAAACTTAACCGTCTCCTTTAGAGACTAAACTTAACGGTCTCCTTTAGTGACTAAACTTAACAGTGACTATTACAAACAAAGCAGAAGTCAGACCTGAGAACAGCGAACAAGAGTCGTGTCGGTTGTTGATAAAAACCATTTTAGCTTCTTCACGTTGAGTCAAAGTGGAACAGGTGAAATGCCTCTGATGCGTCTGCTCCTCAGTGTTTGCACAGGTGAGTGTCCGCGCAGGTGTTGTGCTCTGGGGTGTGGTGCGGAGGTGCAGGTGTTGTGCTCTGGGGTGTGGTGCGGAGGTGCAGGTGCTGTGCTCTGGGGTGTGGTGCGGAGGTGCAGGTGTGGTGCTCTGGGGTGTGGTGCGGAGGTGCAGGTGGGTGTGGTCTAAGTGCTGGTGGTCTCTGGTCCTACCTGCGTAGTTCAGTGAGGGTCCAGCAGCCTCCCACAGAGCTGCGGTGAAGACGCTGTGAAGTCCTGCAGGGATCTGAACGCTGTGGGAGGATTATGGAGGAGCTAACAGGATTAGTGAGGGAGGGAAGGGCAGAGTGAGGCGGAGTGGGCCGGGGCGGGGCGGAGTGGGGCGGGGCGGGGCGGAGTGGGGCGGAGTGGGGCAGAGTGAGGCGGAGTGGGCCGGGGCGGGGCGGGGCGGGACGAGGCGGAGCGGGACGGGCCGGGGGCGCGGATTAGACTCCCAAACGCTGGAACATGAAGGGAACCTCTGCACAACCAACCAGTTCAGTCTGACACACCTGAGTCTGACACACCTGAGTGTGACACACACCTGAGTCTGACACACCTGAGTCTGACACACACCTGAGTCTGACACACACCTGAGTCTGACACACCTGAGTCTGACACACCTGAGTCTAACACACCTGAGTCTGACACACCTGAGTGTGACACACACCTGAGTCTGACACACCTGAGTCTGACACACACCTGAGTCTGACACACACCTGAGTCTGACACACCTGAGTCTGACACACCTGAGTCTGACACACCTGAGTCTAACACACCTGAGTCTGACACACACCTGAGTCTGACACACCTGAGTCTGACACACCTGAGTCTGACACACACCTGAGTCTGACACAAACTTGAGTCTGACACACACCTGAGTCTGACACACACCTAATTCTGACACACACCTGAGTCTGACACACCTGAGTCTGACACACACCTGAGTCTGACACACCTGAGTCTAACACACACCTGAGTCTGACACACCTGAGTCTAACACACCTGAGCCTGACATACACCTGAGTCTGACACACAACTGAGTCTGACACACCTGAGTCTGACACACCTGAGTCTGACACACCTGAGTCTGACACACCTGAGTCTAACACACCTGAGTCTGACACACAACTGAGTCTGACACACCTGAGTCTGACACACCTGAGTCTGACACAACTGAGTCTGACACACCTGAGTCTGACACACACCTGAGTCTAACACACCTGAGTCTGACACACACTTGAGTCTGACACACACCTGAGTCTGACACACACCTGAGTCTGACACACCTGAGTCTGACACACCTGAGTCTGACACACACCTGAGTCTGACACACACCTGAGTCTAACACACCTGAGTCTAACACACCCGAGTCTGACACACCTGAGTCTAACACACCTGAGTCTGAGACACACCTGAGTCTGACACACCTGAGTCTGACACACACCTGAGTCTGACACACCTGAATCTAACACACACCTGAGTCTGACACACACCTGAGTCTGACACACCTGAGTCTGACACATCGTCAGGTGTGTCAGACTCAGGTGTGTCAGACCCAGGTGTTTCACACTCAGGCGTGTCAGACTCAGGTGTGCGTCAGACTCAGGTGTTAGACTCAGGTGTGTGTCAGACTCAGGTGTGTCAGACTCAGGTGTGTGTCAGACTCAGGGGTGTGTCAGACTCAGGTGTGTGTCAGACTCAGGTGTGTTAGACTCAGGTGTGTCAGACTCAGGTGTGTCAGACTCAGGTGTGTCAGACTCAGGTGTGTCAGACTCAGGTGTGTTAGACTCAGGTGTGTGTCAGACTCAGGTGTGTGTCAGACTCAGGTGTGTCAGACTCAGGTGTGTCAGACTCAGGTGTGTCAGACTCAGGTGTGTGTCAGACTCAGGTGTGTCAGACTCAGGTGTGTGTCAGACTCAGGTGTGTGTTAGACTCAGGTGTGTCAGACTCAGGTGTGTGTCAGACTCAGGTGTGTCAGACTCAGGTGTGTGTCAGACTCAGGTGTGTGTTAGACTCAGGTGTGTCAGACTCAGGTGTGTCAGACTCAGGTGTGTCAGACTCAGGTGTGTCAGACTCAGGTGTGTTAGACTCAGGTGTGTCAGACTCAGGTGTGTTAGACTCAGGTGTGTCAGACTCAGGTGTGTCAGACTCAGGTGTGTTAGACTCAGGTGTGTTAGACTCAGGTGTGTCAGACTCAGGTGTGTGTTAGACTCAGGTGTGTCAGACTCAGGTGTGTCAGACTCAGGTGTGTCAGACTCAGGTGTGTTAGACTCAGGTGTGTTAGACTCAGGTGTGTCAGACTCAGGTGTGTGTCAGACTCAGGTGTGTGTTAGACTCAGGTGTGTGTCAGACTCAGGTGTGTTAGACTCAGGTGTGTGTCAGACTCAGGTGTGTGTGTCAGACTCAGGTGTGTGTCAGACTCAGGTGTGTCAGGGTAGGGAGGAACCTAAAACATGCAGGACTAGAAAAAGGCAGTTAAGTTTAGAGAAGAGAAGTCGACGGTTAGTTGTGTTTTATTAAAGCGTCGTGTTTTCATCCTGGGACACGTTCAGATCCTCACTGTGTTTGTTGTGTTTGTGCCAGACGCCCCGCAGAGAGGACACCACAGCAGCTCCGGGTTAAAGCTGTTAATGTGGCCCGAGGAGGATTAGCCGCTAACGAGGTTAAGTTCAGCGTCAGCGCAACAGGGGATCAGGTGCTCCAGCTCCCTGAGCCTGATCCCAGACCTGAGAGTTCCTGCTCCAGGGGACCAAACTGTTTTTCTCCCCAGACTCTCAAGACCTGCGATACCAGGGAGGGTCGAGATGTTATCAAGGGCCCAGGCTCCAGAGGGCCGGGGACGACGCTACGCGATGCAACGCTACACAACGCAAAAAAACCCAACGCAACCCAACCCAACGCAACCCAACGCTACGCAACGCTACGCAACGCTACGCAACGCGTACTTTCTACTGATTTTATTTCATCTGCTGTTAAACTGCACGCTGCGTATTGTTTATTTTATAAACCTGCGTTTAACCACGATGTCTGTTGCACTCTGTCACATTTAGTCATTGTTTGATTATTTGATGTTTTATTTCAATGTGATTTATGTTTTTATGCTGATTGTTTCTCTGATCCTTTCATCTTTGTATTGAAACCATCTCATCTTCAGCCTCTTATCCGGGGTCGGGTCGTGGGGGCAGCAGCTCCAGCAGGGACCCCAAACTTCCCTTTCCCGGGCCACATTAACCAGCTCTAACTGGGGGATCCTGAGGCGTTCCCAGGCCAGTGTGGAGATCTAATCTCTCCACCTGGTCCTGGGTCTTCCCCGAGGCCTCCTCCCAGCTGGACGTGCCTGGAACACCTCCCTAGGGAGGCGCCCAGGGTTCATCCTTACCAGATGATCCTGAACCACCTCAACTGGCTCCTTTCAACACAAAGGAGCAGCGGCTCTACTCTGAGTTCCTCACGGATGCTGAACTTCTCCCCCTCTCTCTAAGGGAGACTCCAGACCCCCTCCTGAGGAAACACACTTCACACGCTTGGACCTGGACCTGGTTCTTTGGGTCCTGACCTGGACCTGGTTCTTTGGGTCCTGACCTGGACCTGGTTCTGTGGGTCCTGACCTGGACCTGGTTCTTTGGGTCCTGACCTGGATCTGGTTCTTTGGGTCCTGACCTGGACCTGGTTCTTTGGGTCCTGACACAGCTTTCATGACCACAGGTGAGGGTAGGAACCAGGACTGAGGGTAGATCCAGAGCTTTTCCTTCCTCAGCTCTCTGTTCATCACAACGGTGCGGTAGAGCGACTGCAGCTCCGCCCCCGCTGCTCCATCGTCCCCTCACTCGTGAACAAGATCCCGAGGTCCTTGATCTCCTTCACTTGGGGTCAGGACTCATTCCCTACCTGGAGTAACAATCCAGCGGTTTCCTGCTGAGAGCCACGGCCTCAGATTTAGAGATATATTTAGAGATGTATTGAAACCGTTGCACAATAATAAATAAAGCTTCTTCAATCTTGAATTGGATCTCAGTCCTGATCCAAGTGCAGTAACAGTAACAGTGACGGTGAGGGTGAAGGAGACGCTGCCCTCCTGTGGAGACGCTGCAGACTGCAACACCAGCGTGTCTGCAGACGTTTGACTCACAACACTTTGTTTCAGGTTCAAACCTCAAACAGGGATTTTCTTTTGCTTTTTTATGCATTAAAGAAACTGTTCAGATGATTTTACCACAACAGTTTCATAAAATGTTTTATGTTATTCATGAAGAGTGAAATAAATAAATATGAATAAAGAAAAAGTGAAACAAAGAAACACTGATTTAAGACCTAAATAAAGAAAATGATCCAGACGAGCTCATGATAATAAAAATGTTACACACACATGTGACTCACAGTGACGGTCTGTGTTTCCATGGTAACCAACACGACCTTTGACCTTTAGTGCTCAACCATTTAATCTTTCCTTTCCAACCTTTTCCCTCCTTCCTTCCTTCCTCCCTCCCTCCCTCCCTCCCTCTCTCCCTCACCCCTCCCTCCCTTCCTCCCTCCTTCCTTCCTTCCTTCCTTCCTTCCTTCCTTCCTTCCTTCCTTCCTTCCTTCCTTCCTCCCTCCCTCCCTCCCTCCCTCCCTTCCTCCCTCCCTTCCTTCCTTCCTTCCTTCCTCCCTCCCTCTCTCCCTCCCTCCCTCCCTCCTTCCTTCCTTCCTTCCTTCCTTCCTTCCTTCCTTCCCTCCCTCCCTCCCTCCCTCCTTCCTTCCTTCCTCATGAATAATTAGGGGCGTGGCCTCTTGAGTGACAGCTAGCCTCTGGCCCTCACTTCTCCAAAAGGTTGCAAAAGCAAAGAACGACCCCACTGAAACTCTTCATTATCGGCTCTCGGCTCAAATCTCTGATGGTTTACAGCTTCTGATAGTGTTACCGTGGAAACAGCTCACATTCCTCTGGGTTTCACCACTTTCACCACCTCTGAGCAGAAACACTCGTCACTGCCTGCTGCGTGTTAAAGTCAGAAACCTGGACGTGCTGCAGAGATGACCATTCCTCTAAGGCCGCCCTCCCACTGTGCCTCCGTCCCGTGCCCCAGCACGTGTCACGGCTAAAGTCTGGTTCCTTTGACCAGTGTGAGTGCAACCGTACCACGTCTAGGAGCGGCACGCTTGCCGTCCACGGCCCGTTTGGGAGAGGTGGGCTTTAGTAAAGCACGTTAGCACGTGTACGAGCACGAGCGTGCGCACGTGTACGAGCACGAGGCCTACGGCGGTTCTGAGGTCATTTCCTGTGCGCCTGTTGGGACGTAGAAAAAAGAAGGAGGGACCATGCGCGGACATTTCAAACAATGGCGGTGAAAGGTTCACGTTGGTGTGATGCGGAGGTGGAGTGTTTACTGCAGATTTGGTCGATGAAAAGATTCAAAAACAGTCGACAAGACGCACAAAAACTCCGAGGTCTACGGAAAGATCTGGAAACAAAGCCACGCATCGCCATGACGTCATCAATGCGTGTGACGTGTTACGGCGTGATGACGTATAGGCAGCAAGAAGCATTCTCCGAGGCCCAGGTAGTGTGAGTCCAAACGGGCCTGGAGGGGGGGACAAGGACCCTAAAGCACGGGGCACGGGACGGAGGCACAGTGGGAGGGCGCCCTGAGACTGCGCTCTTAAACCTCTTCACAAAGCTGCTGTAGATTGAATCACGCTGCATGGATCGAGCGTCGGTCGCTCCGTAACGTTAGCTG
Source organism: Echiichthys vipera (assembly GCF_963691815.1). NCBI lineage: Eukaryota > Metazoa > Chordata > Actinopteri > Perciformes > Trachinidae > Echiichthys > Echiichthys vipera. Next base: position 41,291,732 of record NC_139826.1, on the reverse strand, counting down.
TTAAAGTCGTTTACAAACGGCGAGTCAGCAGGAATCAGCCGATGTTATTTACTCAAGACAGGATGTTGCTACGTCAGCTAGCTAGCAGTTCATCTGTATTAGCAGCGAGCTAACAGCAGCTAACATTAGCTAACATTAGCAGCTAACATTAGCAGCTAACATTAGCAGCTAACAGCACAAAATATTCCACATGTCAGTGTTTCCTCTAGGATCTCAGCACCGGGGGAAAAGGGTTTAGTTGTAGCTCACATGCAGCAGCCCGCAGACCCTCAGCCGGCCTGAACCCCAGCCCCGGGGGTCTGATGCCGGACCACCCAGAGTCCTGCTTCCCGTTTTCTGCGGTTACAGGACGCCGGCCGCTGCTGCAGAATGTAAAGCTAAAGAACAGCATGTAGATACCGACTAAACGGAGTCTGGGAACGTTCCCCAACAAATACACAAGTGGAGTCTGTTTAATGCACCACTGTGTTTCAAACAGGGGCCCTTTACGCTGGTCCAATACCAACGCTGGTCCAATACCAACGCTGGTCCAATACCAACGCTGGTCCAATACCAACGCTGGTCCAATACCAACGCTGGTCCAATACCAACACTGGTCCAATACCAACGCTGGTCCAATACCAACACTGGTCCAATACCAACGCTCATCTCTGATAACAATGAGCCAACTCATAAACGAGTTCCTCCTCCTTTCAGAGAAATGAAGAAAGGAAAGAAGAAATGAAGCAGCTCTTGGAAAACGAGCCTCGGCCTCAGAGGACGATGAACACCATCGGAGGGCGTCTGGGTTCACGGGCAGGTCCGGCTGCTGCTCGAGGAAAGAGAACAATAGATCTTTCCGCTCACCATTAACAGGTTTGTCGGCAGGGGTTTCCTCTGTGAGTCGAGGAGGTCGGAGTTACGTAACAGAGGAAGGAATGTAGAGCCGGGCTGATCGGAGCCAAACAGGCCGAGGTTCACACTGAACACAGAGCGACTGTGCAGCCTGGACTCACTTCAGCGGACCGTCCCTGATCAGACAACATGTTCATGTCTGACACCACAGTTACAGTCGTCACACAGAGAGAGTCTGCAGGAGCTGCTGCCTCTCAGGGCGCCCTCCCACTGTTCCTCCGTCCCGTCCCCCGTGCTTTAGGGTCCTTGTCCCCCCCTCCAGGCCCGTTTGTACTCACACTACCTGGGCCTCGGAGAATGCTTCTTGCTGCCTATACGTCATCACGCCGTAACACGTCACACGCATTGATGACGTCATGGCGATGCGTGGCTTTGTTTCCAGATCTTTCCGTAGACCTCGGAGTTTTTGTGCGTCTTGTCGACTGTTTTTGAATCTTTTCATCGACCAAATCTGCAGTAAACACTCCACCTCCGCATCACACCAACGTGAACCTTTCACCGCCATTGTTTGAAATGTCCGCGCATGGTCCCTCCTTCTTTTTTCTACGTCCCAACAGGCGCACAGGAAATGACCTCAGAACCGCCGTAGGCCTCGTGCTCGTACACGTGCGCACGCTCGTGCTCGTACACGTGCGCACGCTCGTGCTCGTACACGTGCAAACGTGCTTTACTAAAGCCCACCTCTCCCAAACGGGCCGTGGACGGCAAGCGTGCTGCTCCTAGACGTGGTACGGTTGCACTCACACTGGTTAAAGGAACCAGACTTTAGCCGTGACACGTGCTGGGGCACGGCACGGAGGCACAGTGGGAGGGCGCCCTTAGAAGCTTTAGGAATACGGCTCCTGGTTTTTATTAACCTTCAGCTTACTAAACAAAAACTTCACACAGCGTGAGAAAAACACAATACCACACGGCCTCCACTACCTGCTGCTGTTCGGGGAATGGCGAGAGCAAGCCACCGTAAATCCCCTCCTCCCTTTAGGGCGCCGCTCATCGGCTGGAACAGACGTCAGCCCAGGCGACCAGGTGAAGGGCCGGACCTACAAAACAAAAGAAAACCAAAACACATTACCCCCACAGCCCTAACCGTAGTCTTGAAAGCTCAGGACCGTAGCGGTCTGGGGTACTGTGGGAGAGTTTGGTACTGGGGTCTTTTCTCTGATGGAGCGAGTGAGTCCGTCTGCATCTGTTCAGGCGGTTCTCGTGCATTTGTTCTACGTATAACAACGAAAAGTCATTTGTGTGGCACTCGCTCACTCGCTCATCTTCAGCCTCTTATCAGGGGTCGGGTCTCGGGGGCAGCAGCTGTAGAAGGGGACCCCAAACTTCCCTTTCCCAGGCCTCATTAACGTAGTGTGTATAAGACAGGGGGTCGCCACGTAAGGGGGAAGGCTGGGGTGGTGGACGGGTCCGTAAACACAGGAGTTATTTACCATCGCCGTTCATGTTCCTGACGCACTAAACCAAACACCGGCCACACTGAGGCCCTACCCTAACCATCACCGTCTGTTAGGTCACGTAACGGTATCTCTGGTGCCTTGTTGTCGCAGTGTGGTCCGACACTCGTCTCACAGTCGACTCTGTTTTGTAAGATATCACACGGATGAACAAACCTGTTCGTGAGAATATGGTGATCTGTAACATCGCAACGTATCGTCATACATCGGTTTGTGAAATGTCTTCCGAAAAGCAACAGAACTACGTGGTTAGGTTAGAAAAGATTGTGGTTTGGGGCTAACGTCTCATCTCATCTTCAGCCTCTGATCCTGGATCAGGTCTCAGGGGCAGCAGCTCCAGCCTCTGATCCTGGATCAGGTCTCGGGGGCAGCAGCTCCAGCAGGGGACCCCAAACTTCCCTTTCCCGGGCCACATTAACCAGCTCTAACTGGGGGATCCTGAGGCGTTCCCAGGCCAGCTGGGAGGAGGCCTCAGGGAAGACCCAGGGGCTAACGTAACTTTACATAATTAGTGAAAGGTTAAATATGGAGAATGAGCAGAACACCTCCCTCTAGTGTCTCAAGATGGTAGTCCAGGTTGGTCAGACCCGGCCCAGTAGCTCCAGGAGAGCGGAGTCTGTTTGAGCCTGTTTGAACCCGTCCCCTCCAGAAAATCACAGCATCAAAACAAGGATTAGAGGAGTTTGACTGACAGTTAGCGTTAGCCGTTAGCGTTAGCTGTTCCAGCTAAGTGCAGATGAAAGTGATGTTAGCATCCAGGAGCAGCGTAGCCATGTGGGCGTGCGTTTGAATGGCGTTCCTCTCCTTTCTCTCAGTCCATGGAGTGAATGCTCGGCCTATAGTGACTCTGGTTGTTGCCCGTCTCCGCTCACTCAGCTGCTGGGACAAAGAACGCCCCCTTCACTGAGGCTCCCAAGCAGCTGCACGATTGGCTAACTCCATTTCACCCAGTGCCAGCCTACAGTAGCTGCACCCAACAACAGACAACCCTGGCAACCAGCCTACAGTAGCTGCACCCAACAACAGACAACCCTGGCAACCAGCAACGCTATTGGCTGCTGCCATGGAAACACAACGGGACAGGAAGTCAAACATTTAAAAGATTCATTCAGAGTTAATATAGTTTTTGATGGAAAAACAAAACTTTCACAACCGTCGGTCCTGAACTTTGAATTCTGGGATGACAGTTAGCGTTAGCCGTTAGCGTTAGCCGTTCCAGCTAAGTGCAGATGAAAGTTACTTAGCTTTTAAGATTCTACAGATTCAACCTTTAAGTGCATAAGCTGCATAAACTTAAAGTACAGTTAAAGACTAATGTCTAGTTTGTTTTCTTGGCGGCCGGTTGAGAGCGGGGGGTCGCACTCGCCTTCACTGCCTCAGCTCCACATGAATGAACACGTTTGACTTCAGTAAACAGTAACTTCACTGATAAGAGTGAAAGAAACAGCCACAGTGAGATCAGTGAGAGGCTCGTCGTTATCTACACAGCCAGTGATAAAGTGGGTGTGGAGGGGGGGAAGGGTCGAGGGCGTGGGGGTTTACCAACCTGATCAAAGTCATGAAGTCAGAGGTACTTCAGGAGAACAAGCCCCGCCCACAGCCTCAGGTGTGTGTGCAGGTGAGTCACTGCAGGGGCGCCGCACCGACGGAGGCGAGAAGCTGCTTAAAGACACATCCACTCATCAGAATGAGACACACACACACACACCCGTCTTCTCCGTCCACACCGGAAACCTTCAAAGTCCAAAGTTCAGCAGTCGGCTGCAGCTCAAGGAGGGTTGAGTTGTTGTTAAGTATACGGAAAGTAACGCACTCATTATTCACACTCACACACCAGGTAACGTATAAGACCAGGAGGGTCGGGGTGGTGGACAGAGTTCATGTCGCAGAAGCCAAAACCACAACCTTCACCAAGTCGTGTTGGTGCCCACACAAAACCGGAGCAGTCCTCTTACGGTCGCCGTTTAATGGCATTAAACTTTTACTCAGGCACCTCTTTATATCTCCTCGCTGTAAACACTGGGAGCTGTTGGTCGTTCAACATAAATGCTAACGTTAGCGTCTTGGCCGTCGCCCGGTCCTGCACTACGGACAGCGCCAAGCAGCACCAACTTGCCATCATACCTTTTACGATCACGTGTGACAAATAAACTCGCCAAAGCAACCAATCGGATGCCTGAAGCGTGTGACGTGCTAACAGCGTGTGACGTGCTAACAGCGTGTGACGTGCTAACAGCGTGTGACGTGCTAACAGCGTGTGACGTGCTAACAGCGTGTGACGTGCTAACAGCATGGAGGCAAAGCTCAGAAAGGAAACAACATGTGGGTAAAGGAGATTTTCCCTTTGTGTTTAACGTGAATTTACGGATCAAAGGCCCAATTTCAGGAGCCCGGTCCATATTCAACAGAAGGATCCAGAGAACAAAGAGTTAGTGAGCGGCTTGATCCATAGCTGCTCATCTCATCCGTGGAAGCCTCCATGTTGTTTACACTCAACAGTCTCTTCTGTTTCACTTAAACACACCAAAGAAACCAACGCTGATTGGTTCGAACGCTGGTCGAACGTCACCAGACTGATCTGAGAGTGAAACACGACGCAGCTCAGAGATCAGGACGGACGGTTAAGTCAAGATAGTACGTTCCATAGCAACCACCAGTCAGGAGGGCTGAAGAACGATGCTTTATGGATTATTTCTGCTCATAGAAATGGTTTAAATTAGGGCCCCCTCCCACTGTGCCTCCGTCCCGTGCCCCAGCACGTCTCACGGCTAAAGTCTGGTTCCTTTGACCAGTGTGAGTGCAACCGTACCACGTCTAGGAGCGGCACGCTTGCCGTCCACGACCCGTTTGGGAGAGGTGGGCTTTAGTAAAGCACGTTTGCACGTGTACGAGCACGAGCGTGCGCACGTGTACGAGCACGAGGCCTACGGCGGCTCTGAGGTAATTTCCTGTGCGCCTGTTGGGACGTAGAAAAAAGAAGGAGGGACCATGCGCGGACATTTCAAACAATGGCGGTGAAAGGTTCACGTTGGTGTGATGCGGAGGTGGAGTGTTTACTGCAGATTTGGTCGATGAAAAGATTCAAAAACAGTCGACAAGACGCACAAAAACTCCGAGGTCTACGGAAAGATCTGGAAACAAAGCCACGCATCGCCATGACGTCATCAATGCGTGTGACGGGTTACGGCGTGATGACGTATAGGCAGCAAGAAGCATTCTCCGAGGCCCAGGTAGTGTGAGTACAAACGGGCCTGGAGGGGGGGACAAGGACCCTAAAGCACGGGGCACGGGACGGAGGCACAGTGGGAGGGCGCCCTGAGAATCTGTCCATCACTTTAATGCTGACGTACTTGAAAAGTGTTAAATAAAAGCTCTTTAACAGCTCACCCCAGGTCGTGATGTGTCGGGATTACACCACGTCTGAGCTTTTCTGAGCGTTTACTTGAAACGTATCTTTGGTGCTTCCTTACGTTTAAACTGTAAACGATAGAAAAAAGCGTGACCACACACAGAGTCCATCTGCAAACACGATTGCAAGACGGGCGGCGATCTACTCGCGACACGACACACGCAAAATTCGTTCGATGTACGCCTCCTTCAGCTGAATCACGCGACGTGTGGCCGATCAGGGGCAGAAGCACGACCTGTGAACGATGGAAGAGACGTGTCTGGGACTTCAACACCAGGTAAAACGCAGCTAACGTGTTTAAAAGGTTTATGTTTGTATCATCGGCACGTGGAGGACGCCATCGTCTCGTGGAGGACGCCATCGGCACGTGGAGGACGCCAACGGCACGTGGAGGACGCCATTGGCACGTGGAGGACGCCACCGGCACGTGGAGGACGCCATCGGCACGTTTGGAGAGATGGTCCAAGTATGATCCAGCAGTGTGTTGCAGTTTTAGCATGTCCTTCACACCAAGTCTGGACGCGGCATTACATTTATACTGTGGTGGTCACAGACGCGCTGTAGTGAACGTAAGCACATACTTTAAAGACACTAAAGGCGCACTAAAGGTCTATAAAGGACACTTAAGTTGACTGATCTCTTCGTCTTTGTGGTGTTTTGTTGTTTTCTTGAGGTGAAGTTGAGAGAAAAAGCAAAACATGAGTGTAGTGGAGCAGTTCTGTGTGGAGCAGGCGCGGCGATCCGAACCTCAGTGAGGAATTTACGTCCATGTGTTCAGTGTGATGTGTAAAAGTCTCATCCAGTGAGTCACGCAGGGCAGAGCGTGTGTGTGTGTGTGTGTGTGTGTGTGTGTGTGTGTGTGTGTGTGTGAGTGTGTGTGAGTCAGCTGCTATTTAAACACCACACCCTTTGCTGTCCCGGATCATAACGGAGCTGCTGCTGCTCTCAGCCTCACTGCTGCTGCTGCTGCTGCTGCTGAAGGTAAGTCACCGTCACCGTCACCGTCACCGTCACACCTGCACGACTTCACACAGTTCAGCTTTAAACGACTCTGACGGGAACATTTAGAGCTTTTCTGTCACTTTAAACTGAGAGAAACAAAGAGCTTGAGTCCAGGAGCAGCATGAACGGACCCTGAATGGTCCCTGATGTGAGAGGAGCCGGCTGGTGGAGGACTTCAGCCGGCCGGTGGGGGGTGGAGGGAGCAGCCGGCTGGTGGAGGGTGCAGCCGGCTGAAGTCCCCCCTGCGGCCCGGCTGAGGTCCCCCCTGCAGCCCGGCTGAGGTCCCCCCTGCAGCCCCTCTCTGCGCGCTGGCAGCCTGTAATCAGCGGCTGGTGTTTGCAGAGGGAGGATCAGAGAGGAGCTGCAGCGCCGCACGAGAGACGAACACTCTCATGTTTATCTTTGGAACAACGACCACGTTCACTTCACATCTGATCTGCTCAGAAACTCTGAAGGCTTTTATTTTGAAAAAGCAGCAAATGTCACTATGTTAGAAATTTAAAGTGCATTAAAGTATAACAAGTTTATCTTTACTTTTGATTAATTAAAGTCGTTTTAAAATGTTTCTTTAAAGTAGAAAAGTGAAATATTCTTGTGTTATTTATATATTTGTATTTTAAAGAGGTTTAAATTAGTTTCATTTATTGAATTTATGGAAATTTATATTTATTTTAAAGTGGATTAAAATATAATTCAAGTAAAATTATTTTTTTTCAAAGAAAAGTGTCGTAAAAAACCTTTTCCCTCATATATTGTGCTGCTAGCTGCTAATGCTGGCTACTGTTAGCTCACTGCTAATGCTGGCTACTGTTAGCTCACTGCTAATGCAGATAAACTGCTAGCTAGCTGACGTAGCAACATCCTGTCTTGAGTGATAACGTCGGCTGATTCCTTCTGACTCGCCGTTTGTAAACGACTTTATCAGCTAACGTTACAAAGCGGCGACGCCCGATCCATGCAGCGTAGCTTAGTAAAAGCTAGCTGGCTAATGTTAGCTTCTTGCTAATGTTAGGTCAGTGAACCCTAAGCTGTCTAATCTGCAGCGCTTTGTGGCGTTGGCTGATGTAGCGGTTTACAGAGAGCTAGCGTTATTATTCTGATTTAGCTGATGCACTCCTGGCTGGCAGCTAACGCTACGAAACGACCGCCGCAGAATCCACGCAGCGTAGCTAAATTACATAGCTGGCTAACCTTAGCAACTGTTAGCTCACTGCTAATATTAGCTGCTGTTAGCCCACTGCTAATATTAGCTGCTGTTAGCTCCCTGCTAAAATGGCGGCACTGTCCTTTAAACGCCAACGGAGAGAAGAATAATTTGTTGCACAGAAACTTCAGGACTGTTTGTGTCGACTGTTGCTAGGCGACTAAACACTTCCTGTTAATGTTTAGTAAGAGGTCAAAGGTCGGGAGAGATTTCCTGTTCTCAGTGTGTGTGTGTGTATGTGTGTGTGTGTGTGTGTGTGTGTGTGGGTGTGTGTGTGTGTTCTTAGGATGTGTTTACCTTGTGATCCATGTTCCTTATCTGCAGCGGCCTCTCCTGCACACAGGGACGCACCCTGATCCATAAACCACACACACACACACACACACACACACACACACACACACACACACACACACACACACACACACACACACACACACACACACACACACACACACACACACACACACACACACACACACACACACACACACACACACACACACACACACACACACACACACACACACACATTCACTTTGTTCATCAAAGGAAACAATAAAAAACATTATTTGAATATTAAAGACGAGACTGCTGAGAATAAGATAGTCCTTAACTTAACGGTCACCATTCTTGTCTTAAACTTAACCGTCTCCTTTAGTCGTCTTAAACTTAACCGTCTCCTTTAGTCGTCTTAAACTTAACGGTCTCCTTTAGTCGTCTTAAACTTAACGGTCTCCTTTAGTCGTCTTAAACTTAACGGTCACCATTCTTGTCTTAAACTTAACGGTCTCCTTTAGAGTCTAAACTTAACGGTCTCCTTTAGTCGTCTTACACTTAACGGTCATGGTAGGAGCAGTGTTACCTGCAGCTCTACGTCGTCTCGCGTCCTCAGCTGATTCTGACGCGGTAACCATGACAACGGTCTCTGTGACCCCGCAGGTGGATCCAACATGGCGCTGGTGTCTGAGTTCCTGGGCCAACTGACGCTGTCGTACGGAGCGGTGAGTCCCCTGATGACATCACACAGGAAACAGGAAACAGGAAACAGAA
>NC_139826.1:41275213-41280213 GCF_963691815.1 Echiichthys vipera | reverse complement strand
TTTATGCTCCTAGAGGACACTTTAGCACACGTTTATGCTCCTAGAGGACACTTTAACACACGTTTATGCTCCTAGAGGACACTTTAACACACGTTTATGCTCCTAGAGGACACTTTAATACATGTTTATGCTTCTAGAGGACACTTTAGCACACGTTTATGCTCCTAGAGGACACTTTAACACACGTTTATGCTCCTAGAGGACACTTTAACACACGTTTATGCTCCTAGAGGACACTTTAACACACGTTTATGCTCCTAGAGGACACTTTAGCACACGTTTATGCTCCTAGAGGACACTTTAACACACGTTTATGCTCCTAGAGTTCACTTTAACACACGTTTATGCTCCTAGAGGACACTTTAACACACGTTTATGCTCCTAGAATCAGTCTGTTTCAGCCAGAACCTCTGATTTCATCCTCTCAGAGATCAGATTACCTCTGGCTTCTGTCCACGTGTGAGCTGTTTCCACCATAACTGCGTGTTTTGTGGTCGGCTTGGAAACCAAACTTAAACTGTAGGAATGTGTGTGTGGATGCCACTGAGGCGGTGCAGAGGGGGTTGAACCTGCGTGGCTCTCTCTCTCTGTGTGTGTGTTTCCTGTGTGAGCTGCAGAAGGAGCAGGATGTCCCTCAACAGTTTCCCATTAAGATAAAACAAAGGAGCAGAGACGCTGTGGAAGCACACGGAGAACATTGGGTTCATTACTTTAATGAAACAAACATGGAGTCACACACGGAGGGAAAGTCACAACATCTGCATGAATGAAGTCGACCGAATGAAACCGCGTCGTTTGTCCGCGCCCTCGAGAACGACGCGTGACAGAGTTTTCTGAGGGTCCTGGAAGAACTAAGACAAACTTAACCAAACACGTGCCGGAGCCGACGGGACCGGACCGGTTCATGTGACAGACAGCTGCGGTGCATTCAGAACGCTGCGTATGTCGAGCACTTTGAACCACCTGACTGTTGAAATGAGCTCAAAACTCATGGAAACGAAAAATGGCGTTAATGCGGCGAGAAAAGGGACGAAACGTCTCCGTCCAACGTTCACATTTCTCTTCTGTTCAATGTCTAGAAGAGAACGAATCATTTGCATATTTAAAGGTTGAATGTGTAGAACGATCAGAGCAGCTCCATCTAGAGTCTCCAGATCGTCTAAACAACAAAAAAGAAGTCCAGCAGTGGGGTTGCCAGGTTGGTCAGACCCGGCCCAGCAGTGGGGTTGCCAGGTTGGTCAGACCTGGCCCAGCAGTGGGGTTGCCAGGTTGGTCAGACCCGGCCCAGTAGCTCCAGGAGACCGGAGTCTGTTTGAGCCTGTTTGAACCCGTCCCCTCCAGAAAACCACAGCATCAAAACAAGGATTAGAGGAGTTTGACTGACAGTTAGCGTTAGCTGTTAGCGTTAGCCGTTAGCTGTTAGCCGTTAGTGTTAGCTTTTAGGGTTAGCCATTAGCATTAGCCTTGGGTCCTTTTGTCTCTTTCTCTAAACATTTTGGGTCGTTTGTAGTCAAAATGTGTTTGTTTTTCTTCCGTTTTGTGTTGATTTTTCAGTTATTTGGTCTCTTTGTCGTCATTATTTGTATATTTTGTAGCAATTTTGGGTCACTTTTTATCCATTTTAGTCGTTTTGCGTCTCCTTCTGGATATTTTTTGGTAATTTTGGCTCCTTTTGTCTCTTTCTCTGATCATTTTGGGAGACAGCTAGCGTTAGCCGTTAGCTTTTCAGCTGATTTTCCAACTTTAGTATTAAGAAAAACTGTTTTCAGAAACTTAATGAGTCACGAACCATTTAGTGTCTGTAGAACGATCAGAACGGCTCCATCTAGAGTCTCCAGATCGTCGTCTCAACAACAAAAAAGAAGTCCAGCAGTGGGGTTGCCAGGTTGGTCAGACCCGGCCCAGCAGCTCCAGGAGACCGGAGTCTGTTTGAGCCTGTTTGAACCCGTCCCCTCCAGAAAATCACAGCATCAAAACAAGGATTAGAGGAGTTTGACTGACAGTTAGCGTTAGCCGTTAGCATTAGCCGTTAGAAGTGCAGATGAAAGTGATGTTAGCATCAAGGAGCAGCGTAGCCATGTGGGCGTGCGTTTGAATGGCGTTCCTCTCCTTTCTCTCAGTCCATGGAGTGAATGCTCGGCCTATAGTGACTCTGTGTCTTTCTTCTCTGGCTCTGTGTCCTGACTGTTAAATGTTAAATGTGCGTCCTGCAGGCGTGGACGAACAGACCGTTATCGACATCCTGACCCGACGCAGCTGCGAGCAGCGGAGAGAGATCGCCTTCGAATACGAACGCATCGCCAAGAAGGTTCGAAACGTTCCCGCCTGAGTCCGTCGACGCTGCTGCTCTCTGTGTTTGTTACAGCTGACGTTTGTGTGACGCTGCGCCTTCTTTCAGGATCTGATCACGGCGCTGAAGGGGGCGCTGTCCGGCTCCCTGGAGGCTCTGATGTTGGGTCTGATGAAGAGCATCGCTCAGTACGACGCCTCCGAGCTCAAAGCCTCCATGAAGGTCAGAGTCGCCGGACACCAGAACGTTTAAAGGGAAAGTCCAGCGTAAAATCCTCCTCCAGGGTCTTTTTCTGCACTTTAATCCTCAGTAACCATGGAGACAGTTTTTATTAAGGTAGAAATCAGGAGAGTCGCTAACAGCCGGACGTGGCTACAGTGGTTAGCTCGGGGCAGTACGGTGAAGGCATTCAAAGGTCTTTTTTAACCACTAATGCTGCTGAAAATAACAGCACACACACACACACACACACACACACACACACACACACACACACACACACACACACACACACACACACACACACACACACACACACACACACACACACACACACACACACACACACACACACACACACACACACACACACACACACACACACACACACACACACACACACACACGAGAAGAGTCCCTACACACACAACAAAGCACCAATGGGCTCCTGGTTAAAGCTGCAGAACATTCAGACACTTTCTTTGATCACATCTGGATCCATTAACTGATTTAATATTATTTTTGTTTCTATAAAATCATATAAATTCATCCATGAAGTCGTTTATGTTTTTAGTTTTCATCAGAAAAAGTTGTTTTCAGCCTCTGAAACCTGGAAATCTCTGATTTTCTCTGTTTGATTTCACATTAAACTGAATATTTTTAACATTCAAAGACATTTTTCACCATGTTGAGACATTTTATATATTAAACAAATCAATTACTGACTTTGGTAATTCACTGTTATGGACTTTACTATGAGAGGAGCTGGTACAGGGGCCAGTAGGTAAGTCTTTAAAACACTCTTTAATAAACTCTGGCTTCACTAACTACGCTGATGATGCTTCGTTTTGTCTCGATGATTATTTAAAGAGCGTATTTGCAGAAAAAGACCCCGGGATGATTTCACTTAAAGCCACGTTGGCACTGAGCAGTTCAGTTCCTGCCCGGTCCAGATCGGTTCTGTTCAGTCCGCATGAGAACGGTCCTTTGCATCGTCAGAAGTTGTGAATGGCACCAATGGAAGCTAGCACACTCATCCGATACGAACAGGTGGAGCTAGAAACTCTGCGGTCCGTCGATCGGTGCAGACGTTGGTGCAGACGTTCCTCTGCATCGTCACTAAAGAGGAAATACGGTCAGAGAGCGGGTGGAGCTTGTTTCTCTGCACGTCCTGGATCAATGGGCCCCAGATCGGACTAGTCCGCTATTTTTAATTATATACATTTACTTTACTCCACCCTCATCGGCCAGGCCCCAGAAAGTGCAGTGGACCTTTGGCCAAACGGTAAAACGTGTGTAAAGTAATAATAAACATAGTATTTAATCATCTCATTTAGCGCCTCGTTCACACGGCGAGTCCTTCGTCTTTTACTAACTCGTGTAATTTGATGTGAAACGAGGATCTTACCGCTGGAGTTCTTGTTTCAGGGTCTGGGGACGGACGAGGAGACGCTCATCGAGATCGTCTGCTCCAGGAACGACGACGAAATGCTGGAAATCAAGAAGGTTTACAAAGAGAGTGAGTTCCTCTTCCATTAATCAGCTTTAAGTGGACATTAGAGAGAATGCAGCTTTAAGTGGAGTCTCCTCCTGCTGGACATTAGAGAGAATGCAGCTTTAAGTGGAGTCTCCTCCTGCTGGACATTAGAGAGAATGCAGCTTTAAGTGGAGTCTCCTCCTGCTGGACATTAGAGAGAATGCAGCTTTAAGTGGAGTCTCCTCCTGCTGGACATTAGAGAGAATGCAGCTTTAAGTGGAGTCTCCTCCTGCTGGACATTAGAGAGAATGCAGCTTTAAGTGGAGTCTCCTCCTGCTGGACATTAGAGAGAATGCAGCTTTAAGTGGAGTCTCCTCCTGCTGGACATTAGAGAGAATGCAGCTTTAAGTGGAGTCTCCTCCTGCTGGACATTAGAGAGAATGCAGCTTTAAGTGGAGTCTCCTCCTGCTGGACATTAGAGAGAATGCAGCTTTAAGTGGAGTCTCCTCCTGCTGGACATTAGAGAGAATGCAGCTTTAAGTGGAGTCTCCTCCTGCTGGACATGAGAGAGAATGCAGCTTTAAGTGGAGTCTCCTCCTGCTGGACATTAGAGAGAATGCAGCTTTAAGTGGAGTCTCCTCCTGCTGGACATTAGAGAGAACGCAGCTTTAAGTGGAGTCTCCTCCTGCTGGACATTAGAGAGAATGCAGCTTTAAGTGGAGTCTCCCCCTGCTGGACATTAGAGAGAATGCAGCTTTAAGTGGAGTCTCCTCCTGCTGGACATTAGAGAGAATGCAGCTTTAAGTGGAGTCTCCTCCTGCTGGACATTAGAGAGAATGCAGCTTTAAGTGGAGTCTCCTCCTGCTGGACATTAGAGAGAATGCAGCTTTAAGTGGAGTCTCCTCCTGCTGGACATTAGAGAGAATGCAGCTTTAAGTGGAGTCCCCCCCTGCTGGACATTAGAGAGAATGCAGCTTTAAGTGGACATTAGAGAGAATGCAGCTTTAAGTGGAG
>NC_139826.1:41237713-41270213 GCF_963691815.1 Echiichthys vipera | reverse complement strand
ACGCCCCGTGTGTGTGTGTGTGTGTGTGTGTGTGTGTGTGTGTGTGTGTGTGTTGTTGTTCTAAATGTAGTTTTAATAAAGATTCCACAGATTAAACCTTTAACACGACTAAAAACATAAACACAAAGTATAACCCTGATCTCTAACGTGCTGCTGACGTGTGTGTGTGTGTGTGTGTGTGTGTGTGTGTGTGTGTGTGTGTGTGTGTGTGTGTGTGTGTGTGTGTGTCTGCGCGCTGCAGGAGCACACGAAGGGAGACTACCAGAAGGCTCTGCTCAGTCTGTGCGGAGGGGACGACTGAGACCTGCACGCCGTCCGGGCACCGTTTCCCAGAAGCCCGTTGGGTTTGAAGGATCCACTGACTGCAGACGTTCTCACAGTGTTCGAGTTCGAGCCTCTTCCTGTTTACCTCCTCATTAAACTGAACAGCTGCATCTTTGTGAGCAGCCGAAATAAAACAACAACTTCTGTTTGTGTCAGAAAATGAATCTGAGACTGTTTTTGAATTCATTTCTTATGTAAAAACTATTTAAAATGGCGAGTTAGTCTTCGCAACGGGGACATTTTATCTTGACAGTTATATTCTTCAAACCACGGGAATCAACACACGGCCGTGGAGATTTGTGCTTCTTGGCCACAAAGACAAAACCTGCTCCCAGCGAGAGGAAGAAGGACGGACAGCCCCGGCCTCACGCTCAGGCCCTGACAGGTTATATAGGCGACTGGTGGGAAAGGTCGACCACGATAACAAGTCAATAGGGTCATCGTAGGGACGGTGAGGTGGTAAGGATCGAGCCTTAGGGCGCCCTCACACTGTACCTCCGTCCCGTGCCCCGTGCTTTAGGGTCCTTGTCCCCCCTCCAGGCCCGTTTGTACTCACACTACCTGGGCCTCGGAGAATGCTTCTTGCTGCCTATACGTCATCACGCCGTAACACGTCACACGCATTGATGACGTCATGGCGATGCGTGGCTTTGTTTCCAGATCTTTCCGTAGACCTCAGAGTTTTTGTGCGTCTTGTCGACTGTTTTTGAATCTTTTCATCGACCAAATCTGCAGTAAACACTCCACCTCCGCATCACACCAACGTGAACCTTTCACCGCCATTGTTTGAAATGTCCGCGCATGGTCCCTCCTTCTTTTTTCTACGTCCCAACAGGCGCACAGGAAATGACCTCAGAACCGCCGTAGGCCTCGTGCTCGTACACGTGCGCACGCTCGTGCTCGTACACGTGCAAACGTGCTTTACTAAAGCCCACCTCTCCCAAACGGGCCGTGGACGGCAAGAGTGCCGCTCCTAGACGTGGTACGGTTGCACTCACACTGGTCAAAGGAACCAGGCTTGACCTGTAAAACCTGTTTTGGCGCGGTGCGGAGGATCAGTGGGAGTGCGCCCTTAGTCTGGCTAAATACTTAGGCGAGGTCATGATACACTGGTGGCCCTCAGGACAGATCAGGGGGTTCAGGCAACAAGGAGCTGGGGTCACTGATACACCAAGCTGGGGCCGAGTGAAGACAGGACGAGTGACAACTGCGGCTCCAACTCACCACCCTGCTGTTACCCAGTCAGTTACAGGGGTGTGAGTGATTACAAGGAAGACCAAGAACCACGGGGGCATTAGCAGAGGGCATTACGTGAACAGCTATGGTCTCCGTGTGATTCCCAGCTAGTGACAAAGTCATGGGAATCGTCTGGACTGAGATCTGGGCGAGCTCCTCACCACCGAGACCTTTAACCACTAGTGGAGAATCTAGAGGTGCAGTCGTAATCTGGCTTTTACATATTCAGCATCCAGAATATTTGTATCTGCTCCTGAATCAATTAAGGCGCGGAGGGGGTCGTCTCTGTCCTCGCAGCTCAAAATGGTGTCCAGGTCGATACGTTTACGGGGAAGTGCAGGGACAACAGAACGACTCGCCAGAACCCTGTCTGCGACTGGTGATCCTGGGAGTTTAACTGGACAGGGCAGGAGGCCGGTTGACGGTTTGGAGCCCCACAGTGAATACAAAGCCTCCCCCTGAAACGACCCTGCCGTTCTGCCAGGGTTAGGCGGCTACGACCCAGTTGCATAGATACCTCCCTGGAAAGAGCGGACGGCTGAGGAACACTCAGATTAACTGGGTTGCAGGGCCGCCTAGTGACGGGGTCTTGCGAAACTGCAAGTGGCAACTGATAGAGGAGGTAATGGCCGATGCTCACGGCGTCTCTCACAGAGACGGTTGTCTATCCTTATAGCTAAACCGATGAGTTCCGGAAAGCTACTGGTGTCGGATCGACCCACCAAAAAGTCCTTTACCTCCTCGTTAGGGCCCTTGAAGAAAACACCCTGCAGCGCTCTATCATCCCATCTCAATTCAGCCGCCAGGGCACGAAACTCCAACGCAAAATCCGGCTCCCCAGGAACGGGCCCTACCACAGAGCAAGCCTAACACATAAGCTAGCTTAGCGCCGTCGTTAGCGTGAGTAAGGGGCTGTTGGCCGAACACTAGTGAACACTGAAACACAAAATCACTGCATTCACCTTACTTCCCATCATAACGCTCAGGCGCGGGTAGATGGGGGCAGAGGATTACAAGCCGGGGTAGCGGGTGACTCAGCGTTAGCAGAGGAAGCTAGGACAGGCCGAACCGGGCTACTCTCAATGCGAGAAACACGCAAGCGGACAACTTACTCAGGCTCTCCAGGATCCCTTTAGTGTCTGTGAGTGTTGACCGAGTAGGACTCCCTGGGCGGACACCGCCTGGCGAGCGTCTGCGGGGAGTAACTCCGAGGAGCAGGACCCAAACGCAGAGACGGACACGAGGAAGATCTAAACAGATACTTAATTGACGAAAACCAGAAACAAACACAAACCAGGGAACGGGAAAACAGGACCAGGGTCCGGGTGGAGACAAGGGGGAAACCAAACGCGGGGATCAGGAGACGAAACACGAACGACAGGAACTCTGGAAACTACGAAAGAGACAAAGACACGATGAACACGAGACAAAGCAACACAAAGGGAACACGATCATGAAGGAGGAAGCAACCAAACGAGAGACATTCATTCATTCATTCATCTTCAGCCTCTTGTCCCTGTCGGGGTCTCAGCTGACATCGGGCGTGAGGCGGGGTCCACCCTGGACAGGACGCCAGTCTATCACAGGACACATAGAGACGAACAGAGACAGACAACCATTCACACCTACGGGTGATTTAGAGTCATCAATGAACCCAACACCTGCACGTCTTTGGACTGTGGGAGGAAACCGGAGAACCCGGAGAAAACCCACGCAGACACGGGGACAACATGCAAACTCCACACAGAAGGGATTCAAACCTGGAACCCTCTCGCTGTGAGGCGACACAGCGGTCTGGCACCGGGCGTGGGTCAGATCCGGCTCTTTATCCATTTGCGTTAACGAGGAGACGAGCCACACACACACACACACACACACACACACACACACACACACACACACACACACACACACACACACACACACACACACACACACACACACACACACACACACACACACACACACACACACACACATACACACACACACACACAAGAAACAGACAGAGGGAGACAAACTAACACAACAGGAAGAGGGACGAGACTGACAGGACCTGGATCCCGACAGGACCTGGATCCCGACAGGACCTGGATCCCGACAGGACCGGGATCCTGACAGGACCGGGATCCCGACAGGACCTGGATCCCGACAGGACAGGTATCATGACAGGACCTGGATCCTGACAGGACCTGGATCCCGACAGGACCTGGATCCCGACAGGACCTGGATCCCGACAGGACCGGGATCCTGACAGGACCGGGATCCTGACAGGACAAGGATCCTGACAGGACCTGGATCCTGACAGGACCTGGATCCCGACAGGACCTGGATCCCGACAGGACAGGTATCATGACAGGACCTGGATCCTGACAGAACCGGGATCCTGACAGGACCTGGACCCTAACAGGACCTGGATCCCGACAAGAACTGGATCCCGACAGGACCGGGACCCCGACAGGACCTGGATCCTGACAGGACCTGGATCCTGACAGAACCGGGATCCTGACAGGACCTGGATCCTGACAGGACCGGGACCCTGACAGGACCTGGATCCTGACAGAACCGGGATCCTGAAAGGACCTGGACCCTGACAGGACCTGGATCCTGACAGAACCGGGATCCTGACAGAACCGGGATCCTGAAAGGACCTGGACCCTGACAGGACCTGGACCCTGACAGAACCGGGATCCTGAAAGGACCTGGACCCTGACAGGACCTGGACCCTGACAGGACCTGGACCCCGACAGGACCTGGATCCTGACAGGACCTGGACCCTGACAGGACCTGGATCCCGACAGGACCTGGATCCTGACAGAACCTGGACCCTGACAGGACCTGGATCCCGACAGGAACTGGACCCCTGACAGGACAGGGATCCTGACAGGAACGGGATCCCGACAGGACCTGGATCCTGACAGGACCTGGATCCCGACAGGACCTGGATCCTGACAGAACCTGGACCCTGACAGGACCTGGATCCCGACAGGAACTGGACCCCTGACAGGACAGGGATCCTGACAGGAACGGGATCCCGACAGGACCTGGATCCTGACAGGACCTGGATCCCGACAGGACCTGGATCCCGACAAGAACTGGATCCCGACAGTACCGGGACCCTGACAGGACCTGGATCCTGACAGGACCTGGATCCTGACAGAACCGGGATCCTGAAAGGACCTGGACCCTGACAGGACCTGGACCCTGACAGGACCTGGACCCTGACAGAACCGGGATCCTGAAAGGACCTGGACCCTGACAGGACCTGGACCCTGACAGAACCTGGATCCTGACAGGACCTGGATCCTGATAGAACCTGGATCCTGACAGGACCTGGTCCCTGATAGAACCTGGACCCTGACAGGACCTGGATCCTGATAGAACCTGGACCCTGACAGGACCTGGATCCTGTGTAGTCAACAGAGGAAAATAAGAATAAAAGGATGTGAACGGCTAAATAAACATAAATAAACACACAAAAACACAATGAATAAAAGTATAAGACCAACACACATGAACGTGATGCATTTCAGTTAAAAAGTCTAGATTTTATTTGTAAAACATTAGAAAATATGACACTTTGTGTAAAGATGCTGTTTGTGAAACAGGAAAAATAAAGATACTGTTCTTTGTTAAATGTTTATTAAACATTAATAAAGATCTCTTCTTCATGGGCGTCCTGCTAAAGAACAGCTTTACGTAAAAACACGCTTGCCGTCCACGGCCCGTTTGGGAGAGGTGGGCTTTAGTAAAGCACGTTTGCACGTGCACGAGCACGAGCGTGCGCACGTGTACGAGCACGAGGCCTACGGCGGTTCTGAGGTCATTTCCTGTGCGCCTGTTGGGACGTAGAAAAAAGAAGGAGGGACCATGCGCGGACATTTCAAACAATGGCGGTGAAAGGTTCACGTTGGTGTGATGCGGAGGTGGAGTGTTTACTGCAGATTTGGTCGATGAAAAGATTCAAAAACAGTCGACAAGACGCACAAAAACTCCGAGGTCTACGGAAAGATCTGGAAACAAAGCCACGCATCGCCATGACGTCATCAATGCGTGTGACGTGTTACGGCGTGATGACGTATAGGCAGCAAGAAGCATTCTCCGAGGCCCAGGTAGAGTGAGTACAAACGGGCCTGGGGGGGGGACAAAACCTCTTTTTAAAGGGAGTCCTGGCCGAGAGTCCGCAAAAGTTACACAGTTACAACAAAACAGACAACAGATAAAACAATTAAAACTGTTACAAGTGAAGAAATCAGTCCAGTTCATTTCCAGTCTTTCTGCAGTTCAGGTAGAAGGAGACCAAAGACAGATGGACTCTGATGCACCGATCACTCTGCAGTTAGTGTCCTCACTGAGTAGAGGGGGCTGCTGGGAGCCCCTTCCCCGTCCCGGAGAAATTCAGCATCCGTGAGGAACTCGGAGTAGAGCCGCTGCTCCTTTGTGTTGAAAGGAGCCAGTTGAGGTGGTTCAGGATCATCTGGTAAGGATGAACCCTGGGCGCCTCCCTAGGGAGGTGTTCCAGGCACGTCCAGCTGGGAGGAGGCCTCGGGGAAGACCCAGGACCAGGTGGAGAGATTAGATCTCCACACTGGCCTGGGAACGCCTCAGGATCCCCCAGTTAGAGCTGGTTAATGTGGCCCGGGAAAGGGAAGTTTGGGGTCCCTGCTGGAGCTGCTGACCCTGAGACCTGATCCAGGATCAGAGGCTGGAGCTGCTGCCCCTGAGACCTGATCCAGAACCAGAGGCTGGAGCTGCTGCCCTGAGACCTGATCCAGGACCAGAGGCTGGAGCTGCTGCCCTGAGACCTGATCCAGGACCAGAGGCTGGAGCTGCTGCCCCTGAGACCTGATCTAGGATCAGAGGCTGGAGCTGCTGCCCCTGAGACCTGATCCAGAACCAGAGGCTAAGTGTTTCTAGTTATATGGGTAAAAAAATCTCTGATGGTGGACCACAGGAGACTCTTAGTCCTGCAGGGACACTGAGGATCCAGACCAGAGCCTGAACCCAGGATACAGAGGCTCAGTGAACGTGTTGTTGTAGGTGCAGAGGTGGATCAGTGTGTCCGACGAGACTCTGTAGAAAGACAGCGTGCCGGCAGGACAGTCCAAATACACTGCAACTCTGTTTGAGTCCGAAGAGGAAGAGGAGGAGGAGGAGGAGGAGGAGGAGGAGGAGGAGGAGGAGGGGAACATGGAGCGAAAGGTGGAGGACGAGAAGAAGGAGAAGAAGGACGAGCGCGAAGGAAGATGAGGACGAAGGGCAAAGAGGAGGAGGAGACAGAGGACGAGGAAGAGGAGGAGGGCGAGGTGTGGGGGTAAGAGGAGGAGGGGAACGAGGACGATGGGGAAGAGAAAGAAAACAGGGACCAGGAGGAGGAGGAGTTCGAGGTATGTGGGGCGGGGGGGAGGGGCGATGACTCGTCTTCTGTTATTGTGATAAACAGACCACTGGTTGTCGTCGGAGCAGTACAGACTCCAGGACTGGTCGTTCTTCCCAAACTCACAGTCTCTCCCGTCCCCTCGCCTCCTGATGTCCCTGTAACTCCCCGACACGGACACGTCTCCTCGCCACTCCACCTCCCAGTAACAGCGGCCCGTCAGACCCGTTCGGCACAGCACCTGAGAGGCCGAGGACTCGAACCTGTCGGGGTGATCGGGGTACGGCTGAGGCCTCCTCACCCGTGTCACCTTCTTGTTGTTGTCAGACAGTTTGAGTTTCCTGTGAACCGTGTTTGTGTCCACCTCCAGTTTACAGACATCTGATGGAGAGAACGAGACACGATACAGCTGCAGGTTATTATCTGATGATCGAACAACTTTACGAACAAGTACTGAGACTGTGTGGTATCTCGGTGCAGGTCATATGGAGATGTACTGTAGGAGAGAACGCCGACAAGTCTTGTTGCATATTAAAATGACCGTTACAAAAGGTACAGGGTCTTTCAAGAGGACTTGGAGATCCTCGAGCCAAACTGAGGACATCTCAGAAAGGACGGAAACATCGGATTCTCATTCAGATGTTTGCTGAGAGAAAGAGTTGTCTTACGCAAAAGGGGGTCTGGGGGCTCCCCAAGTCCGAGACCCGAAGGAGGAAGAACACATCAGTCACGTAAGGCCCTTTCTCCCCAAACAGGACATTATAAACCAAACATAATGAGGGTTTATATAACTGTGGACACTTCAGGTACCACCGTGATCAACACCGACGCTGACGGCACAATTCTGGCATCATCTTCCTCTTCTCTGAAGCATCTGCTCGACTAGCTGCACTCAAGAAGCTACATTAGCAAAGGGTTGAACATCAACTCTGGAGGGATCCTTCATCATTGTCCTGACGTTCTTATAATTCTGCCATAAAATCGTCCCACGGTCGTGTTCGTTACATAAATCAAATAAGCCCTGGACATTTATTTTAACTGTTACCTTAAATTCAAGCACTTTCCAAACATTTCCAGACTTTTCCACATCAAACCTAAGGAAGGAGCCCATTGCTGCTTTGTTGTGTGCGTAGGGACTCTTCTCATGCTGCTGCAGAGGTTTGTGTTATTTTCAGCACCATTAGTGGTTAAAAAAGACCTTTGAATGCCTTCACCGTGCTGCCCCGAGCTAATCACTGTTAGCCACGTCGGCTGTTAGCATCTCTCCTGGATTTCTACCTTAATAAAAACTCAAAACACACTCACACTTCTTCACGCCAGGTCTCAGTCTCTCCGGCCCATCGTGGTCGACCCTGCAGGAAGAAACAAGGCCACAATCATTCAGGATCTGGTCATCAGAGACACCGGCACAGGTGTTTAGTCCTGCTCACGCTGGTGCACTGCAGCGCATAAGTCCTGAGTCGATCCTGACCAACCACTGAATGGGCGAGGAGGTCGCAAAGTCGTTTAAGTGACTCTACTTGCAAAGAAAGGGAAACTGTACCAAAGCAATGAGAGTGGGACTTCATTGGACTGTTGCCTCGGCTCCTGAGCGCCCCACAGATTAACAGCAGCATTACATTTAAGAGTCCATCAAGACCTAAAACACCCTTAAACCCAAAAGACCAGTCCTGAGAGAGTCCAGTCTGTCTGTCTGTCCATACCTGAGAGAGTCCAGTCTGTCTGTCTGTCCACACCTGAGAGAGTCCAGTCTGTCTGTCTGTCCACACCTGAGAGAGTCCAGTCTGTCTGTCTGTCCGTACCTGAGAGAGTCCAGTCTGTCTGTCTGTCCACACCTGAGAGAGTCCAGTCTGTCTGTCTGTCCACACCTGAGAGAGTCCAGTCTGTCTGTCCATACCTGAGAGAGTCCAGTCTGTCTGTCCATACCTGAGAGAGTCCAGTCTGTCTGTCTGTCCACACCTGAGAGAGTCCAGTCTGTCTGTCTGTCCACACCTGAGAGAGTCCAGTCTGTCTGTCCATACCTGAGAGAGTCCAGTCTGTCTGTCTGTCCACACCTGAGAGTGTCCAGTCTGTCTGTCTGTCCATACCTGAGAGAGTCCAGTCTGTCTGTCTGTCCATACCTGAGAGAGTCCAGTCTGTCTGTCCATACCTGAGAGAGTCCAGTCTGTCTGTCTGTCCACACCTGAGAGAGTCCAGTCTGTCTGTCTGTCCACACCTGAGAGAGTCCAGTCTGTCTGTCTGTCCATACCTGAGAGAGTCCAGTCTGTCTGTCTGTCCACACCTGAGAGAGTCCAGTCTGTCTGTCTGTCCATACCTGAGAGAGTCCAGTCTGTCTGTCTGTCCACACCTGAGAGAGTCCAGTCTGTCTGTCCATACCTGAGAGTGTCCAGTCTGTCTGTCTGTCCACACCTGAGAGAGTCCAGTCTGTCTGTCCACACCTGAGAGAGTCCAGTCTGTCTGTCTGTCCACACCTGAGAGTGTCCAGTCTGTCTGTCTGTCCATACCTGAGAGAGTCCAGTCTGTCTGTCCATACCTGAGAGAGTCCAGTCTGTCTGTCCGTCCATACCTGAGAGAGTCCAGTCTGTCTGTCTGTCCACACCTGAGAGAGTCCAGTCTGTCTGTCCACACCTGAGAGAGTCCAGTCTGTCTGTCTGTCCATACCTGAGAGAGAGTCCAGTCTGTCTGTCTGTCCATACCTGAGAGAGTCCAGTCTGTCTGTCCATACCTGAGAGAGTCCAGTCTGTCTGTCCGTCCATACCTGAGAGAGTCCAGTCTGTCTGTCCATACCTGAGAGAGTCCAGTCTGTCTGTCCATACCTGAGAGTGTCCAGTCTGTCTGTCTGTCCACACCTGAGAGAGTCCAGTCTGTCTGTCTGTCCATACCTGAGAGAGTCCAGTCTGTCTGTCTGTCCATACCTGAGAGAGTCCAGTCTGTCTGTCTGTCCACACCTGAGAGAGTCCAGTCTGTCTGTCCATACCTGAGAGTGTCCAGTCTGTCTGTCCACACCTGAGAGAGTCCAGTCTGTCTGTCCACACCTGAGAGAGTCCAGTCTGTCTGTCCATACCTGAGAGAGTCCAGTCTGTCTGTCTGTCCACACCTGAGAGAGTCCAGTCTGTCTGTCTGTCCATACCTGAGAGAGTCCAGTCTGTCTGTCTGTCCATACCTGAGAGTGTCCAGTCTGTCTGTCCATACCTGAGAGTGTCCAGTCTGTCTGTCCATACCTGAGTGTCCAGTCTGTCTGTCCATACCTGAGAGAGTCCAGTCTGTCCGTCCATACCTGAGAGAGTCCAGTCTGTCTGTCTGTCCACACCTGAGAGAGTCCAGTCTGTCTGTCTGTCCACACCTGAGAGAGTCCAGTCTGTCTGTCTGTCCACACCTGAGAGAGTCCAGTCTGTCTGTCTGTCCATACCTGAGAGAGTCCAGTCTGTCTGTCCATACCTGAGAGAGTCCAGTCTGTCTGTCTGTCCATACCTGAGAGAGTCCAGTCTGTCTGTCTGTCCACACCTGAGAGAGTCCAGTCTGTCTGTCTGTCCACACCTGAGAGAGTCCAGTCTGTCTGTCTGTCCATACCTGAGAGAGTCCAGTCTGTCTGTCTGTCCACACCTGAGAGAGTCCAGTCTGTCTGTCTGTCCATACCTGAGAGAGTCCAGTCTGTCTGTCTGTCCATACCTGAGAGAGTCCAGTCTGTCTGTCTGTCCACACCTGAGAGAGTCCAGTCTGTCTGTCTGTCCATACCTGAGAGAGTCCAGTCTGTCTGTCTGTCCATACCTGAGAGTGTCCAGTCTGTCTGTCTGTCCATACCTGAGAGAGTCCAGTCTGTCTGTCCATACCTGAGAGAGTCCAGTCTGTCTGTCTGTCCGCACCTGAGAGAGTCCAGTCTGTCTGTCCATACCTGAGAGAGTCCAGTCTGTCTGTCTGTCCATACCTGAGAGAGTCCAGTCTGTCTGTCTGTCCATACCTGAGAGTGTCCAGTCTGTCTGTCCATACCTGAGAGTGTCCAGTCTGTCTGTCCATACCTGAGTGCCCAGTCTGTCTGTCCATACCTGAGAGAGTCCAGTCTGTCTGTCCATACCTGAGCGTGCCCAGTCTGTCTGTCCATACCTGAGAGAGTCCAGTCTGTCTGTCTGTCCACACCTGAGAGAGTCCAGTCTGTCTGTCCATACCTGAGTGCCCAGTCTGTCTGTCCATACCTGAGAGAGTCCAGTCTGTCTGTCTGTCCATACCTGAGAGAGTCCAGTCTGTCTGTCCATACCTGAGAGAGTCCAGTCTGTCTGTCCATACCTGAGCGTGCCCAGTCTGTCTGTCCATACCTGAGAGAGTCCAGTCGGTCTGTCTGTCCACACCTGAGAGAGTCCAGTCTGTCTGTCCATACCTGAGAGAGTCCAGTCCGTCTGTCTGTCCATACCTGAGAGTGTCCAGTCTGTCTGTCTGTCCATACCTGAGAGAGTCCAGTCTGTCTGTCCACACCTGAGAGTGTCCAGTCTGTCTGTCCATACCTGAGAGAGTCCAGTCTGTCTGTCCACACCTGAGAGTGTCCAGTCTGTCTGTCCATACCTGAGAGAGTCCAGTCTGTCTGTCTGTCCATACCTGAGAGAGTCCAGTCTGTCTGTCTGTCCATACCTGAGAGAGTCCAGTCTGTCTGTCTGTCCATACCTGAGAGTGTCCAGTCTGTCCGTCTGTCCATACCTGAGAGAGTCCAGTCTGTCCGTCCATACCTGAGAGAGTCCAGTCTGTCTGTCCATACCTGAGAGAGTCCAGTCTGTCTGTCTGTCCATACCTGAGAGAGTCCAGTCTGTCTGTCCATACCTGAGAGAGTCCAGTCTGTCTGTCTGTCCATACCTGAGAGAGTCCAGTCTGTCTGTCCATACCTGAGAGAGTCCAGTCTGTCTGTCTGTCCACACCTGAGAGAGTCCAGTCTGTCTGTCCACACCTGAGAGAGTCCAGTCTGTCTGTCTGTCCATACCTGAGAGAGTCCAGTCTGTCTGTCTGTCCATACCTGAGCGTGCCCAGTCTGTCTGTCCATACCTGAGAGAGTCCAGTCGGTCTGTCTGTCCACACCTGAGAGAGTCCAGTCTGTCTGTCCATACCTGAGAGAGTCCAGTCTGTCTGTCTGTCCATACCTGAGAGAGTCCAGTCTGTCTGTCCATACCTGAGAGTGTCCAGTCTGTCTGTCCATACCTGAGAGAGTCCAGTCTGTCTGTCTGTCCATACCTGAGCGTGCCCAGTCTGTCTGTCCATACCTGAGAGAGTCCAGTCGGTCTGTCTGTCCACACCTGAGAGAGTCCAGTCTGTCTGTCCATACCTGAGAGAGTCCAGTCTGTCTGTCTGTCCATACCTGAGAGAGTCCAGTCTGTCTGTCCATACCTGAGAGAGTCCAGTCTGTCTGTCCATACCTGAGAGTGTCCAGTCTGTCTGTCTGTCCATACCTGAGAGAGTCCAGTCTGTCTGTCTGTCCACACCTGAGAGAGTCCAGTCTGTCTGTCCATACCTGAGAGAGTCCAGTCTGTCTGTCCATACCTGAGAGAGTCCAGTCTGTCTGTCCACACCTGAGAGTCCAGTCTGTCTGTCCACACCTGAGAGAGTCCAGTCTGTCTGTCTGTCCACACCTGAGAGAGTCCAGTCTGTCTGTCCATACCTGAGTGTCCAGTCTGTCTGTCTGTCCACACCTGAGAGTGTCCAGTCTGTCTGTCCATACCTGAGAGTGTCCAGTCTGTCTGTCTGTCCATACCTGAGAGTGTCCAGTCTGTCTGTCTGTCCATACCTGAGAGAGTCCAGTCTGTCCGTCCATACCTGAGAGAGTCCAGTCTGTCTGTCCATACCTGAGAGAGTCCAGTCTGTCCGTCCATACCTGAGAGAGTCCAGTCTGTCTGTCCATACCTGAGAGAGTCCAGTCTGTCTGTCCATACCTAAGAGAGTCCAGTCTGTCTGTCTGTCCATACCTGAGAGAGTCCAGTCTGTCTGTCCATACCTGAGAGAGTCCAGTCTGTCTGTCCATACCTGAGAGAGTCCAGTCTGTCTGTCTGTCCATACCTGAGAGAGTCCAGTCTCCACTTTGGATCCTTCAGTCCGTCAGACAGCAGCTTCACTCCTGAGTCTCCTAGATGGTTGTAGCTCAGGTCCAGCTCTCTGAGATGGGAGCGGTTGGAGCTCAGAGCTGAGACCAGAGAAGCACCTCCTTCCTTTGTGACCAGACACCCTGACAGACTAAAGACAGAGAGAGCTTCACATTTACACGCCTCCAGTGCTGTTCTGATAAAACTAGTGCTATTGCAGCATCTAAGCTAACATCACCATGGTTGTTTTGAACCACCCGTCACCTCTTTTGCTCCCAGTAGCACCTGACATGACACTATGGGCGCATTCACACTGTCAATTCGTACCGTGCCCAAGAACGCTTCACAGCTAAACTCTAGATTGTTTGACCAGTGTGAGTACGACTGTATGGTACGCTTGCGGGCTGTGGCCCAGCTGAAAGAGGTGGGCTTTAGTAAACCATGGATGCACATGTATGGGCACGAGCACGTGCACGTATACGAGTACAAGCCTGAGCATCGATGGCGGTCCTGATATCTATTTTTATGTTCCCCACGGCGGACAGTTATCTCAGGACACTTTACAGAGTAGGTAAAGACCACACTCTGTGACTTATTTATGATTTACAGAGACCCAACAATTCCCCCGTAGAGTACGGTGACAACGAAAACCTTCCCGTATAAGCAAGAAGAAATCAAGCCGGGCCCAGATCAATCAAACAAGTTCAACACGGGGGAAGAGGGAGGGGGGACATTCACCCTAAGGCCCGGGGCACGGTACGAATGGACGGTTTGAGTATGCCCTAAAAGACTGGGTCCTAACTTTTTGATCTCATGCGCAAGGTCAATCACCTGCAGAAGTTCTACGACAACAATCGTGGCTGCGTCGGAGAGGGGTAGGATGCAGAGCACTGTACATGAGGCAACAGGGACTCCTTTGTTGAGTGTTTAGGGCAAGGGTGTCAAACTGATCCAGTAAAGGGCCGTGTGTCTGCAGGTTTTCGTTCCAACCAAGCAAGAACACACCCCTGGTTTAGGGTAAAGGTTAGCTTAACACTGGCAAGACAAAGGAGTCCCTCCCTCCTCCGACTTCCTGTTAGATTACTGCTGGGGTCAGTTAATCTTTGCTAGACTCCCAAGGCCGTGATTCCCTTGGCGCCTTCCGTGTCACTCTCTGCAGATTTCAAGATACAGCTGCAGGGTTAGATGATAACACTCACTGTCACTAGGTAACACTTGTCATGTTTGTGCATTATAGCCAATGGGATGTTAGCACATCTGCTCTTGCTGTCTCGGTCCACCTTCTAGTATAAGAATCTGAACTTTGCTGTTTGAGCGGTGGCGTCACTCACGACTTAGTGTGGACGACTCTTCTGTTCTCCTTGATCAAGTATAAATAAACTCCTTCAGGATACGACATACAGGACTCTGGCACTTGGTTTTCCTTTCTGGCATCTCAATAAAGTCCTCCCTAACACGTTGGTGTTTGGTATTAGCAGGTATCTCTCTATAAACATGTCTTAATCCTGACCTGAGGGTTTCCAGTGCACAGTGTTGTCTCTTCAGTCCAGCCGACAGAAGAGTCACTCCTGAATCCTGCAGGTCGTTGTTACTCAGATCCAACTCTTTCAGCCTCGAGGACTTGAACCTGAGAATTGAGGACAGCGCCTCACAGCTGCTCTTGAACAGGTTACAGCCACTCAACCTGAGAGGAATTTGAGTCAGTTCATCTAGACAATGATCATATGAACTAAAGAAAAGCTCAGAGATTCATCATTTTCAAATAGCTGAGTACTAACCTGAGGGTTTTCAGTTTACAGTGTGGACTCTTCAGTCCGGCACAAAGCAGCTTCACTCCTGAGTCCTGGAGGTCGTTGTTACTCAGGTCCAACTCTTTCAGACTCGAGGACTGGGAGCTGAGAACTGAGGACAGGGCTTCACAGCTTCTCTCTGAGAGGTTGCAGCCACTCAGCCTGAAGAAATATCATGAAAACATGTCAAGAGGAAGGGGCTCGTCTGCGTTGAGGCATCCCCCAGGGTTCGGTTCTTGGTCCTCTCCTATTCAACCTCTACACGCTCCACCTTGGCAATATCGAAAGCCATCACAGCCTCCACTTCCACCGCTATGCCGACGATTACCAGCTCTACATCTGAATTCATCACCTCTGCAACTCACTGCCTCACTGAAATTCAATCACTGATGCAAGCCAACGTTCTCCAACTTGTAATGAATCAAACATGATCATTGTCAAACCCCAGATCCCTCACCCTCGGCCCTCAACAGAGGCTGACGCATCTCTCTCTCTCTCTCCCACTCCCTTATCGTCCCTGCTTTGCTCCTCACGTCTCATCCCGTCTTGTCTCCTCTCTACTTGGGAGTCTCTCTCCGCATTGCTCTCCAAAATTAAAGTAATAGAATTGGTCAACTGGTCTCTCAACGCGATTGACAGAATCTCCTCGACAAGAAGCTCAGGTTCGAGGGAACCTGTCTCTGACGAAACATTCGCCGCTCGTTACACAATCGACTCGTGGGAGCAGTGGAGGGTCGTGTGCCGGCCTATTTTTTCCATTGAGCAGATTCAGGTTGTCGACATAATCGGAACAATGACAACAGGCTATCTGCTGATTGGATTAGGCATTTCCCTGGTGTATCGGGAAATTCAGAAGACGGTAAAAGCAGTACTAAACCCCATGAAGCCGCCCGCTCAGGATGTGGCTTTTAACCACAACTTTGATAATGTCTTGGATAGAGCTGTCAACACTCAGGGCCCCCTCCCACTGTGCCTCCGTCCCGTGCCCCGTGCTTTAGGGTCCTTGTCCCCCCCTCCAGGCCCGTTTGTACTCACACTACCTGGGCCTCGGAGAATGCTTCTTGCTGCCTATACGTCATCACGCCGTAACATGTCACACGCATCGATGACGTCATGGCGATGCGTGGCTTTGTTTCCAGATCTTTCCGTAGACCTCGGAGTTTTTGTGCGTCTTGTCGACTGTTTTTGAATCTTTTCATCGACCAAATCTGCAGTAAACACTCCACCTCCGCATCACACCAACGTGAACCTTTCACCGCCATTGTTTGAAATGTCCGCGCATGGTCCCTCCTTCTTTTTTCTACGTCCCAACAGGCGCACAGGAAATGACCTCAGAACCGCCGTAGGCCTCGTGCTCGTACACGTGCAAACGCTCGTGCTCGTAAATGTGCAAACGTGCTTTACTAAAGCCCACCTCTCTCAGACGGGCCGCTGTCCGTAGTTACGCGCGTTATAGGCTTTAGCTGAAAAAACGGTTTTGACCCGGTGCGGAAGGACAGTGTGAGTGCGCCCTCAGACTGTGGTAATAAACCGTAACATGGTAAACGTCTTGGATAGAGCTGTCAACACTCAGACTGAGGCTATTAACCACGACATGGCAAACATCTTGGAGAAGTGTTCGGCTTTGCAAAGGTGAATGGATCGATTTGAAGACCAATATGGACAAACAGAGTAGGTTGTGTCTATTGACATGCGACTGCTCGCCCTGACCCTAACAATCATAATCTAATCTGGTTTCCCCTCACGGCAGCTGTCCTGGCCAAGGCCGCTGCTGTAACACCTCCTCACGCAGATCGCTGCAGTGAGACGCTCTGCTTTACTTTCCCTCCCTCCCTCCCTCCCTTCCTTCACGGACACCTGTTGATTGTTGACTGTCTGGGACATGACAAGGACGTCTCCATGGCAACTTGTTGTGTTATCGCGATGACGCCCTGCGGACTGAAGCACTGACTGGGAGGCTGGAGGAGGCAACTCTCCAGGATTATGAACACACACGCATCCATGGACACACATGCACATATGCAACGCCCCCATCCCACGCCTCCGTCGCTTACACCCCCCCAGTGCGACAGGTGGGGTTTTCCCCTCCACCGGTGCAAGTTGTTTTTGAGTTATTATGTTGTAAAGTGCGCTCATCATATGTGATTTTGTTGCTGAGTTTGTTTCCACTGTAATCCCCACAGGAGCATTGTCTGGGAGCTGGTTCTTTCCTCCTCCCCCAGCCTCTCGTTCTCCCCTTTCCCCCCCGTCTGTCACCGCTCAGTCATGCTGTCATATCTGTCTTATTGTCTGTCTTATGTTGTATGTGTACGGACGAGGTGATTGCTTCAATGTCGCCGTATTTGTTACAGTGATAATAAAGGCTTTCTAATTTATAACTTTACCATCGACAACTCCGCTCTGTCTCCCTCCCCCTGATTCATACTTCCATAACATCCAGACTTAACTACTGCAACAGCATTCATTCATTCATTCATCCTCAACCGCTTATCCCAGGGTTGGGGTCGCGGGGGGGCTGGAGCTGATCCCAGCTGACATCAGGCGTGAGGCGGGGTCCACCCTGGACAGGACGCCAGTCTATCACAGGACACATAGAGACGAACAGAGACAGACAACCATTCACACCTACGGGTGATTTAGAGTCATCAATGAACCGAACACCTGCACGTCTTTGGACTGTGGGAGGAAACCGGAGAACCCGGAGAAAACCCACGCAGACACGGGGACAACATGCAAACTCCACACACAGAAAGGTCCAGGCCGGGATGTGAACCTGGAACCTTCTTGCTGTGGGCGACAGTGCTAACCACTACACCACCGTGTAGCCCTTATTGCAACACGACCTCAGTAAATTTCAGTACATCCAGAACTCTGCTGCCCACCCATTCCCACTCCCGTGACCACATCACCCCTGTCCCCCAGAAACTCTGCTGAGCTACACTTCAAAGTCCTTCTACTCTCTTTCAAAGCCCTCCACAAACAGACCCCTTCCCTACCTCAGTGACCTGCCCCCACCATCCCACTCCTTCCTGTAGCCCTCGAACCTGCTGCCTCCACCACTCAGGACCAAGAACCAGATCTGCTGGTTACACTGGAGTGAACCTTACTCTCATTTGAAATAGCTTTGTTTCTGGTCTGTGAAAAACAGGTGAATCCTGACCTGAGGGTTCGCAGCGTGCTGTGTGGACTCTTCAGTCCAGACGTCAACAGGTGCACTCCTGAATCCTGCAGGTTGGTTTTGCTCAGGTCCAGCAACCTCAGACTGGAGGAATTGGAGCCCAGAACTGAGGACAGCGCTTCATAGTACTCCTCTGAGAGTAAACAGCTGCTCAGCCTGAGGAGGAGATTCAAGCATCAAATATAAACATGTAAATTAAAGTTTGATGGGTAGACGTTCAGGGTCGTTACCTGAGATTCTTCAGTGTGCAGTGTTCACTCTTAAGTATCTCCCAAAGTGGCATCTCTCCTCCTTCTGAGTTCTTCAGGCGGTTGTTGCTCAGGTCCAGCTCTTTCAGATGAGAGGACTGAGAGCTCAGGACTGAGAACAGAGCTTCACAGCTTCTGTCTGACAGGTTACAGCCACTCAGCCTAAAAACAGTCCGTTTCAATTAACGTATGAATATTTAAACATGAGTCACGCTTGTTAAACAGCTGAACACCAACCTGAGAGTTTCCAGCGCACAGTGCGGATCTTTCATTCCCTCACATAACATGTTCATTCCTGAGTACCGCAGGATGTTGCTACTCAGGTCCACCTCTCGTAGACTCGAGGCTTGGTTCCTGAGGACTGAGGACAGAGCTTTCCAGCTTCGTTTTGACAGGCTGCAGCCTCTCAACCTGACGGGGAATCAGCAAAACATAAGAAAACAATAACAAGAGACTGTTGTATTTATCTGAGTCTGTTTAAAACACATGAAGGGGCCGTCCATACGAACATGGGTATTTTTGAAAGCATGTGTTTCTGCAGTTGTTGCTCCTGAAACCTGTTTGTGCTCGTCATGAGCGGACAGGAAAACTATTGTTTGAAATCATACTGTGTCAGTTGTTTCCATGGAGACGTGTGGAGCACTCTAGACGTGACCAGCTGACGGAGTCGCTGTTATGGAAGACCTCGCCAAAATACTGGAGAAGTTTAGCAACTTCTCAGCACTTTGTGTTTCTAAGGGAGCCCTCCCACTGTGCCTCCGTCCCGTGCCCCGTGCTTTAGGGTCCTTGTCCCCCCCTCCAGGCCCGTTTGTACTCACACTACCTGGGCCTCGGAGAATGCTTCTTGCTGCCTATACGTCAAGATATAGATTTGTTTTTTAACCAGGGGCAAAATTCTGTTTCAAAAATACCCGTGTTCCTGTGGACTAGGCCTAAATCTGGATAGTTGTGAAGAATGCGTGCACGTACAGAGCTTTACGTGAGGCTTTGACCACCGGCAGCAGCCTGAGGAAAGCTTCCTCTGAAGCAGAGTATTTCTTCAGGTCAAACACGTCCAGATCTTTCTCTGATGACAGTAAGATGAAGACCAGCGCTGACCACTGAGCAGGAGACAGTTTATCTGTGGAGAAACTTCCTGAATTCAGGTACTGTTGGATCTCCTCCATGAGCGAATGGTCATTCAGTTCATTCAGACAGTGGAACAGATTGATGCTTTTCTCTGCAGACAGATTCTCACTGATCTTCTTCTTGATGAACTGGACTGTTTTGTGTTTGGTCTGTGGGCTACTTCCTGTCTGTGTCACCAGACCCCGTAGGTGTTTCTGGTTTGCCTCCATTGACAAACCCAGGAGGAAGCGAAGGAACAAGTCCAAATGTCCGCTTGGACTCTGTAAGGCCTTGTCCACAGCGCTCTGAAGGAAACGTGCTGTTTTGTGTCCGAATACCTCAGACCACCAGTATGTTGTTTGTTCTTCTGACAGTCGAATCTGACTGGTCTCCAGTGAAAGACCCAGGAGGAAGCGAAGGAAATGGTCCAAGTGTATGTACGGACTCTGTAAGGTCGCATCCAGAGAACTCTCGCAAAAACACGTCGATTTGTCTCCAAACACTTCAGGACGCCGGGACGTTGTTTGTTCTTCTGATAAAAGATTCTGATTGGTCTCCAGTGAAAGATCCAGGAAGAAGCGACAGAATAAGTCCAAGTATCTGGTTAGAACATCAAAGAGCTCATTCAAATTACTCTGCATGGTATGTGTTGAGTTGTCTCCAGGAATTTCCAGTAAGATGCGATGCATCACGTTCAGATATCTCTTTGGAATCTGCAAGATGTTGTCGATATCACTCTGCATGAAACACATCGATCTGTTTCCTAACTCATCCGAACTCTGGGATGTTGTTTGTTTTCCTGATAGCAGACTCTGATTGATCTCCAGTGAAAGATCCAATTGGACGCGACGGAACAGTTCCAAGTGTCCGTTTGGACTCTGCAAGGCCTCGTCCATAGCACTCTGGCTAATCAATCCTGCTTTTTCTCCTGACTCTTCAGAACACTCGGATGCTTTTTGTTCTTCTGACGGCAGGTTCCCATCGATCTCAAGTAAAAGATCCAGGAGGAAGTGACAGAATAGGTCCAAATATCCGTTCGAACTCTGTAAGGCCTTGTCCATCGCACTGCGACTGAAACAAGTGGTATTGTTTATTAACCCTTCAGGGACCTGGGACGTTCTTGATAGACTCTGATTGATCTCCAGGTAAAGATCCACGAGGAAGCGACGGAAGAAATCCAAGTATCTGTCTGGACTCTGTAAGAACTTGTCCAAAGAACTCGGTTCTTCTGGAAGAGGATGCTGATCAGACTTCCGTGAAAGAATGACGAAGAAGAGACAGAAGAAAGCCAAGTGCCCGTTGAGCCTCTGTAAGGCCTCGATGATATCACTCTGGCAGGAACGTGATGATTGGTCTCCTGACACTGCAGAGTGCAGGTATGTGGTTTGTGTTCCTGACGGCAGACTCTCACTGATCTCCCTTGCGTTATCCAGAATTGTGTGACGTGTAGATTCCAAGAATCTGTTCAAACTTTGTACGGCCTTGACAACGGCACTACGGCAGAAACGTGTGGATTTGTCTCCTGACACTTTAGTGCATTGAGATATTGTTTGTTCTCCTGACAGCAGGTTGACTCCAGAGATGGTGAACATCAGATGGACATGAAGAGCAGCCAGAAACTCCTGAACACTCAGATGGATGAAGCAGAACACCTTTTCCTGGTACAGTCCTCTCTCCTCTTTAAAGACCTGTGTGAACACTCCTGAGTACACTGAGGCATCTCTGATATCGATGCCACACTCTGTCAGGTCGGACTCATAGAAGATCAGGTTTCCTTTCTGCAGCTGCTCAAAAGCCAGTTTCCCCAGAGACTCGATCATCTCCTTGCTTTTGGGATTCCAGTGTGGATCCGTCTCAGATCCTCCTTCATACTTGACGTTCTTCAGTTTGCACTGAACCACCAGGAAGTGGATGTACATCTCAGTCAGGGTCTTGGGCAGCTCTGCTTCCTCTGTGGTTTTCAACACATCCTTCAGAACCGTAGCAGTGATCCAGCAGAAGACTGGGATGTGGCACATGATGTGGAGGCTTCGTGAAGTCTTGATGTGGGAGATGATTCTGTCGGCCTGCTCCTCATCGCTGAATCTCTTCCTGAAGTACTCGTCCTTCTGTGGGTCAGTGAACCCTCGGACCTCTGTCACCATGTCAACACACTCAGGAGGGATCTGATTGGCTGCTGCAGGTCGTGTGGTGATCCAGAGGCGAGCAGAGGGAAGCAGTTTCCCTCTGATGAGGTTTGTCAGCAGCACATCCACTGAGGTGGACTCTGTAACATCAGTCAGGACCTCAGTGTTGTGGAAGTCCAGAGGAAGTCGACACTCGTCCAGACCGTCAAAGATGAACACGACCTGGAACTCTTCAAACCTGCAGATTCCTGCTTCTTTGATCTCAGTAAAGAAGGCGTGGACAAGTTCCACCAAGCTGAACCTTTTATCTTTCAGCACATTCAGCTCTCTGAAGGTGATTGGAAATGTAAACACTATATCTTGGTTGTTTTTGTCTTCAGCCCAGTCCAGAGTGAACTTCTGTGTTAGGACTGTTTTCCCAATGCCAGCCACTCCCTTTGTCATCACTGTTCTGATGGGTTTGTCTCTTCCAGGTGAGGCTTTAAAGATGTCTTCACATCTGATTGTTGTCTCTGGTCCGTCTGGTTTCCTGGGGGCTGTTTCAATCTGTCTGACCTCATGTTCATCATTGACCTCTGCACTCCCGCCCTCTGTGATGAAGAGCTCTGTGTAGACCTGATTCAGGAGGGTTGGTTTTCCTGCTTTAGCGATCCCCTCAAACACACACTGGAACTTCTTCTGCAGGTAAGACTTGAGTTTATGTCTGCACGCTGCAGCATGAGTTCCTGAAAATACAAACAACAAATGCAATTTAAGTGTGGATGTGTAGGAAATGTTGCCGTATATGTCGTCATGAAAGAACGAGGAACCTTTGTAAAAACAGAAGCAAAATGACTGAAATAGAATAAAAACAACTACAAAGGATGCAAAACTAAAACAACATGCAACGCTCAATGTGCTCCAACGTTATGCTCTCATCAACACCAGTCTCTCCCGGCTAGCGTTGACCTTTGACCTTTTACCAAAGCGAGTGGGGACGCTGTGCAGAAGCAGAAAAGTTTAGTCACTCATAACTAGTGTTGTCCAATATTGTCAACCGATGTTTGTTCTGTAGGCTTCAGCATTTCCGAGTCTGCATGAATGCAACATGGGACGTTTACAGGCGCGTGCTTGATGACGTATAACAACAACAACATGCTAGACTCGTAGGTTGCTAACCGTGGCTAACAAGCTTCAGCGCGCCTGGTGCATGAGATGTCCGTTGTTTGGAAGTATTTCCAAGTGTCACCTACTAACAGTAACAGCATATATCGGTATCCGGTGATATTGGTATCGGAAATTAAGGGTTGGACGATATCAGAATATCGGATATCAGCAGAAAAGCCAATATCGAGCATCCCTACTCATAACGTCATAATCTGGCCATCGACCGGTTCATGGTACAGTTTAACCGGCTCGCGTGTCCACGTACGTGTAAGTCGCATCTTTAACAAGAAAAACGGTGGAACTTTACACTTCTTATAATGTTCTGCAGTCTTCTCACATTACGAGATGATAGACCACCCTGAATAACACCAGTGAGGTCTGGAGGGATCACAGGAGCAGCCTTGGATCACCCTTAAAGCCAAGATCGCTGCATAGACGCTGCTGCATCGAGAATGCTCATTTGACGCTAAGTACTAATTTCCCCAGATTGTGGCGATGGTGGAATGTCGTCAGAACGCACAGAGACATGGTGGAGCTGTTCTGATCCTCTTACTTCTCTGCAGACACTCGACCAGCTGCTCACGCTTCATACTCCTCAGGAAGTGCAGTGTGATCTTCAGAAAGGCCTCTCTGCTGCTCCTCCTCTGCTCTTCATCCTCACCGTCCAACACCTCCTCATCCTCCCTCTGACCATCTAAGCATTCTGGGTAATCTGGACTCAGAACACTCTGGACTTTCTTCAGCTCGTTCTTCATGAAAGTGTCGATTTTCTTCCCCAGCAGCTGCAACAGAATGATAATGAACATTTAAATAACACAACACGTCTGAAGGCCTGTTGGTCTAAACCAGGGGTCAGCAACCCGTGACTCCTGGGTCGCACGCGGCTCTTCAGCCCCTTTTCAGTGTCTCCCTGTAGCTTTGCCAAAAACATTATATAAACAACGTGTAAATAACGTGTTTTTTTGCACAGTGGATGAGGGAATGCATTTTATCCTGGAGATCAAGGTGATATTGAAAAAATAGGTGAAACTAAAATATGCGTCACATCCTCGGTCTCACGCCCGGCGCCTTTCCCTGCAGGTGCTAACGTTGACTTGGTGACCCACACTGATGCTTGATAAACCCCCCAAAAACATTAGCGAAGGAAAATAGTGTTTCGTGGAAATGTTACTTTGCTTTCACATGATGGAGGCTTACCTGAATGCTCGATATGTGCTGAGAAATTAACGAACAACCGCAATTTCAGGACAGGTAACAAAGCCAGGGAACAGTACCTATATATAAACCTTTATAAGCTGTGACATCAAATATGTTTTGCGACTCCAGAGAAATTTTATCTGGTGGAAGAGGGGGGGAAAACGGCTCCTTTGATAGTAAAGGCTGCAGACACCTGGTCTAAACAGAGCAGCATGGAGACATTAGGAACAGGGGTCCAGATGCTTCCTGGTGTCAGAACATGAGCAGCTTCACCTGAAGAGATGCAGCTGCTGCTGTAAACAGGGTTAAAAAGGAAAACGTGTTGTGTTTGGGGTCGAGCCGCCTGATAAACAGCAAAAGGAGAAGTTTTATCGATTTCCTTGAGAGAAAAACTAAATGTATCCAGAGGAACCTGTGGGTGAGGAGGTTAAAGAGTGATGGACGTGGTCAAAGGTACGAGTTCTGCAGAGAAGAGCGACGGACTGAGGAACCAAACCTCCATCATCGTGTTTGTGGAGACGTTTCCTCACAGAGAACAGATCTGAGTCACCAGACGACACTTATTGACTCAACTCTATAAAACTTTATGATGAACCTACGAATCTAAATGATGGTGTAATGTTTAGAGTTAATTTAATGTTTTAAACTAAAGTCGAAACTAAAGTCTAACTTCTTCTCTTTGGAACCAAATATCAAATATGAAATTTCACTTGACAGGATATGGAGGCGTAGTCGTGGTGGGGAGGGGTTGCAGTTTGGTGGGCTGAGGATCTGGTCTCTGCTTTTTGCAGATGGCGTGGTCCTGATGGCGTGGTCCTGATGGCGTGGTCCTGATGGCGTGGTCCTGATGAAGTGGTCCTGATGACGTGGTCCTGATGGCGTGGTCCTGATGGCGTGGTCCTGATGGCGTGGTCCTGATGAAGTGGTCCTGATGACGTGGTCCTGATGGCGTGGTCCTGATGACGTGGTCCTGATGACGTGGTCCTGATGGCGTGGTCCTGATGGCGTGGTCCTGATGGCGTGGTCCTGATGACGTGGTCCTGATGACGTGGTCCTGATGGCGTGGTCCTGATGACGTGGTCCTGATGGCGTGGTCCTGATGGCGTGGTCCTGATGGCGTGGTCCTGATGGCGTGGTCCTGATGGCGTGGTCCTGATGGCGTGGTCCTGATGACGTGGTCCTGATGACGTGGTCCTGATGGCGTGGTCCTGATGGCGTGGTCCTGATGACGTGGTCCTGATGGCGTGGTCCTGATGGCGTGGTCCTGATGACGTGGTCCTGATGGCGTGGTCCTGATGGCGTGGTCCTGATGAAGTGGTCCTGATGACGTGGTCCTGATGGCGTGGTCCTGATGACGTGGTCCTGATGGCGTGGTCCTGATGACGTGGTCCTGATGAGGTGGTCCTGATGGCGTGGTCCTGATGACGTGGTCCTGATGACGTGGTCCTGATGGCGTGGTCCTGATGGCGTGGTCCTGATGGCGTGGTCCTGATGACGTGGTCCTGATGACGTGGTCCTGATGACGTGGTCCTGATGGCGTGGTCCTGATGACGTGCTCCTGATGGCGTGGTCCTGATGGCGTGGTCCTGATGACGTGGTCCTGATGACGTGGTCCTGATGACGTGGTCCTGATGGCGTGGTCCTGATGGCGTGGTCCTGATGACGTGGTCCTGATGACGTGGTCCTGATGGCGTCGTGGGTCAGGGACCTTCAGCACTCACTGGATCGGTTCACAGCCGAGTGTGAAACGGTCGGGATGAGGATCAGCACCTCTGAATCTGAGGCCGTGGCTCTCAGCAGGAAACCGCTGGATTGTTCCTCCGGGTCTGGAACGAGTCCTGACCCCAAGTGAAGGACTTCAAGCACCTCGGGATCTGGTTCACGAGTGAGGGGACGATGGAGCGTGAGTTTGGCCGGAGAATCGAAGCAGCGGGGGCGGAGCTGCAGTCGCTCTACCGCACCGTTGTGATGAAAAGAGAGCTGAGGAAGGCAAAGCTCTGGATCTACCCTCAGTCCTGGTTCCTACCCTCACCTGTGGTCCTGAAAGCTGGGTCAGGACCCAAAGAACCAGGTCCAGGTCAGGACCCAAAGAAGTCTCCCTTAGAGAGAGGGGGAGAAGTTCAGCCTCCGTGAGGAACTCGGAGTAGAGCCGCTGCTCCTTTGCGTTGAAAGGAGCCAGTTGAGGTGGTTCAGGATCATCTGGTAAGGATGAACCCTGGGCGCCTCCCTAGGGAGGTGTTCCAGGCACGTCCAGCTGGGAGGAGGCCTCGGGGAAGACCCAGGACCAGGTGGAGAGATTAGATCTCCACACTGGCCTGGGAACGCCTCAGGATCCCCCAGTTAGAGCTGGTTAATGTGGCCCGGGAAAGGGAAGTTTGGGGTCCCCTGCTGGAACTGCTGCCCCCGCAACCCGACCCCGGATGAGCGGATGAAGATGAGATGAGATTCTTAGAAGTGTGTAAATTAATTCTACTTCCTCTTCGGTGCAGATCACCCACTAATTCAAGACATTTCCTCTGTTCCATCTCTTTGCTCAGATGATGGAAGGGTTTGTTTACTAGTGGTGCCATCGGCGATCCCTTCGGCTTTTGCCACCCGGAAGAACGCATATTATTGTTGTGACGTCATGGTGAATTGTCGTACTGGTGATGCGGTTGATAATAAAAGGTCTATCTGTGTCTGTACTCACCGTAAACGTGGAGTCCAAGTCGGTTTGATACCAGGCAAACTGATCAGTGGGAAACTCGGCGCTGTTCTGCTGAACTCTGCAAACAAAACGTCACGTTAGAGACATGAACTTATCAAATCTGCACACGGACAGTTCAGGCGAAGCAGACTCACTCTGTGTCACAGTCCTGTCTCCTAAAATAAGGCGGTGGAGTCCTGGACCGGTTGGAAACACGGCTGGGATCAGGTCCATGAGGGTCTGGTCTGTGCTGCAGCTCCGGGCTTCATTACAGCATAAATAACAAACAGGCAGTTATGGAGAGAGCACAGCACGCTGGGGTCTGAAGGCTTAACTGGAAGATAGAGCTGTGTGTCATCGGCGTACGATGGAAGGAAATTCATAATATAATAATAAACAGTCTGACAGCTGCATTGAAGATAAACTGAGCTCAGCCTCTACTTATTCTGCTAAATGCATTTCCCTGACATTATAGCATGAAGCTACAT
The DNA here is from genome assembly GCF_963691815.1 of Echiichthys vipera. NCBI lineage: Eukaryota > Metazoa > Chordata > Actinopteri > Perciformes > Trachinidae > Echiichthys > Echiichthys vipera. The sequence continues at coordinate 41,243,257 of NC_139826.1, read as the reverse complement.
GTAGCCGTAGCTGAAGGAATGTATGAAAATGACGCTAATGCCGCTTTCATGTCGCAGCGCGCCGTGGGACCGCTGTGCTGCTCCAACTGCGATGTTTATGTGTACGGAGGATCAACAGAGTTATCATCTCTGAATCTGAATCCAGTGAAAACATTTCTAAAGAAATTTAAATGGACTCACTCTGTGTCACAGTCCTGTCTCCTAAAATAAGGGGGTGGAGTCCTGGACCGGTTGGAAACAGAGCTGGGATCAGGTCCATGAGGGTCCGGTCTGGGCTGCAGCTCTGGGCTTTAACACAAACGTACAGAAGATGTCGACATATTAATGAAATGATCGGTTCGTCTTAAGGCCGCTCAACATGATCCATGGTAAACACACTTTGCTCCGTCCGTTCCATTCATTTCCTATGGAGGAGGCGTTAGCACCAATGTAGCAGCGTTAGCACCAATGTAGCTGCGTTAGCCCCAATGTAGCAACGTCTGGTCTGTGCTGCAGCTCCGGGCTTCATTACAGCATAAATAACAAACAGTTAGTTATGGAGAGAGCACAGCACGCTGGGGTCTGAAGGCTTAAATGGAAGATAGAGCTGTGTGTTATCGGCGTACGATGGAAGGAAATTCATAATATAATAATAAACAGTCTGACCGTTGCATTGAAGATAAACTGAGATCAGCCTCTACTTATTCAGATTCAAATGCATTTCCCTGACATTATAGCATGAAGCTACATGTAGCCGTAGCGGAAGGAGCGTATGAAAATGTCGCTAATGCTGTTTGCATGTCGCAGCGTGCCGTGGGACCGCTGTGCTGCTCCAACTGCGATGTTTATGTGTACGGAGGATCAACAGAGTTATCATCTCTGAATCTGAATCCAGTGAAAACATTTCTAAAGAAGTTTAAATGGACTCACTCTGTGTCACCGTCCTGTCTCCTAAAATAAGGGGGTGGAGTCCTGGACCGGTTGGAAACAGAGCTGGGATCAGGTCCATGACGGTCTGGTCTGTGCTGCAGCTCTGGGCTTCAACACAAACGTACAGAAGATGTCGACATATTTATGAAATGATCGGTCCGTCTTAAGGCCGCTCAACATGATCCACAGTAAAAACACTTTGCTCCGTCCGTTCAATCCATTTCCAATGGAGGAGGCGTTAGCACCAATGTAGCGGCGTTAGCACCAATGAAGCGGCGTTAGCCCCAATGTAGCAACGTCTGGTCTGTGCTGCAGCTCCGGGCTTCATTACAGCATAAATAACAAACAGGTAGTTATGGAGAGAGCACAGCACGCTGGGGTCTGAAGGCTTAACTGGAAGATAGAGGTGTGTGTCATCGGCGTACAATGGAAGGAAATTCATAATGTAATAATAAAAAGTCTGACAGCTGCATTGAAGATAAACTGAGATCAGCCTCTACGCAATCTGCTAAATGTATGCCCCTGACATTATAGCATGACGCTACATGTAGCCGTAGCTGAAGCAGTGTATGAAAATGTCGCTAATGCCGTTTTCATGTCGCAGTGCGCCCGTGGGACCGCTGTGGTGCTGCAACTGTGATGTTTATGTGTACGGAGGATCAACAGAGTTATCATCTCTGAATCTGAATCCAGTGAAAAAATTTCTAAAGAAGTTTAAATGGACTCACTCTGTGTCACCGTCCTGTCTCCTAAAATAAGGGGGTGGAGTCCTGGACCGGTTGGAAACAGAGCTGGGATCAGGTCCATGAGGGTCTGGTCTGTGCTGCAGCTCCGGGCTTCAACACAAACGTACAGAAGATGTCGACATATTTATGAAAATGATCGGTCCGTCTTAAGGCCGCTCAACATGATCCACGGTAAACACACTTTGCTCTGTCCGTTCCATTCATTTTCTATGGAGGAGGCGTTAGCACCAATGTAGCGGCGTTAGCACCAATGTAGCGGCGTTAGCACCAATGTAGCTGCGTTAGCACCAATGAAGCTGCGTTAGTGCCAATGTAGCGGTGTTAGAACCAATGTAGCTGCGTTAGCACCAATGTAGAGACGTTAGCACCAATGTAGTGGCGTTAGCACCAATGTAGCAGCGTTAGCACCAATGTAGGGACGTTAGCACCAAGTTAGTGGTGTTAGCACCAATGTAGCAACGTCTGGTCTGTGCTGCAGCTCTGGGCTTCATTACAGCATAAATAACAAACAGGCAGTTATGGAGAGAGCACAGCACACTGGGGTCTGAAGGCTTCACTGGAAGATAGAGGTGTGTGTCATCGGCGTACGATGGAAGGAAATTCATAATGTAATAATTAACAGTCTGACATTTGCATGGAAGATAAACTGAGATCAGCCTCTACTTATTCTGCTAAATACATTTCACTGACATTATAGCATGAAGCTACATGTAGCCGTAGCTGAAGGAATGTATGAAAATGTCACTAATGCTGTTTTCATGTCGCAGTGCGCCGTGGGACCGCTGTGCTGCTCCAGCTGCGATGTTTATGTGTACGGAGGATCAACAGAGTTATCATCTCTGAATCTGAATCCAGTGAAAACATTTCTAAAGAAATTTAAATGGACTCACTCTGTGTCACAGTCCTGTCTCCTAAAATAAGGGGGTGGAGTCCTGGACCGGTTGGAAACAGAGCTGGGATCAGGTCCATGAGGGTCTGGTCTGGGCTGCAGCTCCGGGCTTCAACATAAACGTACAGAAGATGTCGACATATTAATGAAATGATTGGTCCGTCTTAAGGCCGCTCAACATGATCCACAGTAAAAACACTTTGCTCCGTCCGTTCAATCCATTTCCAATGGAGGAGGCGTTAGCACCAATGTAGCGGCGTTAGCACCAATGTAGCAACGTCTGGTCTGTGCTGCAGCTCTGGGCTTCATTACAGCATAAATAACAAACAGTTAGTTATGGAGAGAGCACAGCACGCTGGGGTCTGAAGGCTTAACTGTGAGATAGAGCTGTGTGTCATCGGCGTACGATGGAAGGAAATTCATAATGTAATAATAAACAGAAGCTAAACATGGAGTCATAATTCTGCTAATATAACAGGATCTGACATTATGAAGTTACATGTAGCAGTGTTTGTTTAACGTAAACACTGCAGTAACGGGGTTTTCACCTCGCTGCGCGCCGTGGGACCGCTGTGCTGGTCCAACTGCGATGTTTATGTGTACGGAGGATCAACAGAGTTATCATCTCTGGATCTGAATCAAACAAAAACATTTCTAAAGAAGTTTAAATGGACTCACTCTGTGTCACAGTCCTGTCTCCTAAAATAAGGGGGTGGAGTCCTGGACCGGTTGGAAACAGAGCTGGGATCAGGTCCATGAGAGTCTGGTCTGGGCTGCAGCTCTGGGCTTCAACACAACACAACACACACACACACACACACACACAGATACACACAGCTTTAAATGTGAGTATCCATATATACAGTATAAAATGGATGGATGGAATCGAGCAATCTGACTGGCTGTTAGCCGTGGTATAATCTCCGTAACCACGGCTACAACGTCCGATTCCTTGTCACAATTCTGTATCAATCTGCTGCCGTCTTTGTAAAGAAGGAGTATTTCATGAGTGGAAGTGCTGAAAAAGACGCAGGATTTTCCCTTTAAGGCCGGAGAAAGGGCTTTCACAACACTCGAGAGGGGAGGACGTAAAAGCACGTACAACAGTTTCTGCGTCTCTGAAGTTTATTAAAATCAATCTTATTTTTGTGATGTGTCCGAGATGGTTAAAGCACGACGGCACACTCTTGGTCATGTGTCGTTCAAAGCAAAGATTGCTGTCAAACACGACACGACGGTTTCTTGCAACAGGCTTGAAATGTTGTGACGGATGAGAAACAAGTGGCAGTAACTGTTTCATTACGTGCTGGGGTCCAATGACACGAGGACATCAGTCTGATTGGAGTTAAGGTGCAGAAAGTGAATTAACATGGAGTGTTTTATGTCGATCGGCAGTTATGGAGAGAGCACAGCACGCTGGGGTCTGAAGGCTTCACTGGGAGATAGAGCTGTGTGTCATCGGCGTACGATGGAAGGAAATTCATAATGTAATAATAAACAGTCTGACCGTTGCATTGAAGATAAACATGGAGTCATAATTCTGCTAATATAACAGGATCTGACATTATGAAGTTACATGTAGCAGTGTTTGTTTAACGTACACACTGCAGTAACGGGGGTTTCACCTCGCAGCGCGCCGTGGGACCGCTGTGCTGCTCCAACTGCGATGTTTATGTGTACGGAGGATCAACAGAGTTATCATCTCTGAATCTGAATCCAGTGAAATCATTTCTAAAGAAGTTTAAATGGACTCACTCTGTGTCACCGTCCTGTCTCCTAAAATAAGGGGGTGGAGTCCTGGACCGGTTGGAAACAGAGCTGGGATCAGGTCCATGAGGGTCCGGTCTGGGCTGCAGCTCTGGGCTTCAACACAACACACAACACACACACACACACACACACACACACACACACACACACACACACACACACACACACACACACACACACACACACACACACACACACACACACACACACACACACACACACACACACACACACACACACACACACACACACACAGTATATATACAGTACAAAACGGATGGATGGAATCGAGCAATCTGACTGGCTGTTAGCCGTGGTATAATCCCCGTAACCACGGCTACGACGTCCGATTCCTCGTCACAATTCTGCATCAATCCGCTTCCGTCTTTGTAAACAGTGTAGGGACTTAAACACAAACGTACAGAAGATGTCGACATATTAATGAAATGATCGGTCCGTCTTAAGGCCGCTCCACACGATCCACAGTAAAAACACTTTGCTCCGTCGTTCCATTCATTTCCTATGGAGGAGGCGTTAGCACCAATGTAGCAGTGTTAGCACCAATTTAGCTGCGTTAGCACCAATATAGTAGCGTTAGTACCAATGTAGGGGCGTTAGCACCAAGTTAGTGGTGTGAGCACCAATGTAGCGGCGTTAGCATCAATGTAGGGGCGTTAGCACCAAGTTAGTGGTGTTAGCACCAATTTAGCGGCGTTAGCACCAACGTAGCGGCGTTAGCACCAATGTAGTGGCGTGCTCCGCTCAGATTTCCTCTCTGACCTCAAAGTTCAAATCAGTTGAACTTTGACCTTTCAAAAGCTTGACCAATGAGGTAGAAGCGTTTCAGTGTGACATTTACGTTTCCTAGGCAACCAGAGAGCGACATCATGCCGATGTTAGAAAGACGGAGGAAAAACTTTTGTTTGTGTGTCGGAGTTTCCCGAACTATTTAAGTTTACATTATTGTCGCTTCACATCAGAAGAAAACGTAAAGATGGAGGTTTATCAGCATCCCAGTTTAGCAGCTAACGGTTGCTACAATGCTAAGCTAACATTGAGTTAGCCGTTTACTGGGTCTCTGCGCCCGACCTCACGGTGACACCAGAGCAGAGAGACGCTCATCATGTGAAGGCCCCTTTATTTCTAACAATGCTCTCTGCTATTAGAAAAGTCAATCAGCTGTGCTAATGACACAGTGGTGACAGAGTGCTATCTTTAGCTTAAGCTAAC